>NC_090273.1:63689748-64034123 GCF_040414725.1 Anabrus simplex | reverse complement strand
AGATAGAGAGGCTCCAAAAACACACAGGAAATTCCTACGGAAGGTCCTCAGCCCACGTCAAAATTCTAACGGCCAGTATCACCTGAGGTCAAATGCAAAGCTGAACTCTAAATATGAAAAACTCTCGCTTGTTATGAGGAAACGCTGTCTCATATTTTACGGTCATCTTTCTCATCACACCAGAATACCACGCAGAATTCAAACGACTGGGAAATATACCACCCCATAGGCAACTGCAGTGAAGGAGGACTCTGGGGACATGCGACATGTTAATAATAATGAATACGACCAGATTGTACTTGAAATGTTGTTCCTTAATCCTTGATATCCTATATATTTCAAGCTGAGTATATAAAAGATTCAAAATATGCAGGATTATGTCCATCAGACATGCTGGCTAGATTCGCAGGGAAGACATTAGCCATCTTCATTATAGCATCTGTACACGAGTCTCTCCAAGAGAAATAAATTGGGTGCACAGGAAGGCGTGTTGAGAGAAACTGCTTGTGTAAATAAATCTTAAGACGCGCCGAGGATAGCAAGAAGTGCGAGTGAGGAAACTAGAACCAAAAACTTCTCTTCGGGACTAGGATAAATAAGTTAGTCGTCAGCGAAACTTTCCTCGCTTGAGTAACCTCCATACGTACACTCTCCACCCTTCCTTCTTGTATTACATCAATACCTCATGGTCGAAGGTGGATCAGATTTGACCTCCATCGATTGAAATGTTTCACTTGTTACTGTACAAAAGGAATTCCAGTGGGATTTCTTTAAGGAGTGGAAAGGGGCCATACATAGCTAGTGGTATAACATCACACTTACTCAGATATGTTTTCGGCGACGATGGGGCTATAAAAGGGCTACTTTTCATAGTACTATTACAGAAACGGTTGTGATCTTAAGGGGAGTACAAAGGTGGTATTGGCAAAAAGAAGTGTCTATTTTTAGTCTTTATGGAAAATTATTGTTTGGGGTTTCCTCTTTAATTTTATATATGTTTCATTGATTTTGGATGACTGTAACTATTATAAATTTAAACATAATATTTTATTGAACAAGCAATTTCTCCCGGTTTCGTGAGTACTTGTTCAGGTAAAACAGGACATCTCGGGAACTATCTGCTCTAGAAGGCAGTGATTTATATTGATTTACAGTAAACATTCTACTGTATAAGTTGGCTTCATTGGTTTCTATGATGACTTCATATCTGGTGTTTATGTGGTAAGAAACATGTTACCATCCACGTCGTGGAAGTGGCATTACACTTTCAAGAATGATTTCTGATAAAGTACTATTTTTTTTTGGCGAATGTTTCCCATTTTTTCAGAAACCATTTAAGATAGAGCTCTGAATTTGTTCTCTCTCATTAACAACATTACTTTTTATGTGGATCTATAATGATAGAGATATGACACATAATTTGATCATAAATGTTTTTAATAAATACATTTATAAATGCATGAACTCATTTAAAAAATCCATATCTTGATTTTTAATAAAGCTATAGCTAAGAAAGTACATCAGTGAAGGTATTATATACGAATCTACATTCTAGGGAAATTTAGTTTTATTACGTTGGACAGTTCTAAAGAAACCGGGATGTAAATCTGTTAAATTTAACATTATCAGGAGAGGCCTTCAGTCCCAGTATCATAATTATGTCGTCGTGTGAAAATGGGAAACGACGCAAAACCGTCTTCAGGTCTGCCGACGCGGGGTTCAAAACCAATCTAACTAGCTACCTGCAGTACCTACCTACCTACCTTTATTCTTCTTCTTCTTCTTCTTTTTCTTCTTCTTCTCGTGCGTTGGCGAATATCAGGCCTACTGTAGTTTTGTTCATAGATCTTCGGAAAGAGCTCGGCAGATGCCAGTTCAACCTTTGACGGAGAATTTTTCAGCCAGGAGGTCCAACAGAATCCAGGACCTCTTTTAGCAAATATCTAGCCTTCCATGGTGATTACAGTATTCGATATTTCTCCTCGTTGCGCACGACTTCGAACAGACCACCTCCCGAATACATGCTCACAGGAACGTCCCTCGTACCGCGTACGCAACTCGCCCGGTTAAATAAATATTTCGTATGGAAAACGCCATAACTTTAGTCTAAAATGACGAGATAAGTTTTGTGCGTTAAATCGCAAGCCATGGCTTTTCCATTTCCGTCAACGGAGAACGGCTGGAAGGGAACTTGACTCAACACGACAATGACAAGGCAGGACAGGTAAAGCTGAGAGATTCTATCTCGCGTGTGTGTATAGCATCCAGCGGCAATTCTTGATACGATTTTCATCGTCAATTGGTTTTTACGTCCCGAGGTGCCGGAATTTAGTTTCGCAAGAGTTCCTTTACGAGCTAGTATATCTACCGACACGAGGCTGACGAATTTGATTATTGGTACCTTCAGATACCACTGAACAGCCAGGATCGAACCTGCCAAGTTGGGGTCGGAAGACCAGCGTCTGAACCACTCAACCCGGCCTTTTGCATTTTAACTTTGACTCTTGATATTATAATCACAGCCACGTGACCTCAAATTTTACGTCGAATTTAAACCACATAGATGTGACTTTTCGTTTCAAAAATCTCACACGCATTCGCCGGGATTCGAATCGAGGCCACTTTTGAGAAAACAGCAACAATGTAATTCGGATATTATTATTATTATTATTATTATTATTATTATTATTATTATTATTATTATTATTATTATAAAACCGACACCGCGGTGTGGGGTAGCCTGCCTGACTCTTACCCGGAGGACCCGGGTTCGATTCCCGGCCAGGATCTGAGGGCTGGTTCGAGGTCCACTCAGTCTACGTGATTATAGTTAAGGAGCTATCTGACGGTGATAGAGCGGCCCTGGTATAGAAAGCCAAGAATAATAGCCGAGAGGATTCGTCGTACTGACCACACACCACCTCGTGATCTGCAGGCCTTCAGGCTGAGCAACGGTCGCTTGGTAGGCCATAACCCTTCGGAGCTATTGCGCCATAGGGTTTAGTTTTTTATTATTCCACGTTGGAAATTCCAAATGCCTTGATCGGGATTCGAGTCACAGAACGTCTGGTTGAGTAGGTAGTGTTATCACCAAAGAATCAGGCCAGAATATATCACATATCGACGCTACTCCCACCGTAACCCTATCGAAGGAATTGATAAATTTACCACCACTATTGATTCTGATGTATTTTTCCTTCAGCCTCCACTACTGACTTCAAGTAAATCAAGTTTCCAATCTGACGGCATATCTAGAAGGTTTATCAGTGAAAGCGTGAGATGGGATTCTTAGGCTGGCGAATTGTTCCCCTGGAGGAGAAAATCTATAAGGCAATAACGGAATGCGCGTGTTACTGACAGCTTATCGGCCAAGCGGGAGGTGGATGTAACTGACGGCGACAGTCTTCAAAGCTAATCATCTTGAGTGGACAATGGAGAGATATCGTTTCTCTCGTCATCTGCATTCACCGGGGGGCCATTGTATTCAGCAAGAGTGTGTGACCACCACCGACCAGCACTACTCATGTCACTTTAACAAAGGCAAAATTATATTTAACTTCGGCGCACCATTTCCATACTAGCTATACTGACAAGGGAAGCATCCCACGTGGACCAGGGATATTGCAATAAGAAAAATGATAAGCCAACTTTTGTACGGTAAACAGCGATGTAATGGACAGTCGTTTATTTTACTATTATGCTACAAACCTACAAGTTTCTAGATACGTCATTCATGTGTTAACTGCAAGAAACACATCAAGAGGCAAGTTCTAATATTTACTCTTCACCCTTACTTCATGTTAAATACCGCATATTTATTTAAGTTCTAAATTATTCTTACTTTATAGATGGTTGTGTGGACATAAATGAAATATTTCGGACAAAGGTCCATGGAACAGCATAGATAATAGAACGATCATCGCTGCTTCTTCACGGGTTTCCATTTCACATTCGCTAATATTAACTGGGAGCAGAGTTCGAAGAGAATTTCGAAAACTACTGCCCAGCAATGTGTTACATATCCAAAAAGAGAAAAAAAAATGAACTGGCGTATGGCTTTTAGTGCCGCGAGTGTCCGAGGACAAGTTCGGCTCGCCAGATGCAGGTCTTTCGATTTGAAACCCGTAGGCGACCTGCGTGTTGTGATGAGGATGGAATGATGATGAAGACGACACATACACCCAGTCCCCGCGCCAACGAAATTAATCAATTGTGGTTAAAATTTCTGACCCTGCCGGGAATCGAACCCCGGACCCCTGTGATCAAAGGCCAGCACGCTAACCATTTAGCCATGGAGCCGGACCCAAAAACAGAAATGATGATGGACAACAGAATTTAAATAGTATCATGCTAATTTCTGATACTATTTTCAAATTTAGCCTTGTGTCTGAAATAATATTCTCTTTTTCTCCAAATTACAATCTTGTACTGTTGAAAAGAGCAAGCATTACGTGGTTGTACCCATTTCGTAGTCTTGGGAGGAATTATTTCAGTTTGAATTGTTTTTACTGTTTATAACCATATTCATTTCATGGCAGTTGAAATTCGTAATATCTAAACTTCTTGATCAGTCAGTGCAAGAGCGGAAAATATGCACTGTAATTTCATGATTTTATAAATCGTTAAACAAAATCAGCATAAGCAACTATTAATACGCTGTTTCCGATATCAAAAATTAGCTTGTATAATTGTTTATAGCAATATCCACAGACCATGCGCAGCGGTTTTTTCGTTCAAATCATGCAGAAGCCTAAAAATAAAACATTGCACGTAGTTCATAATTATCTTATAAGTTTCTTAGAACGCAATATTTTCATCTTTTAAATTAATGTTATTTATAGCACTGGAAACAACTAATGAAAAATAAGTTCTGTATGTGGGCAGAAATGCCTGATGAATAAATAAATAAATATACCACATCCTTAAAATGTCGTTTTATGTAACTGTAAAAACCCTGAAAACAGTCCAAATTCCACGATGCTTTAATCAGATAATCGACAAGGAGGAATAATAATTGGAGAACAATCCTAAATCTCATTAGAAGAAAAAAGTAAGAAAAAGGCGAAAAAGGGCGTACTGTTCCGTTGGGAACTGAACAAGAGTTAACCACGAAAGATCAGATAGGAGAGACAAAAGTGAGGAGCCATTTGAATCAGAAGCTAAACCTACAGCACATGCAATAAATGTGGACATATTTGACCACGGTCAGTCAGAAGGGAACTCACACAGAGTAGATCGAAATTAAATACTAATCCTTAACAATCCTTAGTATGTATAGTTTTACTTATCAGAGTGTTGTCACTTAGTGCAGTTTTAAAATGTATATTCATAGATATATTAGGAGACAACAATTGTCTACACATAATGCCTCCGTGGCTCAGATGGCAGAGCATCGGCCTCTCACCGCTGGGTTCCGTGGTTCAAATCCTTTGTGCTGGACAAAGCGGAGGTCGGACAGGTTTTTCTCCGGGTACTCCGGTTTCCCCTGTCACCTTTCATTCCAGCAACGCTCTCCACTATGATTTCATTTCATCTGTCAATCATTCATCATTGCCCCAGAGGAGTGCGACAGGCTTCGGCAGCCGGCACGATTCCTATCCTCGCCGGAAGATGGGGGCTTCATTCATCTCATCCCTGACCCGGTCACTCACTGGAAAACAGGTTGTAGGTTTTCATTTTCAATTGCCTACACACTTGCCACTGCACGAAGTTCATAAGTAGCTTATGTTACAAGTTTCTTAGAACACAGTACTTTCATCCTTTAAATGAATGTTATTAATAGCATTGGAAACAACTAATGAATATGTTCTGTAATGCCATTTGAACAAGAAATCAAATAAATAAATAAATAAATAAATAAATAAATAAATAAATAAATAAATAAATAAATAAATAAATAAATAAATAATGAAGTAGATTGCAGGTCAAAGAGAGGCATTAATACTGGTAATCTATATTTTAAAAATGATAGAAAATATGAACAAAAGACAGACCTACAGAACTAAGTACAACAGTGGAAGTAATCCTAGCGGCCGCAAAGGACCCGCGGTCACCAATCTATGCTCGCAATTTGAGAGCTCTTGGAGATCTCCCTTTCAGTCGCTTCTACCGTGGATGGTATTATTCTACCCCCCCCCCCTCACTTACAGGGTCGATGACACATTAACTGCTTCGTGATCAATTTGTACACTCGTGGTGTTCGAAAGTGAGTTGGTCGTAGCGAAAAATAAGTTAAGTTTTCCTCTTACAATTTGTCATCACAAGCTTAAATTAGGACGTTTTTGAATTAAGGTAGAAGGGACAAATTTATTCTAACGGTTGCTTCACCTAGAAAAATGAGTATTTTCTTTGTCAAGCTGTTAGCCTAGTGCCTGCAGACTACTGTCACTAATTAACATTCACTACGCCCGCGTTCCTGTTATGTCGCATATACTGTGCGAGTTCATCGCCATCCCACGCACGACACATATTTCTTCTCGGCCATTATATACAAGAGCTGGGTAAGGTTTTGTGTCAGTAATCTAACATCTGTATTCCTAATTGTGGGTCCTCACTGTTGCTGGTCGACCTCGTAAATTAAATCATGGCATAAGAAGCAAAACATGTTCCGGATCTCACTTGTCGAAGTACGTGCTCGCTGTAGCTAATTTACCAAGATGTTTTCTGTTGAACCCACTGACTGTACAGAGATATTCACGATTTTTGTCACATTCAATAAGACTTAACGGAACTTAAAAGTATTAGAAACGATAAAGAAAACACCTAAACAAATTCATTTGTAGACGACGACAAGCAGACGATAGTTTCAGTATCATTGTCCTCCTCCTAATGAGCTCCATTTTTCGCAACGTCAACGGAAATATTTACACTTAATGTTGACATCATTTTCGAAATATTCCTTGCACCTGCCCAGTGATTCCCTGAGATCTGTTATGAGTTTACCTGATTTACCCAAAACACTACTCATTTCCTTTCTCCCTCCCTTTCTAAGATTCTTTATTACTGTCCAGAAAGGATACCCCAGCCACTTGACGAAGCCTTTCCGGGTTAGTACTGAAATCTTCCCACGACTTCTTCTTGGATTCAACAATTATTTGTTTATCACTATTCTTCCATCCACATACAATTCCCTGTCTGCATATGTTCTTGTTTGGAGCCATTTCTGATAAGCATTCTTTTTTACGTTTACAAGCTGTTCTCACTTCATCATTCCACCAAGATGTTCGCTTTTTCCATCTTTTCACACAGTTATTCCTAGGCATTCCCATGCTGATTCTATGATATCATCCCTGTATGTCACCCAGTCTATTTCCATATCCTGAACCTGCTCCGTGTCTATTGTTTGGAAGTGTTCACTAATCATATCCATGTACTTCCAGAATATTATTTACTAACCATTTTGTTTCACGCTGTTTTTCGATTTAGTGAAAGTAAAGCGAACTCGTGTCCTCATCCCGAGGTGGTGCATCTCTCTTCAGGCACATACCGATTGGAGGTGAGCTGCATGTACCATTTTAACAACATCCCAGCCCTCGTGCCATTACTAAATTTCTGGCAGTACCGGGAATCGAACCCGGACTCCCGAGGACGGCAGCTAATAGTGCTAATCGTTACGCTATGGAGGCAGACATTTCAACTTAGTGAAAATAAAGAAAAATGTCTGTGGCAGTCGTGCGAAAGTTTATGTCCAAGAGCCGATAATTAACTCTGAGGAATGTTACAATGGAGATCAACCCAGTCACTTGTTAAACGCTTTGTATGTATATCTCACTGTACTTTTAAAAAATAACCCGATACTCCATTTATATTCCGGAACTTTGCGATCCTTGTGGAAGGGAAAAGAGAGGAAGGATGAATACATACAAAACCTAATACGGTAATATGTTTGTTTATAATATCACGGAATATTTGACTCTCAATCTCGGATAATTTATTTATAAACATAAAAGCAACTTCCAGTCGGTAGTTTTTTAAATATCAATGTGATACTTGTTTTTTTTATACCGCACAGAATAAATAGTAACCCAACATCGGGTTCAGTTTATGTTTCTCTCTTTGTAGCAGTATCACGGGAAAACAGATAGAGGGATAGTATAGGCGAGTTTGATCTTGATAAAAGACAAAATACTGTGTAGTCGACATTTCTCGTCCTTGTGGTAGCCTCCGCATGGGGGAAGTTGTAATAATAATAATAATAATAATAATAATAATAATAATAATAATAATAATAATAATAATAATAATAATAATAATAATAATAATAATTTGTTTAAATATATTCATCATAGGAGGGGCTTCTAAAACAAAACTCCAAGTGTGTCTTTTACGGTTGGTTTAACAGAAAAAATGATCTTTGACAACCAGCTGTGAGTTTGCATTCCGGAGATAGTGGGTTCGAACCCGACTGTCGGCAGACATGAAGATGGTTTTCCATGGTTTCCCACTTTGAAGATACTTGTTTAAAGGAGCCTAACATCTAAGTAATCGGCCTCTAAATGTACGACGTGGAACAAAATATAATGATAATTAAAATTTTAAAATTTGTCCGCCGAGTAGAATTTAAAACAAATGATGGTGAAAAATGGTTATGAATTTAAAACAATCAGTGGATCTAACTCACAATGCCTTCTTTCCTTATAAAGATGGAAAATATAGATAAGGTAGAATGAGGCATTTCCTCGAAGGGAAATTATATATCTGATTCAAATTAAAAGTAAAAAAGAACACAAATACACACATTTAAAATACACCAAACTAAACTAGAACAGAGTCAATATAATAAAACGTAGTTAAAATTAAAATCAGATAGGAAACACGCTTTCATACACGTTAAAACAGGCCACGATCCCTCATAAAATGGATGACGAGGTCTGCTGATTTCTCGTCGATTTCCCCCATTTTCACACCGCGCAAATGTTGGGGCTGTACCTTAATTAAGAACATGACCTCCTATCTCACTGTCACCATAAGACCTGTCTGTGTCGGCGCGACGTAAAGCAAATTTAAAAAAAAAAAAAACGGACTTTTCATGAGGCGTGGTTTCATTTGAACTGGCACAAAATAACTGGCACTGATCCAATTAAAACCGGACTAATTCACGAAACTCCACTGCACGCCCCCCCCCCCCCCCGCCGAATCTTTGGTGTGTCATTAATGCAACGAGATTAATACAAACGATATCTTTGTTCAAGAGAACTAACTTCTGACTGTTATACACAGACTTGTTTTTCCCACAACTATAATAATAATTATTTCGTGTGGCTATTTCTAGCCGAGTGCAGCCCTTTAAAGACAGACCTTCCGATGAGGGTGGGTGGCGCCTGCTATATGTGCGTAACTGCGTGTTATTGTTTTGGAGGATTGTTTTATGTGTGGTGTGTGAGTTGGAATTAATCAATTTGCCGTAATGTGGTAAGTAGTTTGTCATTTAAAAAACAATCATTATGCCATAGCGGTCGATTTTACTACGGGGAGGGACGCAGCTGGTATCCGCCGCAGCGCTTGCAATGTCTGGCAGTTGTGCGTGCGACCCGAATACGTTAGCGAATATCACCGTGTATTTGGAATAGAACCCGGGACCCTCTGAACCGAAGGCCTGTACGCTGACCATTCAGCCAACAAGTCGGACTCCCACAACTAACTGAAGAGGAAAGGTCACTTGAGAACTTTCAACTAGATGACGCTACAGCTTAGTCGGCTTGTAACTCAATGACCGCAGGGCGTAGTAACGTTCTTGGGGAACGAGTAATTAGCACAGGTTTATGGTAAGCCTGCAGTCCCGATTTAACGCCCAGAGACTTTTATTTGCGTATCAGCTTAAAGAGTGAGGTAAATAAAAGTAATCGATGCCCAACAGAAGAACTCAACCCTTAGTGAAATTCTCAAAATTCTTGCGGCTGAGTTGATAAGGGTAAGGTCATTTAACGTTACAACGCAAGTCTGGTGAAAAATTACAGGTGCTCTTCACTTCAGCATATCCAGCATTTGCTGTAATGTGGTAAGTAGTTTGTCATTTAAAAAAATCATTATGCCATAGCAGTTGATTTTACTACGGGGAGGGACGCAGCTGGTATCCACCGCAGCGTTTGCAATGTCTGGCAGTTGTGCGTGCGACCCGAATACGTTAGCGAACATCACCGTGTATTTGGAAGTTCGTGAAAAATATAATAGTCACGAATATTGCCGTCGTTATTCCTCGTAAGGTAGAAAGGCATGAAAAAGAAGATCAGAAAATATATTTTGTATAACTTTTATTATCTACAATTTTTCGCTACTGCTAATATTACCGGAGAAGTGTGTCTATTACTGTTCTGGCCCCTTTATTTCTGAAGTAACTGCACTCAAATCAAATAAACCCCACCGTACTCTCCAGATAGCATTTACCGAGCAAGTGGCTGCGCGGTTTGAGTCACAAAGTTATCTGCTTGCATTCGGGAAATAGTGGGCTCGAACACGACTGTCAGCAGTCCTGAAGATGGTTTGCCATGGTTTCCCATTTTCACACCGGGTTGTTGCTTTACCCTAATTAAGGTAACAGTCAATTCTCCCCGCTCCTAGCCCTTTCCTACCCCATCGTCACCATAAGACCTATCTGTGTCGAAGCGACGACACGAAAATGTTTTTTTTTTTAAACTTAGAATTTCTGTTACACTGTTGTCCATGATTTCGTAACAAACAAACAAACAAACAATAATAATAATGTTATTTGTTTTACGTCCCACTAACTACTTTTTAAGGTCTTCGGAGACGCCAAACAAACAAACAAACAAACAAACCATCTTAACGCCACGCCCATCAATGCGACGTAAAGCAACTTGTAAACAGAAAGAAGAAAAAAGAATCGAATTGGGCGTACTCTTCGACTTTTGTATACCGTACCTAATTATAGATAAAAGGATATCATCTTTTTCCTGACATTTTCCCGTTTACGGGAAGTCGGCACTTAAATGTGTATCTAGCTCAATTTTACGTCCGGATGCTCTTCCTGACGCCAAACCTATGTGGAGAGAAGTATTTTATATCAAGTGTTTCAGAGGTGGTCGGTAGTGTGGTGTGTAGAAATGAAGATTTGTATTATTAAGAACGATCACAATCACCAAGCCTCCATGCTAAAGGAATTAGCCAGACGTGGCAAAAATCCCTGTCCCGGCCGGGGCCCACTGAACTTAGATTTTTAAAAATGAGGTAGATTTGCAGTGTACAGGAAAACATAATATTTGTATGGATTTTTGAGGAGACACATGGGAAATAGAGTACTAACTCAATATTCTCCAGACGGGCGAAATGCTTTCCGACCGATCTGCAGAGCACCTGTAATAATACTGGTGAAAAATTACAGGTGCTCTTCACTTCAGAATGGAGATAATAGGAGATGATAATGAGTTTCAGGAACAGTAAAATATGATTTCTTTCTACCGGTCTAATGGCGCCATGTTCGACAGCGAGGCGATGCAATGGAGGCGGCTGTTATCACCTGCTTTTCTAGTCCTATGCTCCTTATTTACGTTCTGTAATGTGTTTTGCATGGGGCATATTTCACCCTTACCGTTGCAGAAGGAAGTAATTTAACCTCCCCTACAGTCAAGATTTGTAACCCAACTTACTTCTCTCAACAGCACAGCATTTCTCTTACATGTTTGCTACTTTCTTTCCCTTTTCTCCTTACATTTCTCATACAGTTTGTTTAAAGCTCCCTTTCTTACATGTATGGTAGATACTGTACTGCAAAGTTCCGGTTAGAAACTGTAACATACGGCAACACACACGCCTTATCCTGTATCTTGATGAAGAATTGCTTTGTGGTGTGCAAAACCGCAAGTACACAAGGGTCGCACGTGGTGAAAAAATATAAGCTTACTCGCAAAAAAAAAAAAAAAAAAAAAAAAAAAAAAAAAAAAAAAAAAAAAAAAAAAAACCACTTTCTCATTGAAATCCCATGGGACGCCTTGCAAGGCATGGTTATATACCGCAATTGGAATTTTCTCTTTATTCACACAAACAACGCAAATAATTCTAAAAGATTTAACGTTAGGAATGTATTAATCTTAGCAAGATATTATTATTATTATTATTATTATTATTATTATTCTTTCGAATGGGCCACCAGAGGACCACGTGCCAATTTCAATTCATTCTTCTTTGTTCTTTCCTTTTCTTCCAGTACGCTTTCATCTGTTCATTATGTTTCTTCTTTCTGTCTTCAGACCACTTTGAACCAGTCTTTTTTACTTTCCTACCTTGGAATCCTTCTATTTTCAATACTTTTTCCCGAAAGCCTTCTCTATTGTTTATTTCTTCCGTTGTTATATTGTTTTTTTCTAAATCCTTTCTTACTTCATTGACCCAGCTTGTCGTTGATTTCTTACTCCACAAATATCTGAAAATCTTACTGGTTAATCTACTATCTTGCATTCGATATAAATGTCCAAAAAACATAAGTCTCCTTTTCCTCATTACATCTGATATATTTTCTATTTTTTGATATATTTCAGCATTACTTCGTAATTTCCAACCTTCTGCTGTGTTTTGTGGGCCTAATATTTTCCTCATGATTCGCCTTTCTAGTATTTCTAGTTTATCTAAATTATAGTTTAATGCCAGACACTCGCTTGCATATAGGCATTCTGGCTTCACTACTTTGTTGTAATGCCTTATTTTTGCATTTTTGGATAGGCATCTTTTATTGTAGATATCTTTGGTGACACCATAAGCTCTCTCCATTTTATGTACCCTCTCCTCTACTGCAGATTTTTCTAAACCATTTTCTTGGATTATTTCCCCTAGATATTTGAATTTTTTTACCCTCTCTATTTGGCCAATATCTGTTTTCAGAAATTTTGGTGCATCCCAAATATTTGTTAAAAATTTTGTTTTTTCTGCAGAAATTCTTAAGCCAGTTCTGCTGGCGATTCTTTCCAAGACATTTACTTAGGTTACAGCAGATGTCACATTTTCAGAAAGTATTGCAAAGTCATCTGCAAATGCAAGACAATTTATTTCAATCCTTTTGTTTCCTCTTCCTAACCT
This sequence comes from Anabrus simplex, assembly GCF_040414725.1. Classification (NCBI taxonomy): domain Eukaryota; kingdom Metazoa; phylum Arthropoda; class Insecta; order Orthoptera; family Tettigoniidae; genus Anabrus; species Anabrus simplex. The sequence goes on along the minus strand of NC_090273.1, from coordinate 64,021,097 downwards.
TAGTAGTAGTAGTAGTAGTAGTAGTAGTAGTAGTAGTAGTAGTAGTAGTAGTAGTAGTAGTAGTAGTAGTAGTAGTAGTAGTAGTAGTAGTAGTAGTAGTAGTAGTAGTAGTAGTAGTAGTAGTAGTAGTAGTAGTAGTAGTAGTAGTAGTAGTAGTAGTAGTAGTAGTAGTAGTAGTAGTAGTAGTAGTAGTAGTAGTAGTAGTAGTAGTAGTAGTAGTAGTAGTAGTAGTAGTAGTAGTAGTAGTAGTAGTAGTAGTAGTAGTAGTAGTAGTATGATGTCCGTCTGTATGGCTCAATCGTTAGTGTGCTATCCTTTGGTCTGGGGTGTCCCGGGTTCGGTTCCCGGCATGGTCTGGGATGTCACTGGTTAATTCCCATAGTTCCGGGAGTGGGTATGTCTGCCGTCTTCAGCATTAGAATTCATCATAGGTAGGGCCCCATCCTCACAAATGAGCGGGTTGCCCATAAGGCGTCAATGCGAATGACCTACACCAGGATTCCTCGGAGGCCGCAGGCGATTTTCATTATTATTACCATTATTATTACTATTGTACCGTGGGTACACCTTCTGCCAGTTAAACTGCGCGCCTTCTATAAGGCTATCTATGTAATCCAACTTGAATTGATGTGGTACTAGATAGTTTCTTTTTCAACTATGACATGTCTACCATTGATTTTTACTACTGGATAACCTTCGTTTTTGAAGACTGTTTTGTTGATGTATCAAAGTTGTCAACACTTCTGCTGGTTCCTTCTCCAATATCAATCAACCTATCAGAATTTTGTAAGTATTTTCTCTAGCCAATTATAATCGGAGGTGTGTACAGGAACCCTGCCTATCAGTAAAGAGTTCTGGAATCTTCCCCTCAAAAATACTATAAAAGCTGGGCACTTTAGGGCCGAATTGTCTTCATCTTGCTCCAGTCTGAGTGCGACGTATTCTAACGAAGGCAGGGGCCGAGGGCAGCGTTTGGAAGGCCCAGAAAAAACGGTAATGGCGGAATTTTCATAAACATGTGATAGCTCCTGCAGATAGCTTTATTTCATGCAAATTTCTAAATCTGGTGGTTTATTTTCAGCCAGTCTTAGGACTCTGTTCTATTTCCTACTGGGAAATCTGTAATGTAAGGGAACAAAGAGCGATTCCCATTCAACTTGATATGGGGTGACAAAAGTCTCTAAACCTCCAAAGTGCTGAACACTCTTTTGGTATTTAATGTTTCTCCTTTAGTCACCCCGGTGTAGGATAGGCTTAGCCTCTGTATCTTTGGGCCAGAAGCCCACTTCTTCTTCTTAGCGTGCCTATCCGCCTCGGACGTTGGCGATCAACATGGCTATTCTGGCTTTATCCATTGTAACTCGGAACAGATGTTTTGTTGAACCAGGTTTTACGATTGTCGATCTTTTTCCTTCTATTTTTCCTTGCAGGATAAGTTGAAGCAGCTTATATCTTTTCTGATTCCTCATGATGTGTCCAAAATATTGCAGTTTACGGCACTTGATGGTGTTGAACAGTTCTGGTCTCTTGTTAGTTCGGCGTAGAACCTCAACGTTTGTAACTTTCTGAGTCCATGATATTCTCAAAATTCTTCTGTATAGCGAGAGTTCAAATGCTTCCTGTCTAGCAGTGGTGGCTTTTGTAAGGGTCCATGTTTCGACACCATAAAAGAGAACTGAAAACACATAGCACCTTGGAGCCGCATTCTGGTATCCATGGTAAAGTAGTAATTCTTGAAGGTTGAACTCATTGAGTTCAAAACACTCCTCGCTTTTCCAATGCGACACACTATCTCTTGTAAATTGTCCCATGCTTTATTAATGATGGTACCCAGATACGGATGCTGTGAAACTCTCTCTATACTTGCTCCACTGAGGAACAGATTCACGCTTCGGATGTTCTTCTTCTTCTTCTTCTTCTTCTTCTATGTGCCTGCCCAGTCTCCCGAATGTTGGAGATCAACGTGGAGAGTGCTTTTCTGTCTTCAGCAACACGGTACAGTCCTTCAATGCTTTTTATGCCTGTCCAATCTTTAATATTCATAAGGCATGTTGTTCTCCTCCTGCTTACTGCTCGGCGCCCTTCACATTTGCCTTTTAAAATTAGATGTAAAACTGCGTATTTTTCACCACACAAAACAGGCCATAAGTATGCAATTATTCGGCATTTGATGGTGGTTACCAGTTCTTTTTTGCATTTTGCTCTCTGTAATACTTGTTCATTGGTGGCATGGTCAATTCACGAGACTCTAAGCATTCATCTATGAAGCCAAATTTCTAAGTCTTCCAGTCTTTTAACGTCCAAGCTTCAACCCCATAAAGGAGAGTAGACCAAATACAACATTTCACTATACGCTGCCGAAGTTTTAAATTTAATGCATCATCACACAACAATGTCTTCATTTTCCTGAATGTTATCTTGCAATTTCTATTCGGCTCTTAATTTCTAGGTCTGGGTTCAAATCATCCGTTATCCAACAACCAAGATATTTAAGTTTATTTACTTGTTGAATATGTTGGTCTTTGAGTTTCAGAGTAGCGTTATTTCTTCCTCTGATGAAAACTATTAGTTTTCTTATGTTGATGTTTGGACCCATCTCTTCACCAACTATGTTAATTCTGTCCAGAAATAGTTGCAAACTTTCAACAATATTAGCAAGAATTTCTGTGTCATCTGCATATCGCAAATTACTTATTAGGTCTCCATTTACTTTAATTCCTACTTCAGAATCACCTGATGCTGCCTTAAATATGGCATCTGAATAGATGTTAAACAATAACGGAGACAAAACACAGCCTTGACGAACTCATCGTCGGATTTCTATGTAGTCCGCTGTATCATCATCAACCTTCACCACAGCCCTCTGATGCCAATATAGGTTTTCAATAATTCTTATATCTTTATCATCAATTCCAGTTTGCTGCAGTAGTCTGATGAATTCAGTATGTTTTACTCTATCAAAAGCCTTTTCATAATCTATGAAACAGGCAAAGACATGCTTTTGTTGATCCCAACATTCTTGAAGAAGAGTCGTTAAACTGAAAATAGCCCCCGAGTTCCATATCCATTCCGAAATCCAAACTGGGTATCATCTAGGTTTTCCTCACACTTCTTTCTTATTCGAGCATGGATAACTTTCAAGAAAGATTTTAACAAATGGCTCATTAGGCTAATGAGACGATATGCATCACATTTTTTGAGGTTGTTTTCTTTGGTAGGGGAATAAAAGTAGAGGTTAGCCAATCTTGAGGCAATTTTCCGGAGTTATAGATGTTATTAAAAAGGTCCACTATCTTCTTAATTTGCTCTTCATTGATAAGTTTCATAACTTCAGCTGGAATTTCATCTGGGCCTAAAGCTTTCCTATCTTTTAATTGGCTTATCGCATGAATTACTTCAGATTTCAAAATGCTGGGCCCATTTGAGCATTCACGATTTTCATTTAATGTCGGTCGTTATCATAGAAGAGTTCTTCTATATATTCTTTCCATATCCTAATTTTGTCAAGATTTATAATATGTTTCCTTGAATTATCTTCTAGAACAAGAGGCATCTTTCTTCTGAATGTTCCAGTTACTTCTTTTATAATTCTGTGCATACTGAAGGTATCGTGTTTTTCTTCCAAATTTTCAATGTTTCTGCATTTTTCAATCACCCAATTTTGTTTTTCCTTCCTAATTTCTCATTTAATTTGACCATGTATCTGACGGTATTGAGCTTTACTGTTCTTAGCTTTTCTGCGTTCTTCCATTAAGTCCAAGATATCATCCGTTATCCACTTCTTCTTTTTTGTCTTTTTATCAGACTGTAGGTAATTCTTGTTTACTTTCTGTATAGCTTCTTTTACTTCCTCCCACTGGTTTTCCACCTGTTGACTATTCAATGATACTTGTCTTAGCTCTTCATTAATTACTTTCGCAACTTCTTGTTTTATTTTTTTACCAATTTTCTTTGGTCAATTCGGTTGGAATGTTTTATTTTCTGTAAAATTTTCTATTTTATTTGTACATCAGCAAATAGTGGATTATGATCAGAACTTATATCTGCTCCTGGGTATGTAATAACTTTTTAATGAAGTTTCTGAACCTCTTATTTATGAGGATGTAATCAATTTGTTTTCTGATAGGAACATGATGTTCACTGTCACCAGGTGAAACCCAAGTGTATAATCGACGATCAGGAAGTTGATACCATGTGTTTGTAATAACCATTTCATTTTCTTGACAAAATTCGTATAACCTATCCCCGCGTTCATTGGATTCTCCGAGTCCCCAATTTCCTACCAAATTTCCTCGTTGGCCTTTGTCGATCTTAGCATTGGAATGTCCCATTATTATGGTTATGCTACCATTTTTTGTTGATTCCATAATGTTTTGCAAGCTTTCATAGCATCTTTCCACCTCAGTGTTGTTGTATGTCCTCCGCTCTCTTCGCTCAGCGCCAGCCTGCCGCACGCACGCAAGCGTGGATCATTCGAGACTCGACGCGCAGTCTTCAGTGCGCGTGTCTGTTACGCCGTGTGCAGTATACAAGGAGCTCCCTGTCTGTCACTTATGAGGATTCTCCCCAGTGTCCTGCTCCAGAATACACTGAACGTCGAACACGGAGGCTACTCCTCTTAAAAATGTGTCTCGACCAGGTGGACGGAATTCTGGTAGTATGAGGTTTCACCTCAGGCCACTACTCCACTTTCCCGTTCCGTCATCCATGTCGAGCCCCGATGTTGTATGCCACACATCCCCAAGCTCACTCAAGCTCCGACACACACACATTAGATTCTCTAATTGTGAACATAGCTTTCATTTAGTACAAGCTTATGAACTCAGACACTTCAAGTTAGAAGCTAATCTATGCTAGTGCAAATGATAGTTTTCAACTATCACGAACTATATCTTTCCCAAGAACTATCTTTTCAAGATAGCAGTGAGTGTAAATACATTCAGAGTGTACATAGTGTATAGAAACAGAAACTCTCTCAAGATTAATCATCTACTTTGCTTCAAGACAATTTTATGTTTTATTCCTGTACATACTGTAGAATTCTGTGTGAAGCAAATAAATAAGTTGTGTTCTTGTAAACCTTATCTTGTTTACAACAAGTGTCATACTTTTTATCTGCCGTTGGAGCATATACTTGTATTATATTGATCTTGAAGGGTTGTCCATGTAGTTGTAAAAGCATAAGTCTGTCTGATATTGGGACAAAATTGGTGACATATTTCACGAATTCTGATTTTACAAATATTGCTACACCTTTTCTGTGACTCGTATCAGTTTTAGGACTGCCAGAATAATATAGATTTCCATCTTCTCTTTGACAGGTTACCTGGCCATCTCAGTTCACTTATCTCAAGGATAGAAATGTTTAACCTCGTCATTTCTTTAACCATGTTATCAAGTTTACCAGCCATGAACATTCTTACATTCTATGTTGCTAATCTTGTGTTGGACTTCTTTACTTCGAGCCAGGAGATTCTTCGCACCCCGTGCCCACTAAAGGGCTGCCTGGGACTAGGGGCCATTATTCATTAACTCTTCTTACTGTTGATCATATATTTTTTTTTTTTATTAGTGTTGATGTCCAGACCATATCTCTTGCTTGTTTCAGAAAGTTTGTTCATCAACTTCTGTAGCCCTTCCATCGTACCTGCAAAGGCAATTGTGTCATCTGCATAACGAAAATTGTTGAGTTTGACACCATTCACTGAAGTTCCATCTTCCACATCAAATAGGGCTTCTTTGAATACGTGCTCAGAATAAAGGTGGAAGAGTATCGGTGATATTATACATCTTTGACTGACCCCTAGGCGTATTCTCACTTGCTCAGATTGGTCTTGATGTATTTTCATGACGGTAGATTGGTTTCAGTATGAATTTGCTATTATTCTTAGATCTTTCTCATCAACTCCTGTTTTCTTGAGTACGTCTATCATGTGTTCATGATTCACACGATAAAACACCTTTTGATAATCAATGTGGCATACAAATACTTTACAGTTGATATACATCTTTGTAACAGTACCTGTACACTAAATATTGCTTCTCTAGTGCCAACTGCCTTTAAAAACCCGAACTGGTTGGACGCTATCTGTTATTCACAAATACTGTATATCCACTTAGGGCTTTAAATATTTCTAGCAGTACAGGTGTTTCGCCTCCTTGCATTTTATCTATGACCGGTCACAAAAAACGTTTTCTTTTGTCATTAAGGCCTTTAGTATGGGCAAAAATGCCCCTGTAAATCTATTGTGGTGTATATGATTGAGTCTGGTGTAAAGTCTCTTGAGGGACAGGAAGTCATAAACTGTTGAAAATAGACAAGCTAACCTTGGGGCGCTACCTTGTTTAACTTTTTTAATTAAGAGAAACAGATAGGTTGGAAATGCGCAATTAGAAACTGATGCCTCTGAGACGCTGGTCGTTGATATAGTAGGAGTGCAGACTCCCCTTCTGTCTGAAAGATAGGAGCGAATAGTGCTCTTGTAAATTTGGTAGCCTACGTGCAAACAGCAATTCAGCTCTTTTCTGCCTAAATTACAAACCCCATGGCACTACAGCCCTGAAGTGTCTTGGCCTACCAAGCGAACGCTGCTCAGGCAGAAGACCTGCAGATTACGAGGTGTCGTGCGGTCAGCACGTCGAGTCTTCTCGGCCGTTATTCTTGGCTTTCTAGACCGGGGCCGCTATCTCACCGTCAATAGCTTCTCAATTCTAATCACGTAGGCTCAGTGGATCTCGAACCAGCCCTCAGATCCAGATAAAAATCCCTGGTCTGGCCGGGAATCGAACCCGGGGCCTCCGGGTAAGAGGCAGGCACGCTACCCCTACACCATGGGGCCGGCCTCTGTCTAAATTAGCATTTGTAATTCTCTCAGGTTTTGTACCTGATATGTTGGACTTGAAGTCATTATTGTTGGAGATTACGTGCTCAAACTGTTATTGATTTTTCAGGTTTTCTATTTATCAATTTTAAATTAGAAAAAGGAAAGAAACAAAATTTCAAAATTTGTTGTGTTAATTTATGTTCTAGTTAATTCTTTGTCCATTTATTCACCCCAGCGGCTTCTTACACCTCTGTATACTAGGGAAACCCCGTTACAATTATTATTATTATTATTATTATTATTATTATTATTATTATTATTATTATTATTAGGCGGTGGTGGTGGTGGTTTCAAAAGGAAGTACAGCTGGGCATCATTCTTTCTTAACTCTAATCAGATCGGCAAAATGGAAGAAGACTGACCCTTCGAAGAATGAGAGTGCCGGCGAAAGAAAGGTAGTGCCTCGAAGGGCATGAAAATGAAAGACTCCCTAAGCCACGAAAACCTAATACTGTCGGGGTCAGAAGACAACAATAGTACACCATGGAAGGTGAAAGCTGAAAGTGAGGAGCATGATGCAAGTAGGGAAAACAATTCCACACTCAGGGAACCAAAGGTCAGCATACTAGCCATTTAGCCATTGAGCCGGACATGTGTGTGAGTGAAACATGGATAATAACTAGTGCAGAAAGAAAGAAAATACTGTAGAAGCTTTGTGGCACTACAAAATAATGCCAGGGTAAGTGGCTCAGACGGTTGAGGCGCTGGCCTTCTGACCCCAACTTGGCAGGTTTCATCCTGGCTCAGTCCGGTGGTGTTTGAAGGTGTTCAAATACGTCAGCCTCGTGTCGGTAGATTTAACAGCACGTAAAAGAATTCCTGAGGGACAACATTTCGGCACCACGGCGTCTCCGAAAACCGTAAAGTAGTTAGTGGGACGTAAAGCAAAGAACATGATTATTATTATTATTATTATTATTATTATTATTATTATTATTATTATTATTATCATCATCATCATCAAAAAGAACACTGTAGGTTGGATGTGTATATCGGGTGACAAATGGCGATTTGGCGAATGTAAGCGAAGGAAGAAAAATTTCGAAACATTTGATCAGAAGAAGAAATGCGTAGATTGAAAGGGCACATCTTGAGACAACTAAAACTTGTTCAGTTAATTTTGGAGGTAAGTGTAGGCGGTAAGAACAGTAAGGGTAGACCAAGGCATACTAGAGAAGGCATGGGATTTAGTAGTTATGTAAACATGAAAAGGTTAGCAAAGGATAGGTTGGTATGGGAAACTGCATCAAAGCAGTCTATGAACTGATGGCTCAAAGCAAACCAACAAAAACAATTAACTTATCATAACAACAATCACAAGATGTGTTATATTCTAAGGCAAGCTGCAAAAAGTTCAACATACTTTATTGCATCGCCCGCGAAATTGTATTAAGAACACTCCTCTTATATAGCAGTAAACGAAATTTAATAGCAAATTCCCAGTTACGTGCAGCCGTAACAAGTTGTGTATGTGTAGGGGCGGTTTCCAATGCCTCCTTTTATTAACTGCTGCTGTGAAAGTGACGCTTAAATCGAGACCGTTAATAACTTAATTTAAGGACTTGTTTTTTATCGGCTCTCCAGGCAGTATATCAGCTCCCTCCACTTAACCTGGCCGTAATTGCTATCATCAGGTGCTGAGGTGGACCATTGATCTGAACACAAGTGATAGCCTATCTTCTGCAGCTAACACCAAAACAAAATTATTCCTTTAGGATTTTTCTTCCTCGCCCTTTCGAACACTTCACCCTTAAGTAACAAACGTACGTCAGCTCTGACTCTGATTTTGTAACTAATCTTGCACTCGGATGTTAACGGAAGTTCAATCCCAGGAATATACGTACACAGTGAACTCCCAGTTATTAGAGCTACTAAAGGGGAGTACAGCACGAAAAATGTTGAAAAAACACGGATAATCCAATTGAATGAAAATTCATGGAATAACTTTACTTTCTCCATACTCTTTGTACCCCTGATAACTTCTTTCATACCCTTTTTTTCCTTTGGTTTAACCAATGTAAAAGTGCGACATTTAACTCTTCATACCTCGACTTCCTTTAAACTTTGAAGGTCCGCAACTACTAACAAAGATCGGCACAAAATCCTGCGGCCAGTATCCAGTAATCGGGAGACAATGGGTTCAAGCCCCACTGTCGGCAGCCCTGAAGATGGTTTTCCGTGATTTCCCATTTTCACACCAGGCATATGCTGGGGCTGTACCTTAATTAAGGCCACGGCCGCTTCCTTCCGGTTCCTAGGCCTTTCCTGTCCCATCGTCTCCGTAAGACCTATCTGTGTCGGTGCGCCGTAAAGCAAATAGCAAAGAAAATCCTGCAGCTCCTCATTTCTAAAGATTGTGGGCGATTTTGTATTCGTATTCCATAATCGGCTGCCAAATTCACAGCCGAATAACTTCCCGAATTATTTTCTACACCTTCCGATTGTTGCTTTAGTCCAGGGCCTCTCAAACGCCCAAACTCTCACGCGTGCAGAGCGAGGTGCATAGGCTCTGTGCACTGTGCATCGGTACGCTTCGCCTCAACTCGGCTTGACTCGGATGGTGTAGTGTGCTGAGAGCGACGAAGCGTTTGGTGGAAGACGACGTGTTTATCAGTGAAATATACAAGCGCACGACAACAACATAATAATGGAGCAACCTGTTTCGAAGAAAGCAAAGACTTCTGAAAGTCCATTTCAATCGAACTGGGAACTTTCGTATTTTTTTGTTTGTTTGTTTGTCGTGACGATAACGCCAAATGCTTAATCTGTGGGACGATAATTACGTGCGTAAGAAAATCATCTATTGAAAGACACTACAACAGACTACATTCGGAAAATTATTGTGAAATTATAGGAGACGTCAGAGAGAAAGAATTAAGGAAGTTGAAACAGCTTGAAGAAGAGCATTCTATATGCACAAATGAGTTTTGTTCCAGTACTGTAGCTTTTTCATTTTGGTTACGGGTTCTGCATTTTTTTAAATTATGTTTACATTCCTCTCAAACATGTATGTGTATTTCTAATTCACTTTTTTAATTTTTTAATAACACTGGTAACCTTGTCCCATACAACTGTGCGTCTCCGCTCACCACACGTAAACATTTCGCAGTGGGGGAGAAACAGCAGTGAAGGTGAGGAACGCGGAGACAGGCCGAACGGGGAGACAGGTGTAGGGAGAGAGGAGTGGGGGGTCTGCACTCTGGTCAACCAAGCGAAGTCGTCTTTTGCACCGTGCACAGTGCATGCACCACGCGCATGCACCCTGAGAGGCCCTGCTTTAGTCTATTGTTATTGTCAACAGTCTCTTTTATGTTTTCCGTCCGACTCCTTGGCTGTCTTCGGTTCAGAGAGACCTAGGTTCGATTTCCGTTCGGGTCGGGGATTTTAGACACGTCTGATTAATTACTCTAACTCGGTGACTGGGTGTCTGTGTTTGTCTCTTAATGTACATAAAACCGACCTTGGCACGCTACCAACCACCACAGACGCATGTAATAGAAAAACATACCTACACATAGAGTTGGCGTCAGGAAGGGCATCCGGCAGTAAAACAGCGACAACTCCATTAACCTAACCCATGACCCCTCTAGAGCATGGGAAAAACGGCAGAAAAAGGAGTGTTTTCTTACGGTTTTCAGCCATGACGAGGTGAAACAGAAGACTCGATAACAACAGATATTTCCAATTATCACAGAGAAGCAGGACACATTTCTTGACTACTCAACTCGGAAAAAGTCTGATTTAAAAACAGGGGAAATAATGTACACTATAGTACACTGATTTAGTACTGTTATTGGTATTACTACTCACGAAATACTTTTACGTTTTTCGGAGACACCGAGGAGTCTGAATTTTTCCCGCAGAAGTTATTTTAAGTGCTGGTAAATTTACTGACGGAAGGCTGGAGTATTTGAGCACCTTTACATACCACTGAAATGAGCTGGGATGGAACCGACTAAGTTTTGTTTTTGTTTTTAATGTTTCCATTTTTGGGATGCACGAATAGTATAACCAGCAAACCGGATAACACGCACGCGAATAACAGGGATTTTACTGTATGTTCTTGTGCCTGAACATTTCGAATTTTACCTCAGACGAGGTGCCTATGGGAGTCAAATCAAAAGACCTGCTCCAGGCCTCTCCGGAGGCCACACGCCATTATTATGATTATTATTAACAGCACTATTGTACACGCTGCTATTGCCAAGAGCTATTCCCTCCACCCCCACCCCTCCCCTAGGGACCACAACTTGGGGGCGAAGATCTGAGACAACGGACCCCAAGTTGAATCTGGCACTGTCTTCATTTAGGCATACTAATGCCAAACATCGCAACTTCGTCTTTCCTATCCAAAGTTCGAAAGGGTCTTTAATTTTCACACTTTTCATGCCCCATCCTTTTGCCGATAGCTTTATATTTCAAAGGATCGGACTCCCTCCTTTTTTTATTTTCGATTAAAGTTGAGCGTGGTGGTGGTGATTACTGTTTTAGGAGGTAGTAGAGTTGAACAACCATCATCTCTAACATTAATCAGAAGGAAAATTAAAGAAGTCAGGTCCATCAAAGAATGAGGTTATCGGCAAAAGAAAGGTAGGAGCGTGAAAAAGACTTCCTAGGCCTCGAAAATCTATACCCTCGAGGAAGAGAACAAAGGTTGAGCAACGGAGGTCAGATAGGAAAACCGACAGTAAGGAACCCGGGGCAGGTAAGTGGAAGCAATGGCATACTTGGCTAACGATCCTGTGGCCAGTGGCAACTAACCTACACTCCCATGTTGACAGCCCCTGGGGCCCCTTGAAGTCGCCTCTTATGCCAGACAGAGAATGCCGTGAATGTTTTCAGCAGCCCCCACTCACTAGAAGTTGAGGGTAATAATTATCTCGGTGTATTTCTCATTTAGCCAGCCGCGCGGTCTAGGGATAGTGTGCCTGCCTTCGACCCGGAGGACCCGTGTTCAGTTCCCGACAAGGTCAGGTTTTCTTTTTATCTGGATGTAAGAACTGATCCGGCATCTGGTGCCCATGATCGTTAAGGCATTGAAGTCTAAACAGTATCGTCTTTTTTTTTTTACGATTTTGCTAACGTCGCATCGACCCAGATAGGGCTAGGTTTTATGGTGACAATGAATAGGAAAGGCCTAGGAGTAGGAGGGAAGCAGCCGTGGCCTTAATTAAAGTACAGTCTGGTGTGAAAACGGGAAACCACGGAAAACCATCTTCATGGCTGCCGACAGTGCGGTTCGAACCCATTATCTCCCGGATGCAAGCTCACAGCTGCGCACCCCTAACCGCATGGCCAACTCGCCCGGTCTAAACAGTCCGACACCGTGGTTAGCCGGTTCGGGTAAGCTATGTGCCGGCATCGGGTTTCACCCTCTCCCTTCCTACCATCATATATCACGTTATTCATTTCATCCCATTAGCTCCTCTGATGGGGTTGACGTCAGGAAGGGCAGAGTAGAGAAACGGGACAAACAAATATCTAAGGGCTGGTGAGGTCCACTCAGCCTATGCCATTACAACTGAGGAGCTAGATGACGGTAAGATGGCGACCCCGGTATAGAAAGCCATGAATAACGGCCGAGAAGATTCGAGGCGCTGACCACGCGTCACCTCGTAATCTGCAGGCTGAGCAGCGGTCGTTTGGTAGGCCAAGGATCACCTAGGCTGTAGCACCATAGGGTTGGTTTGTTTATTTCTCCTTCAAGTAATAATCACAGTAATCACAACCATCACAGAAATCATAATCTAGAGTTTGGATGTTTAGCCAGTAATACGTAATATGTAAACTAATATGGCTAGTAGGAGGTGTCGTTGCCAGCCCCGCGGTGTAGGGGTAGCGTGCCTGCCTCTTACCCGGAGGCTCCGGGTTCGATTCCCGAACAGGTCAGGGATGTTTACCTTGACCTGAGGGCTGTTTCGAGGTCCATTCAGCTTACGTGATTACAATATCTTGAGGAGCTATCAGACGATGATAAGGCGGCCCCGGTCTAGAAAGCCAGGAATAACGGCCGAGAGAATTTGCCGTGCCGACCACACGACACCTCGTAATCTGCAGGCCTTCGGGCTGAGCAGCTGTCGCTTGGTAGGCCATGGCCCTTCGGGGCTGATGCGTCATAGAGTTTGGTTTTGTTCTCGAAGCATCGGGCATAACTCCCAGGGGTTCCCTAAGGTCGGGCCCCCAATATTTATGCAAATCTCATAGCAGAGGTGTTGTCCGAGCTAGGCTATACCTGTTATTCACTTCGTTAACATTCTATCTTATACATGTATAAACATCGGGGTTGTAATAACATCATTAAGGATAAAACAGTCGTTTGATTATCTACCCTTGTAGAACAAACATGAGGTATTTTATCTGTAGATCGGTCAGTCTATATCTTCTACATACGAATATCTCAAGTGAGTCATCCTCGAGGGGATTTACTTTCCATTTCCAGAAAATTCCAATTCCCTGAGCAAAGCTTCATATTAGCAGACGAAATGGCTCCCACGCAGCGCCCGTGATGGCAAGTTAAATTTATCTTTCTTATACTTGCATTACTCTAACTTAGAGAGAAATGAATGGAGAGGCCAGATATAGCCGAAAGGGATCCTTGGGTATAAACATAAATTATATTTTTCCTTTCATTTCACAAGGAGAAGAGAACGCCACGGAAATCACTAACCAGGGCAGTGCATTGCCCCAGAGGCTCGGATTCTGTTCCACTTAGATCTCCATAAATAATGTTCACAAATAATCTCGATGGTCATGAAACTCCATGATCTCGCCATTTCACTCCTTCACACCAGTTCGCTGTCGCTCGCTTCATTTCCAATAAGTTATATTTCATTTTACTGAAAACATTATTAAAATAAATCCTGAATCGTACCAAACAGAAAGTTCTTTCTCTACGATTTGCTTTACGTCGCGCCGACACAGACAGGTTTTATAGCGACGATGGGATAGGAAAGGGCTAGAAGTTGGAAGAAAGCGTCCGTGGCCTTAATTAAAGTACAGCCCCAGTATTCGCCTGCTGTGAAAATGAGGAAACTACAGAAAATCATATTCAGGGCTGCCGACAGTGGGGCTCGAATCCAATGTCTCCCGAATGCAAGCTCACAGCTACGTGATCCAAACCACACAGCCACTCGCTCGGTCAAACAGAAAGTTACAATAAATAGCATTATAGATTTTTGAGACACCAGGATGATGGAATGTTGTACTGAACGAGTTTAAGTACGAAATGATAAATCAAACTTTCAAAAACCTTCAAATATTGATGTAGGAAATTAGGTATTCATCTTGACTACTGAAACAAATTATTCGCAACCTAAGAGTGTAACAGCATAAAAAATGGTCAAATACTGCCATATTGACAGTTTATTTGGCAATTTACAATACACTGCCTTATTGACAATATTGAAGAAGCGATTGAAAAACGGAGACTCTTTTAAGAAATGGGAAAGGGGAAAATAAAGTTGTTGACCGCCTCCTGAGACACGGTAAGTACCTCATAATTATTTTGAAGGAAAAGTGCTTGGAAGGAGAGGCAGAGGAAGACCCAGAAAATCATACTCCGAATATCTGAAGAATACGATGAAGTACATGGACTATAAGAAAATGACGGAAAGAGGAGAAAGAAGAATCACTGCAGCGACTGGCTTACACTTCAGTAAGTGCTGAATAAACTGACAATGGATTCCTGCCATTATAAAAAAAACATTTCAACCACATCATTGCCGCAGTATTTGACATTCAGAAGTCCGTGACTGAGACAACTGAGCAGCGGAATTATCAGACCTTAACTCGCAAACCTGAGTAGTATGAGAAGGAAAAAAGTTTTAGTGTGCGAAGCAAAAATGTTTTGTACCTCGGCAACGTTAAGAGTTTAACTGTTCTATATGCAGGTATACGATGTTGTTTGGATCATCAGTCCACAGACTGGTTTGATGCAGCCCTCCGTCCCACCCTATTCTGTGCTAACCTTTTCATTTCTACGTAAATGCTGCACCCGTCATCTGCTCTAATCTGCTTGTCATATTCATATCTTGGTCTACCCCTACCGTTCTTACCCCCTACACTTCCATCAAAAAACCAACAGAACAAATTCTCGGTTTCTTAAGGTGTGTCCTATCATTCTATCTCTTCTTCTCGTCACATTTATCCGTATCGATCTCCTCTCACGAATACGATTAAGTACCTCTTCATTCGTGATTTGATCTACCCATCTCACCTTCACCATTCTTCTGTAACACCATATTTCAAAAGCGTCTATTCTCTTTTTTTCTGAACTAGTTATCGTCCATGTTCCACTTCCATACAATGCCACACTCCAGACCAAAGTATTTAAAAACATCTTTCTGATTCGTATATCAATGTTGGAAGTGAGCAAATTTATTTTCCTAAGAAAGGCCTTCCTTGCTTGTGCTAGTCTGCATTTTATGTCCTCCTTACTCCTGTCATCGTTAGTTAGTTTATTACCCAAGTAACAATATTAATCTATTTCCCTTAAGACTTTACTTTCTAGACTAATGCTGTATTACCTGCATCACCTGATTTCGTTCGACTGCACTCCATTAGTTTTCTTTTGAACTTATTTGTTTTCATGTTTTACTCCTTACCCATTCAGCAATTTTTCCAGATCTTCCGCAGTCTCAGATAAAATAACAATATCATCCACAAATCTCAGGGTTTTTATTTCCACTCCGTGGATTGTGATTACCTTTCCAAATTCATCTTTGATTTTCTTTACTGCCTGTTCTAAATGAACAGTGAAAAGGAGGGGGCAAACTGCAACCTTGCCTCACTCCTTTCTTGATTATTGCTTCTTTTTCAAAGCCCTCGATTCCTATCAATGCAGACTGATTTTATACAGATTGCAGACAATTCTTCGTTCTTGGTATCTGATCTCGATCATCTTCAAAATTTCAAATAGCTTGGTCCAATCAACATTATCGAGTGCCTTTTCTAGATCTAAGGCGCCATGTACTTCTTAATTCAATCCTCTAAGATCAGACATACAGTCAAGATTGCTTCACGTGTTCCTACATTTTATTCTGAAGCCAAACTGATATTCTCCCAATTCTGTTTCAACTTGCCTTTCCATTCTTCTGTAAATACTATGTGTAAATAATAAAACTATGAAAATGGCTTTAAAGCTAATGGCTACAAGTTTCTGATCCTTTCATAGGCCAGGAGGCTAATTCGAGTTTATCCTTGAAAACAGCCCGGAATCATTTAAGGGCATGTTCAGGGAAATGATCAGGAATCGATGTGAATAATAACACAAAACGACTGTAAATCAATAAGAGTAGGTACGTTATTGGGAAACTGCTCGTGACCAATCATAGAAGTTAGTAGCACTATAAGAGAACATTCACGGTCATTTTTCCTAATATTGTCCTAAAGTTAATTTTCCGAATGCCAATTATTCTATGATCTTACTTTTCCTAGTTCAGTTTTCCTAAAGCGAATTCTTCCGAACCCTGAAAATTTTTCTACAATCAAAATATGTAAGTCTTACAAAGTTAATTAAGATTACATAATTAAATCCAAAAGTGTATTCATTCACAATTTATCAATTTAACGTTTAAATCAGAATAGTGCATGCTAATGCACGTAGGTATTGTAATACGCGATAAACATCGTAACTGTTGACAATATTTCTTATTCTTCTTTCATTTGCAGTTTATTTCTTTGGACCTACCATAACACATTTCCCAAACTTAATTCCGACACAATAGTTTCCGCATTTGTCTGCACTTTTTGAAACTCGATCAATGTTGAATACAAATCAGGGTGGTGATGATAAGTTTAAAACAAACAGGCTTATGCCACCAATCATGTATACTGTTTGACAGTGTTGGCTTGTAACGATTACATTTTTCCACTGGATATCTAGACGGAACCGTTCTTGGTCTTCCTCATACTGTACGCGCAGTTACGTAAAGTTATTCCAAGTAATCCACAATTATTGGATATAATTGATCAAGTACCTCGTCTCTAAGGAGGTCAAAGGAGATTTTAACTCTATATGCCAGCACAAAAGCGGGAGCTTACAGCATATGCGTATGCGTTTTCAGTTTGTGACCATCCGTATTATTATTAGTCTCTTTCAATCCTTGATTTTGAATTTTCCTGTATACAGATTGACCAAGATGAAACATCGTGAAAGTGGCACTTATGAATATACTGTTGTGCAGGAGTACATGACAGCTAATTCGAAATCAGCCATGGATTTACTGCAAGCTGGTGATAAACCCTAGACGTTACTTTTTCCAAAAGTAAATACATTATTACAAAGCATAAATGCCCACACATATAAGCAAGGTAGTAATACATTAGCGTCTAGATTCTCCTTTCTCGCAACTAGACGGATCACCCACCTTGTACTCCCAATTGGAATAATTCGGTAAAGTATGAACAAATGTCCAAAAATCATGTATAAAATCTTCTTTTCGAAAAATTGCTACTTTTCCTATCTTTTTCGGATATCATCTCTCTGTAATCAGGGATTTTGTCTTTCAGGTAATGACCATTACGGGTATATATTTTAAGCCAATTTAGGAATTCACAGAGTCAGTTTTACAACAGTAAGCCTACCACTGTCAGCTATCAATGTCTCATGCATGTGCTGTATTTCTTACTTTTTTTCTTTCGGATGGCACGAATTCATTTCTTTTCTCTTGCCTCTTCTGTATGGAATGAAAATTTTCACAATGTTTCATCTCGGCCCAAATATTCTAGGCATCTGAAAATGTTTAAATAAATATTGAGAAAATAATTTACCGAAATGCATTAGTAGGCATATGTATATGTATTACATTATATGGGAAATACTTATTCTTATAGCTTTTCGAAGGTAATATTGAACCACAAGGGATTTCATGAGCATCGTATAAGTAAGTAAAACTTGATTAGGTACGTTCGAAGTTAAATTATATTTTCGCCGGGCTGAGTGGCTCAGACGGTTAAGGCGCTGGCCTTCTAACCCCAACTTGGCAGGTTCGATCCTGGCTCAGTCCGGTGGTATTTGAAGGTGCTCAAATACGACAGCCTCGTGTCGGTAGATTTACTGGCACGTGAAAGAACTCCTGCGGGACTAAATTCCGGCACCTCGGTGTCTCCGAAGACCGTAAAAGTAGTTAGTGGGACGTAAAGCAAATAACATTATTATTATTATTATTATTATTATTATTATTATTATTATTATTATTATTATTATTATTATTATTATTATTATTAAAAAGAAAGTTCGGTCCTACGGAGCGCGTTGGTGGGGCCATTAAAGAGGCCACTACGATTCAGCTGGGGGCAACTTGGGTGTATTCTAGGAAACTGTCCAAAAAATGACTACCGATATATTGTAGGAAATTATATGAATGAGATTAGAGTACATCCTGGGGAACGGTTGGATATCAGTAATAGTATCCAGGAAACGGTCGAAAAGTAGCTTAAGGTATATATATATATATAAAGTAATTCCGAGTACACAAGTATCTCGTTTATAGGATTAAGTGGGACCGGAACTGATCCGGATTATCGAATTATCCGGATAATGCGGAAAAAACTAAGAACTAAATACAGTACATATTACATAATTTATTAACATAAACTGACAGTAATACATGTTTGAATTGTACAAAAAAATATAAGAACACTTTTCTTGCATTTACGACTTTGTTTTATACACTAAAATAATCTAAGTTTTTCTGTTTTACATTTGTATAGCGTTTGCGAGCAGCACGATCACGAAGACGTTTTACTAACGTCAGTTCTGCCGGTGTGGTTTCAGTCTAGGATTCTAAATAGGCCATCAGTTTGTCCAGCTGAATATTGTCATCGTGTCTTCTGATGGAACGCCGGTTTCATTTTCGAATTCAGTATCAGTGAATTAGTAGTGCGTTGCATTCATAAGAGCGTGGGTTCCAATCCCACCTCGGTCGTCCTGGGAATGATTTTTCACGGTTTCCCATTCTCAATTCTAGGCGAATACCGGGACGGTACCTTTGATAGACCGTGGCCGAATTACTTCCAATTCCTGTCCTTAACAATTCTTGGCGGAAAAGACATTCAAGGAGAGTCAGCCCCGTAAAAGAAATACTGTAAAATTAAAATAAATTATTATTATTATTTTCGATCCGGATAAACCGGAGATCCCGATTAACGAAGGCGGATAAACGAGGTTCTTGTGTTTATCGTAGGAAACAACCGAACACCAATTTTAGTAGATCCTAGGAAACGGCCAGATAGCAATAACAGAACAACCCAGGGAACAATCGAAAATTAACGTGCATGTCTCCTGGGAAACGGTCGGTAACCAATTTGAGTACCTACGTTACTAGGAAACAGAAATTAATCTGAGAATATCAAAGGACCGGTCGGAAATGAGTTTGGATATCTCCTAGGAGGTGGTCGAAAATTTTCTCAGAATATCCTAGGAAGCAGTCGGTAACAAACTTGAATTAATTATACGGAAAAGGCTGAGAACTAATACGAATAATGAGTGCATGGAGAAGTAGAACGTAACCGGGCATCCTACGTGACCCTCAGCAGCCCTAAGCCGGTACAAACAAGAGAGCGCTCTGGCCAAGAGTATGATGGTGATGCTATCTCCAATATAAATTACCTCGAAAGCATCTTGGCCCTCATAAAACTAGATGGTCCTGCCATTTCACTCCATCACACAAAGTTTACTCTCACCCATTCTCTTCTCTACATGTTTCATTCCATGTCATCACACACAGTGAGTCACAATCGATAATTCCGCCCGCACACGGTCAGTCATATGCTGTTAACGGTCCCATCTTCAGCATTCAACTAAAATAGTGCAGCGTTCCTAACAGCAAGTCATAACACCTTCTTGGTCGGTGCATAAGATAATCTGCGGAACATCGAAGAGTTCTGCAACGAACAAAGGACGTGGTAGTTCCTGAGACTTCTACCAACACGATTACGATTTGAAATAAGTGTTGTCATCAGAGGCATAACGGTACATGTCATTAAATTCGTTCCCTCACTAATTAACTTTAAGTATAAAACGTGTACAAGCCCCGTTAAGGTTCTGCTTACACCTGTAAAGGAATGTCTAACCTCGATTCGAAAATCATCTAGAGCTGAGCTAAAGATGGAGACGGTCATAATGCTCGGTCCATCAAGAACCTCAGATAGTACGTGTTTGCTTGCTTGGAAATTTGAAAGTCATATCTGAAGGAGGTAATTTCCATCGCATGTCCCTGGGTAAAATGTAATTAGAAAAGTAGGGTGTAACTTCTATTTCTAAAGCACGATAAATCTACATTTAAACTTTGATAAATGTGTTATCAAACCTTCCCTAATCTTTTGGGCGTGAACCGGTAGACACAAGTAACGGTGAAGATTCTTTTTTTTTTTTTCTTCTGGTAGTTGCTTTACGAGGGGCTGCCTGGCCGAGATGGTAAAGGCGTGCTCGGTTCGCCCGGAAGGACGTGGGTTCGAATCCCCGTCAGGAAGTCGTAAAATTTAAGAAACGAGATTTCCACTTCCGGAGGTGCATATGGCCCTGAGGTTCACTCAGCCTACACCAAAAATGTAATTCCTGGGGGCAAAGGCGGCCGGGCGTAGAGCTAACCACTCTATCTCATCACGTGCCAAGGTTAACAATGGTGGAAGCCTTTACCTTCCACTCCTCCAAGGGCCTTCCTGACCTTACGGAGGTGACTTTGCTTTGCTAGTTGCTTTACGTCGCACCGACTCAGATAGGTCTTATGGCGACGATGGGACAGGATAGGGCTAGGAGTGGGAAGGAATCGACCGTGGCCTTAATTAAGGTACAGCCCCAGCATTTGTCTGGTGTGAAAATGGGAAACCACGGAAAATCATCTTCAGGGCTGCCGACAGTGGGGTTCGAACCTACGGTCTCCCGAATACTGGATACTGGCCACACTTAAGCGACTGCAGCTATCGAGCTCGGTTCGGTAAAGAAAACTGCTCTACTTAAGTATCACTCGTTTATTTTTCGGCAAAATTCATCTAAGTTATTCAAGCAGTTGTCAGCAAGAAACGAAGTTTCCCTTGATGATAGAACACGTCATTACTAATTCAGCGTTACACATCTGTTCCCCCGAACGGTGCCGTAGCATTTCATCAATTGCGTTCAGGTACATACTTTGGCATCCTGTTGGCACTGTACCTGCTTCAGATACATGCGACCTTGTACCAAATTGCTGTAGTTTAGACATTCTAGCTGGTGCCAGCAAGTAGGCCTACTTCGAACGTCAGCATTTAACCCACAGCTGATTGCAAAAATCTGTATATATGTACACTTCAAATGTCATATTTCTGTTTTTTACTTAACATAATTTCACGAAAACATGCTTAGCCTGTTCGAGTTCCATTGGTCGAAAACATTTTCACAATCAGAATGTTGGCCGGCAGGGTAGGAGAGGTGGTGGTATACAATTTGTAATCATAATATTAGGTGACAAAAACCAAGAATCATTTCCAAACTTCTCCGCAGTGTTCATACGGAGATGTTAATGAAGAATTTCCGTCGGATTGAGGCGTTAAGTCTTGAGTAGACGCCTTGATGCTGTTCGACAGGAGTAGACTATGCGCCTTCTCCCTTCCTACTATCATATATCACGTTATTCATTTCATCTCATTAACCCCTCTGATTAGGTTGACGTCAGGAAGGGCATCCCTCTCTAAAGACTCGCTGCGGAGGAATGGTACAAGGGTTTGGCATGCAGTGTATTTCCAAGTCTATCGTCATAGTGACGAGTTAATTAGCGATGATACTACTACTACTACTACTACCACCACTACTACTACTACTACTACTACTACTATTCGTATGGCATCAGCTGTCTGGTTCCTTGGCTGAATGGTCAGAGTACTGGCATTCCTTTCCGAGGGCCTCGGATTGGATTCGATTCGATTCCTGGCCGGTTTGGGGATTTTAACTGTGTATGATTAAATCCTTTGGCTCGGGCACTGGGTGTTTGTGCTCGCCTTAATGCACTTCTCTTCATTTCAACGCAATGCACCGCACCATTAACCACCACAGAAACACGCATTAGTCAGTACCTTCCTTCATAAAGGGTTGGCTTTAGGGAGGGCATCCGGCCGTAGAACTAGGCCAAGTACACAGCAATTGATGGCCCCAATAAAGTAGGAAAAGGCCAAGAAGAGAAGAAGAAGAATATGAACATGGCCTCAGCAATTGTGAGCGAACATTTTCGTTCGAAGCCATTTATGTCGCCCGCGTGACAGTTTCAGCATTCCATTTTACTCCACCAGATGGCAGAGAAACGGATTTCTGTTGGGCGATCGATCAATGGTTGAGTTTTCATTAATTTTGTCGGGTAAATACCAAATGTTTCGCCAGAGATGCCGACAACGTGTGACATGGAGTATCGAATGGATTTTTTCCGCCCTTCAAAAATCGAAATACTTCTGCCTAATTTGAACCCACGATCGTGAAATCCGAACGCCTACAGATCCAGAGAGGGAGCTACAGTTTATAATGAAGCGTTTATTCAAATGATCACACTACAGATTCCAAACTCAGCTGACCTTAAAAATAAGTACTCAGAAGTGTGCATAATTTACTCATCATAAAGACAGTATAAAAGCCTTATGAACATTCAGAGCACGTGCAGCGTCAATCGCATAACAGTCCTAAAATGAAACCAAAAATGTTGCAATGTGTTCCAACTGAAGAGTAGGAGAAACATTCTCCAAGAAATACTGTGAATTCCATTAAGAGATCTAAAAATACTTCTTCCGATATGGCGATCACTCTAAACGTAATAGAAATTTTTCTATTGGCATGTCAAGCGGAAACGTTTCACTAGCTCCTCCCTCTGGCATCATTTTGTTTTATGTCTTCCTCGCGTTTTTATGGATTTTAATATTCCTTCCGCAGTTTGAGGTTCGATTCTATCCGTCTTAAAGAGAAGATAAATTGTCTTCAACGAGAAATCTTCTCTTATGAAGTTGAGTTGAATAATCCTCCCATCATATATCTCTTCTGGGACTAGGTTCAAGCTTCTCCACGTGCAAAATATTTGATTCGATAGGAAATAATACCGGTATTGATTAGAGATAGTGCACCCTACAAAGCGGGCCTTTTAATTCAATTTTACAAGCGCCACTTACATTAATTTTACAATTATATAAGGAACTCGGCAACTCTAAGTGAAACAATGCGGAAATAAGGTACGGCAAATGTTAAATTATTTAAATAAATCTCACTTTAATTGATATTTTAATAAAAACAAACCATCGCCGGAGTTACAAATGATACTTGTATTTTTTCACAATTTGTTTTACGTTGCACCGACACAGATAGGTCATATGGCGACGACAGGACACGAAAGGGCTACGAGTGAGAAGGAGGCGACGTGGCCATAATTAAGATACAGCCCAGCATTTTGCTGGTGTAAAAATGGGAAACCACGGAAAACTATCTTCAAGGCTGCCGAGAGGGGGATTAAAACCCACTATCTCCCGAACTAAAGCTCACAGCTGCACGACCCTAACCGCATGGCCAACTTAAAATAATAATAATAATAATAATAATAATAATAATAATAATAATAATAATAATAATAATAATAATAATAATAATGGTATTGCTTTACGTCCCACAAACTACTTTTACGGTTTCCGGAGACGCCGAGATGCAGGAATTTAGTCCCACAGGAATTCTTCAACGTGCCAGTAAATCTACCGACATAAGGCTGACGTATTTGACGGCCAACTTGCTCGGTTAAATATTATGTCTTAAAAACTTCATTATGTATTTAACAAAATAACAATTGCATACTAATCGTCCTAATAAGGACTTTAGTGTGAAAAGTGGCTGGACCTGTTCTAAATAAATTCCGTTTACCGAGACTCATAACTGGTGCAGGAAATGCATAGCAGGGTTTCAAGTGTATCATCCTTCAAGCCACTTCCGTTCTTATATTTCATCATTATTGCCATTGCTCTCACAGATCCATCGCGGTCCAAACATTATCAGATCAGTATTCCGATTGCAAATTCTGTGATAACTGGAAATTTCTTCATTTTACTTAATTCAATCCAAAAGTATTTGCAGGTAGTCGATATCTTCAAGAGCTAACTCTCATCTAAATGAACAGAGAAATCACACATTTCCAGAGAGTATTGATGTGCAGTAATATTTATCTTAGGAGAGCCAGGTTTCCAAGGAGCTTCATGACTTGAACGAAGATGGTTTTGCTTTTACTATCAAAGACCATGTATATAGGTATAAAATTGTTATAATATACGAATTACAATTAAATGGCTTCATATTATTTTATATGACATGTTTTTGACATTTACTCTGTATGGAGATCAAGCCTGACAACGAACCTATTTGTTCTTCGCATCCAAGTTCAATAGTTTCATACGTTTCATTCGAAAGACCTATTTAAGTTAAAAGACAAAGGGCATTAGGGAAATAAAATAAATAAAACCAGACAAGAACTGAATTTTCAAGTTTAAACTCGGAACCTACTACAAGTAAATGTCTGTGCGAGCTCCCATCTAACAGAGTAACCGCGAACAAGCCTCATTCCCTTTCCACGTCTGATGGAAACAGCTGGCCTCTCCCGCCAAGTATTGGCAATTCGCTGATTTTGATCACGAGCTAAGACAGAAGCAAGAAAGAAGCTCAATCACTCCTCGTGTACGGGAAGTACAGAGTGTTTAGGAATTAGAAGATAATTTCAAAAGAAGAGGCAGATATGTGATGAAAGGCATGAATGGGCAGTCATTTCACGTGCTATATTACTTTTTAATGACAGATCAATATTATATCATACACAAGACATGCCAACTATTACGGATTTTCCTTAATTCCTACGGGGTTTTTCCTCATATTCTATGGCAATACGGAAGCGGTACTGATTATTACAGATTTCACGAAATCGAAATGCTCCTTATAAATTCTCAATTTCTGTTGCGAACATCAAAACGAATGTTCGTGCACTGGAGACTCGCTGTTAGAGAAAATACTTTGTGAAGAAATCACAAGCTAGCGACATTTGTCTACAACCTGTAACTACGAGCGTAACATGGTCTGGGGAATGTCGATTTCTAGCATACGTGTTCAGTGTATGCTCTATTTCCTCTAATTTAGTAATGAATTGCCCATGGAGATTAATACTTCCGCTGCCTGATTCGGTTGCAAATTTATGTCAGGCAGTGTATGCATGTATTTCGGTGAAGTGAAGAACAACATTAAATAAAATAAGATATCGTGTAAACGTAAACACAATGAAAAAACAATGAAGAGATGAGTGATCGTGGACATAAACCGATCTGCAATAAATCAGCACTACTAAAAGTGGCACACGGAAGAGTTTGAGAATTTTCGTGCCCATTCATCGAAAAGTTCACCGAAGCACCTGTTTTGTGAAACATGCGAGTGAGATTTTTCAGGTTAACATGGAGGACATTATAACTGTCCAGAAAGCCATGTGAGATCTAAGAAACATGAAGAGTAAGAATGTATCGGAAGGGCAATGCAAGAAGCTGTCATCTTTTTTTACTACTAGTGTTAGGAGATCAATTTTATTCACACATTTTTTTGGTTGAATATAACATTCCCTTATCTGCAGAAGACCATGGCACTATGGGCAATCACCTTTCAAGATTGGCATCTCTGTACATGCCACGTCGCGGTCAGACATACTCGTAACTTTTTAAGTATTGTCATTTGAGAGTCGGAGATTCCATTCATCCTGTTGCTCTTTCACTTAACGGTGAAGAACAATGACACCATCAGTAATACGTAATGATATTATACGAGGGTACATAATTTATAAAGAAGAGGTCATAGCCAAAAGAAACAAACAACCTCATAGCACAACAGTCCATTAAGAGCCTTGGCTTGCCAAGACGACTGCTGTCCTGCAGATATTAGAGTGTCACGTGGATAACGTGACGAAATCATCAGCCGTGTTGCTTAGCTTTCGTGACCAGATCACTGCTTCTCACATCAAAACCTCCTCAGCTGATCTCACAAAACTGAATGGATCCTGTTTCAGTTCTCGGTTCAGAATTAAAATCTCTGAACTTGCCGGGTAAGGACACTCTACGGGACTGGTTTCATAACAATGCAATATACACAGGCAAGTCAATAAGTAGCTGCAATTTTGTTCTAATTGTCTTTAGGTTGGCTCTATGGCGTTGTGTGAACCACCAGCCGCTAGATGGCACCGTCGTCTACGTCTGTGGTAGGTTTCCGCGTTATGTGAACAGTACTGCTTACACGACGTAAAGATGGCCGCGCCACTGTCTCTTAGCACCAAGGAAGAACAGAGTTCCGTAATCCGTTTTTTTATTATTTTTTTTATATTTTTTTCTGGTCTGAAGGTGTAACAGGAGCAGAAATTCATAGAAGACTTTCAGCACAATACGGGGATAATGTTTAGCCACAGCGAAGTGTTTGCCAGTGGACTGAACAGTTCAAAAGGAGTCGCACGAGCTTTAAGGATGAGGAACGATCCGGGCGTCATCTGCAGCCGTAACTGATGCCAAGATTGAACAAGCGCGTAATATGATCCTGAATAACAGACAAGTGACTGTTGATGACGTGGCAAACTATATGCACATTAGCCATGGTTCTACATATGAAATCATGCATAACAGGCTTAACTTTTACAAAGCCTGATTTAAATGGGTTCCAAAACAACTCAATGAAGAGCAGAAGCGCAATTGTGTGAGAATCTGTCAGCACCTACTGGACCGTCATGGTAACGAAGGTGAAACGTTTCTAAATCGGATCATCACTGGAGATGAACATGGGTTCGCCACTGTAAACCATAGAGCAAACGTCAGAGCATCCGCTGTGGCAAACATTGTCCCCGTATTGTGCTGAAAGTCTTCTATGAATTTCCGCTCCTGGTATACCCTCAGAAAAAAAAAAAAAAAAAAAAAAAAAAAACCGGATTACAGAACTCTGTTCTTCCTTGGTGTAAACAGAGAGTGGCGCGGCCAATCTTTACGTCGCAACTGCACAACCTGTACTGATGATAACGCCGAAACCTATCATAGACATAGACAAACCATAGACGTAGACAACGGTGCCATCTAGCGGCTGGTGAGCACACAACGCCACAGAGGCAACCTAAAGACAATTAGAGCACAATTGCAGATACATATTGACTTGCTCTGGTACCATCATATTCAGAGTGGAACACGCAGATTCTATACCGTCGTTACGCCTCACATATCGCTATGTGACAATGTTGAACGGATAAATACTGACCCGCAGCACATGTATCACAGAATGAAACGTCGTTGATTAGTTCATGCAATCCTAAACCTTAGATCACACAACCTTTCTGGTCAGAGTTCTAAGCTGAAATATTTTCATATAGTGGTTTTTTATAGGCGTAACGACGATATGAGAAAGATAGACTCCGTGATGTACATTACTCATTACAGAGCAGATGAAGAATGCATAAATATGTCGAAGTGAAGAGGTTAGCACAGAATAGGGTGCCATGGAGTGTTGCATCAAACTACTGCGTAAACTGATGACTCAAACCAACAATTAAGGGTACAAGGGAGCTATGATTCTAGAAATGTTCAGAAGATTTGCCCTCAACTCCTCTTTTACATGTTAATGTGGGGTTGGTGAAATGAAATGGCGTATGGCGTTTTAGTGCCGGGAGTGTCCGAGGACATGTTCGGCTCGCCACGAGCAGCTCTTTTGATTTGACCCACGCAGGCGACCTGCGCGACACATACACCCAGCCCCCGTGCCAGCGAACTTAACCAATTGTGGTTAAATTTCCTAACCTACCGGGAATCGAACCCGGGACCCCTCTGACCAAAGGCCAGATCGGTAACCATTTAGCCATTGGGCCGGACGTGGGATTGGTCGAGCACCCAGGCTTAATTTAGAGTTTTACTCATTTCAGAAAAACCACATACAAAAGCTGGGATTCGAACTAATACTACCTCGGCGAGAAGCGAGTGATGGTGACAATCGGCTTCCACGCCAATAAAAGTCGGTGATTAGGAGCCTATGTTGAGGAGTGTAATTAAAATAGGCAACTGGGAAGAAAGGTGTTCTAAACTAACAAGAAAAATCTATATTGCGGTGGATACTGATTTTGTCGAGCATTCAAATGGTTAATGAATATGGGTACAAAAGTAACAAAAATCCAAGACCTATTTACAATCATTAGATCGGGTCAGGAATGGAATGAGTGAAGCCCTATCTAGCGGCGAGGATAGGAATTGTGCTGGCTGCC
The DNA here is from genome assembly GCF_040414725.1 of Anabrus simplex. NCBI lineage: Eukaryota > Metazoa > Arthropoda > Insecta > Orthoptera > Tettigoniidae > Anabrus > Anabrus simplex. The sequence continues at coordinate 63,992,971 of NC_090273.1, read as the reverse complement.
GAAGCCTGTCGCACTCATGTAGCGCAATGATTAATAAGAGACAGATGAGATATTGGAGTGTGTTTCGGGCCTACCCGGAGAAAAGCCCGTCCCGCCTTCACTTTGTCCAGCATAAATCTCACATGGAGTGACCGGGATTTGAACCATGGATGCCAGCGGTGAGAGGCCGGCGCGCTGCCACTTCAGCCACGGAGGCTTTCATAAAAGTAATGCTTACTTCGAACTTCTTTCCTAAGGAATTTAATTTTCGAGTTTTTCGTATCTCAGTATTCCAGCATCATATAAACTAGTATTCAGAGAAGCATTTCCGTACTATAGTGGTCAAGATACACGAGTTCGAGTCGCCTTCTTACTCCTTTCACTCCTCCATATTTCCTCAATATGTCTTCTTTCGTAGTTCGTAAATTCTCAAACTTGCTGCACGTTTTTCCTGACACGATACATCTTGCAGTAGCATGCATCAATACTGTGTTAAATGCTACTCTAGTAAAATCATGTCCTAAAGATATTTACATTAATGTTGTTGTTTTTACGTCCCATCTACTACTTTTACGGTTTTCAGAGACGCTGAGGTGCCAGAAATTTGTCTCGCAGGAATTATTCTACGAGTCAGTAAATCTACCGAACCGGGACTGGCGTATTTGAGCACCTTCAAATACCACCGGACTCAGCCAGGATCCAACCTGCTGAATCGGACACAGAAAGCCAGCGCATTAACAATCTGAGCCACTCAGCCCGGCTACAAATATTTACATTAAGATACTCTGAACATACTGAAATCGTGACATTTTTTCATTTTCAGTTTCTATTTATTCAGGAGATCAGGGAAGTAAAATTAAATGCAATTACCACGAATGAATGACTTCATGTAGACTAACTCGTGCACATATTTAAGACTACGACAGGAGAATAGGCTACCTAGGAGAAATATGTGCTCTGTTTTGGAGGGTAAGAGAAGTAGAGGGAGATCAAAACGACGATGTTTAGACTCGGTTTCTAACGATTTAAGAGGTATAGAAGTAAATGAGGCTACAGAACTCGGCGTTTAGTAAGTTCACAGAAATTTGCAGACTGAACGCTGAAAGGCATAAGGTCTATAATGTTGTTGTTTTATCATTTGCTTTACCTCGCACCGACACAGATAGGTCTTGTGGTGACGATGGGATAGGAAAGGCCTAGGAGTGGCAAGGAAGCGGTCGTGGCTTTAGATAAGGTACAGTCCCAGAATTTGCCTGGTGTGAAAATGGGAAACCCCGGAAAACAATGTTCAGGGCTGCCGACGGTGGGGCTCGAACTCATTAAATCCCGGGTGCAAGCTCATAGCTGCGTGTTCCTAACCACACGGTCAACTCACCCGATTATGAATATTTCTTATACGTGGAATGATGGTTTATAACTAACTGGTGTTTGAACAATGAAATGCTATAATCTCGGAAATTAAAGCCCATTGGAGAGAATTCTCAAGTAGGTATCGATTTAGTATCCATGCAGATTAACCTCGCAAAAGCTCGACAAGGTATGTGTCCGCCACACTAGAGCCTTCTCGCGTAAAGTAAAATCATAATTCCAGCACTATTAAAAAGAACCTATCATAAAACCTATAGGCTATCCAGTACGGCAAATTCATCTGTTGAGAGAAGCCACCATATCGTGGTCGACCCAGCTATAATCCGATCACGCCAACGCTCGATAGAGACTACATTTACGACCCATGTGTGCCAAACCGACGCATGTATTAGCGTCGCTCTCCGAACACCTGGTGGATTCGCTCATACGATACTAGCCAAATAAACGGATTTTAACTCGTCATTGAAACACGAGAGTATGCAAGGAATTTTGCCCGCATTCATAAAATAAATATTAGCCACTAGATGTCGTGCCCGTCGTTGACTGGTTAGTTTTTAAATAAGTCTACCAGTAATGTCATCTAGCGGAGAGAGATGATGGCAGTGCTCATTATTTTAAGAGAAAGTACAACTAGGTAACTATCCTCTATATAACACTAATCAGACAGGGAAAAGGGATTTGACACTTCGAAAAATGAAGATATCGGGAAAAGAAATACAAGGCGTGAATATGAAAGTCTCCTTAGCCCTCGAATGCTGTAATAGCTTCGGGATCGGGAAAGAACAAACAATGACCAAGGGAGGTCGGATAGGGTGAATACAAATGAGGAGCCTGGCACAAGTAAGTGGAAGGAACGGATTGTAACTGGTCACTGAAACACGAGAGTACGCAACGAACGGCGCCGTGGTCGTCAACCCACGTACATGTCAATTAATAATAGTTAGTCAGCGTAAGGTTATCTATGCAATCATCATCATCATCATTAGACACTAAAGGCTAAACCTTGTCGCTGCAACCGTTCTCCTCTCAATTCTGCTGTTTTCTTCACTTCCTTGTAGTTTTTACATCCCATCAAGATGTCTTCCTTGGTCTTTCTCTTTTTCTAGTACTTTTCCTTCAAATATATTTTCTAGGAAGTCATTATGTCTCAGGATATGAGCTACAAGCTTCATCTTCCTTATTTCCATATCCTTTGTCAGTCTCCGTTGTTTATTAGAACATTCGTCTTTTTTTTTTTTTTTTTTTTTAGTCCAGCAGGTCCTCGTCATTTACCTCCAAATCCACATTTCAGTTGCTTCCAATGAATGTCTTTCCTTTTTTACTATTAGTCCAGCTCTATGTAGTATAACTAACATGTAAAGAAATAATGTGAGTTTATTTGTACGTAACGGACAATCTCAGAAACTAGTGGACTGATTTTGAAATTTCTTTCACCATTTGAAAGATATCATCATTCCGGGTAACATAGGCTGTGTCTCATTGCGGAATATCAAAGGGTTCTCGCAAGAACCGTGATTGAAGAACAAAATGGCAGCAATAATAAATCTGAACGTTCAAATGTTTACCTACCTGCGGTTTTCTTTTTCACATAAAATGACTTGACTGATGGAATGTAAGTCTGCTATTTATAGCTGCTACCTTTGGTTAACACCCAGGCTACTTATTATCGAGATGTCTTTCAAGTGGGCTATGTAGCGAAAGAAAATGCACGCCTGCGATATTTAAAACTGAATGCGCGGCCTAAACAGTTAGTCCTATGGAACAATGGAACACACTGAGTGTACTTGAAATTCGAATCCCAGAAATAAAAGTGTATATGAATCTTTTTCGTATCTCTAACAGTTTTCGAGAAAACATATTTTATTCTGTTTTGGCGCATTCTTTATCCTTTGCCTCTTTGTCTTAGTTGTTTCACTTACACACTACCTGCCGGACCGTACTCAAATTAGGTAATACACAATTGGAACATTTGGTTAACATGTGGGCTTCTCACCATCTTAAGCGGGCTGTCTAGGGTAATAAAATGTGAAGCATGCCATAGCAAAATGTACTCCTGGGACCCTTAAAAGTGAATATCCTGCCTAAACGGTTAGTCCTATTAAATAATGAAGCCAGCAACTATAATTAAAATTTGATTCGTAGGACAAGATTGCAAACATTTCCTTCGGAATTCTAATAGTAATCAAGTAAAAGATGCTTTTGTGTGTTTTACTATCACACTATCTCCTAAGCGGGCTATGTCCCCAATCCAATCACCCTGGCACTACAGCCCTTGAAGGGCCTTGGCCTACCAAGCGACCGCTGCTCAGCCCGAAGGCTTGCAGATTACGAGGTATCGTATGGTCAGCACGACGAATCCTCTCGGCCGTTATTCTTGGCTTTCGAGACCGGGGCCGCTTTCTCACCGTCAGATAGCTCCTCAATTCTAATCACGTAGGCTGAGTGGACCTCGAACCAGCCCTCAGGTCCAGGTAAAAATCCCTGACCTGGCCGGGAATCGAACCCGAGGCCCCCGGGTAAAGGCAGGCATGCTACCCCTACACCATGGGGCCGGCTAAGCGGGCTATGTAGCGAAAGAATATCTGAAGGAAGTCAAAGGAAAACGTGCGCCTGGGACCCTTAAAAGTGAATAATCTGCCTGAACGGTTATTACTATTAAACATTAGAGCAGAACAGGTGTACTTAAAATTCGATTTGCCAGGAAAATATTTATATGAATTTTCTACGTAACTAAAAATGTCCGAGAAAAAATGTTTTTGTCGCAAATTTTTTAGGGTTGGAGTATGCTGTCCTCACACCGAACGAATAAAATTAGCCACAAAATTGCGGAGACTGCACCATTTAATTCGAGAACAGTTACACTTATTCGTGTGTGATTCACGGCGCCCACTCACGCTCTCACCTTTTCTTTACTTTTCGCAGTAACCAAGTACAAACCATATACACCTGAATCCGCTGCAATTTACGGGCCGTACACTAACGCCGCGTGCGGCTCTAACTTATTTTAAATGCCTTTGATTGGCAAAGCACGTGAATAGATTAAATAAATAGCAAAAAGAAAAGAACACTCGGTCGGCTACTATGGCATGGAGGTTCATTGCAAGATACTACACAAATACTCTATACCAGAGATAGTTTTACCTCTCGCTCAGTCAGAGCCTTCCTGATTTTTAACATTCTCATAGTTGTTATGACAAATTTTAGCTATGTGTCTTGTAAACATACTGTTCTTTACGGATCCGTTTTACACGATATCTATACGCAGGCCAATTCCCTCTCCTGTCCATGTACCCTTCACAGGGTGTGGTGGTATGTTACGTGCGGTTGCAGAGTTTTTGCCATGCTCTTCTATCCTGCGCTAGCTATCTCATACACATTCCAACAATACAACATTATCATTAATAATTTTTCATTTTAATTTGTACTTACACAGATAGCATATGTATTAAAAGAAACCGCTTTATTGCGTCAATATTGCTATTATGTTAGTCTTCTGTCCACTGCCAGATCCTTTAAGGCTTTGAGAAAACCATAGAGACAGTTTTTCTGAGGATATAAAAAGGCAGGTGGTGAGTTCCTCCCATTACAATGAAAACTCCCTGTATTCAAATCAGAAACGACGTACGGTGACTTCCCCGTCGTGTTCCTCAGATAACGACGCTAAGAGCTATGCAATTACTCCCGACGTATACACTACTTCACCTAAAACTCTGTATGTAATGTAGAACTCCGTAGAAGCACGGGTACATCAGATAGTTGCTAATAAGTTGGCATTTCAGACGATCACTTTTTATTTTCTTCCAGCTCAGTAATATTAAATCATCATTTTTCTCTTGTTCTTCGAGAGATCGTTCCTTAACGTTTCCTTCTCATTTCGATAGACTTTTTCGTTAGCTTCGTCAGCAATAGGGGCTAATGAGCAAACGCTTTTCCAGCTAATAAAGACGATCACAATAGCCAACAGCATCAACAGTTGGTTCGCTACCATGATATTTGAACAATTCCATCGTTGTCGTAAGTCTTGTATCGGTGCGACATAAAGCAAAAAGTATATTGAAATGGTTTGATCATCTGACCAGGACTGCCAGGTAGGTAGTAATTCCCGTTAGGATTTGTGCAGACCACCATTACACATTCTGTCCACTGTGTGCCCGCCCTCCCATACCCTGCGGTCTAATAAATACTCTCCCCACCCTCCGCACACACAGCTCTGACTATTGAATTTAAACCAGCATTAGTTTATATTCTGCACGTCTATTCTTCTACAGCTATCGAAGTACTATTCCGGCGTGCACCACACAGAACCTTTTCTTGGTTCGATAGCTTTGGCCTAGAAACGTTATTTATTGCATTCAGCAACCACCCAGTCACCAAAAATACGATAAGCACGTCTGCATGATTTGTTCTGAGTTCCCAGCCCGGTCGTTGCTTGTCTTTGCATGCACAATTCTTTCTTTTGACGAACATACAAACCTTTAGATTTTCTTCTCTATAGATTATTCACAACCTTTTTCCATTGACTTGTAAATTTTATTCAAATTTTATTGCAGTACAGTTCACGAATATGTAGGTTATCATTCTGGAACAAAAGTTACACGGGTCACTCACCAGCTGTCACAGGTGACGGGATTTCAAACAGAGGGACCACATTATAGGATTTATATGTCCGAAATATTTCCGTCTTACACAATTAACATACAGTAAACCACAGAAAATGATACACAAAGCAAAGAACCAAATAAAAAATTAAAGCAAAGTCATAGTGTGAATCATGTTGTTGTGCAATATGTTTTTCTTGTTAAGGGTTTTCGGCGGTGACGGGATAAAGGACGGGACTGCGAAGGAAGCAGACGTGGCTTTAATTACGGTACAGCGCCAGTATTTTCCTCGAGTGAAACTGGTAAATCATGGAAAATCATCTTCTGCACTGTCCACGATGGAGTTACCCAAAAGCATGGGTGGAAATTTACCCATGATGTTGCTGAGCTATCTGTTGATTATAATAGTGATGGTAAAGGTCATGATTGTAGAAGTAATTTCTATTTTTTTAACACACGAGGAAGATGAAGGGGTCCAATCCCTCAAAATCAAAGTATCATAAAAAAAGATTGGAAAAGGTCGTGAAAGCGTTAGGCCTCAGCCAAAGGGCCCTGTGGTCACCACTTCACGTTCAATGGAGCTACTACACATGCAAAGAGATATTGTCTTATTTGAGGTAGAATAGAACTTTAATCCTCTTAATGTTCAGATTCACTGTACATTATTATTTGGTGGTTGTTGAATCAGTTCATAAGACACTGATTTGTAGGTCAACAGTCCCCTAACTGGAGGGATAACTGATCTAGAAATAAGGATTTATGGTAATAATAACCATTAATTACTGATGTTAACATCTTGTGCGTGGTTACTGACATGACAGCCGTTGTCACGTTTGAATCCGTGACCTTGAAGTACAGAGACCGATATTCTACCACTGATCCACGGACGAAGTTGGGATTTCTGGTCGAGGAAGGGAAATGAACAGTGGAAATGTCAAAGGGCCTCAAGACAGCACCAACAGTACACCGTTTGGGTCTGATTATAATCTTTTTCCGGGCGAGTTGGCCATTCGGTTAGGGGCGCACATCGGTAAGCTTTTATCCGGGAGATAGTGGGTTTGAATCTCACTGCCGGCAGCCCTGAAGATGGTTTTCCGTGGTTTCCTATTTTCACACCAGGCAAATGCTGGGGCTGTACCTTAATTAAAGTCACGGTCACTTCCTTTCCACTCCTAGCACTTTCCTATTCCATCGTCGCCATAAGACTTATCTGTGTCGGAGTGAAGTAAATCAAATGATTTAAAAAAATCTTCAGTATAGACCTTATGCCTTTCAGCATTCAGTCTGCAAACTTCTGCGAATTTATTAAACGCCGCCACAATACTCTATTTGTAACTAGTTCTATAAGACCTACCTGTGTCGGTACGACGTAAATCAAATTGTAAAAAATCTGCTTCCGGGAGTACGGATAGGAGATATAAAAATAGAAGTTTAAGTACTGCCAGATTCGACTGTCGTTCCACATTATTTTGCTCCAGGGCCTCTCAGGGTGCATGCACCGGTGCATTGCGCGGCGCAAGGTGCAAAAGACGACTTCACTTGGTTGACTAGAGTGCAGATCCCCACTCCTCGACTTTGAGCAATAGTTCTGTCTCTCTCTTTACGTACGCCTGTCCCGCTCACTCCGCCTGTCTCCCCCTCCCTCACTTGCTCCTCAGCGCTCCTCCATCCGAGCATAGTTGAGCCGACCTTAGCCGGGTCGCCCCGAGACAAACCGCTGGTCCGAATCGAGCCGAGTCGGACCGAAGGACGGTGCACAGAACCTCTGCGCCTCGGTTTGCACGCGTGATATTTTAGGCGTTCGAGAGGCCGTTTTACTCCATACTTGAATATGAATTTTGGCTTATTATGCCACAATATATCGCCCAAGCCTCCATATTGTAATCAATAATGTCAAGGTACGATCCATGATAGCCGAGAGGGCATGACGACTTTCTAATTTTAACCCTAGGTTAGTTATTCCTTAGCTATAGCTATGGAGTCAACGATTTCGTTCAAACCTTGGGGGACTCATCACAAATACACAGATATCTGTACGAGGGTTTGTGTCATTAGTCCTTATTTAAAGAGAAAAATGGCCTTTCAAATTGGCAATTTCTACTCATTACTCATTCATTTAATCTGCGCATGTGATGTGCAGTGGCATCATTATATTCAGCTTACATAATCACATTTGCACGCAATAATATGGATAATTCACTAACCACGGTTTTCAGCCACTCGGATCACCAGACAGCGTACAACAAGGAGATGCCAAAACTATGGAGTCTCCGTTTCCAAGCCCGCCAGCGCCTCAATATTATTATTATTCCTTCCTTCTCTATGTTTTTCTTAGTCTATGTCAACTAGGAAATACGAAGAATAAATATAAGTTGTATCACAAACTAGTTTACGATCGTGGCCTTACCACAACCCTATTTCCTTCTGACCCGGTGAATCTTCGGTCTTGGTTTTGTGATCCTCTTCACCACGTGTATTTTCGGTATAAGTTGTGTGTTTTAAAGGATCACAAGTACATTTGTCAATTTCTACTTCTTCAGCCTTCCTTATTTTTCTCATTTACATATAGTAATTACTTATTTTACTCATTTTGAACAATAATTTAACTTACATGATTTAACTTACAATAGATTTCTTCAAAACTCACGTGAACACCTGAATGTTGCAGAGCGGATATAGAAATGATAGTCTGACATTGGAAAAAATCGTAAAGTGAACACAACTTCCTATTTCCGGCTCCGAACAAATCTATGAAGCCTATGAAACACGTAAGCACGGTACCAACTTGTGAGAATCAAAACTGAAAATTCAATTCGTGCACATCTACTGGAATTTCTAAAACGCTAACGTGTATGTTCCACAAGACTCCAGCTCTTAAACCAGAGGGAGTTGAAAGGTGCGGTTTGTACCAAAACCTTCCTAACTGTCTCATTAATACGGGAAAAATCTTGCATTTCTTGAAAATTCAATGGAAATAGATGTATTTTATGTAATTGATTTAATTACAAAGCTTCATCAAGATTTGGATGGACCTTGATGCGACAGCGACTTACTCTGTAACATGATAGTTCGGTAAGAAATGCTGTATATGGTATAGGATGATGGGAACACGCCGCCATGTTTTATGAAGTACCTTTCTTGCTAAGGGGTTCATGTAACTAGGCAACTCATTGCCTGTTATTTGGAAATAGCAATCCAACATGCCGTGCTCGAGATGTACTTTCATGTTAGTAGGCAACTCAATGCCGAAAAATCTGCTCATTTTCGCACCAGATGGAAAAACAAAGAATGCCATGTAACCACACGCGTTGCAATGAACATTATGCATCATGCAAATAAATCGCCATTTATGGAATCATATAGCAATACTTTGAATAAATTAATAGACATAGGAATCTAAAAAATAGAACATATTTACGGTAATTATTTCTTTGTTTTGTAAGTGAAATTGTAATTGTAAATGTAATAAGAAAAATACAAATAACAAAACAACCAAAAATAATGAAGACAAATGTTAATAAAATTGCATAAAGTAGAATTAATTACAAAAGCCCTTTATTTATTGAGGCGTAGCAGTGCACGCCGTGTATCAACTAATTTATAATAAATTGCTCTGTCAAAAAATCGCAGGTATTTTAGAAAATTGGGAAAAGAAGGTGCCGGTACTGCGCGCCGTTTCGTACCGGCAGAAAAAAAGCACTGGGTTAAACATATATTGGAAGAGGTTAGATACACGAGTACAGCAGGAGGTACGATGTCGATACATATCCACATTTGAGCGCAAAGGGTTAAGTCTATATCCGATCTTGAAGTACACTGGAGTTGGTATTTCCATCCTCCAAGCTAGTGACATATGTGGCAGATGTAGATTCGGGCCATAAGCGCCAGAGGTGGACAATTAGACGCCAGCCAACCGACCAGCGATGCGATGCGGTTGTGTATATCGTGTAGTCGAGGGTCAGAAATCAATGGCGACCTGCCAAATACTGATCAGTGGTACTCCGGTTGCTATCTACAGCTCTGTGGGACCCATAACTCGCCCACGCGCTACATCCGGGGCCAATTGATAATTATACTGCACCCTCGCTTGCACAAATCATCGCAATTACCATCCTGTGTTATGCTGTCCACATTATGAACAAATTCATGAAAAACTGTTAACAAAATAATCCAGTCGTTTGAAATAACATCCAGCCATTGATTCCATGGCTCTCACCAAGAACTGAAATTGAGGAACGTGTTTCCAAATAGTGCCAAAAAAGCAAAGAACGTTGCCTCACGTAAATTATTATTATTATTATTATTATTATTATTATTATTATTATTATTATTATTATTATTATTATGTGGCCTCAGCTACCATGTGGAGAAGTTTTGATCTGACGCTATTTAGCTTGCCTGCGTGTTGGTTTTGACAGCAGGGAAAGCAGAACTCTACTGGATATTCCAAGACTGAGTTTTGTTTAATTCTGCCGGGCAAGCACTCAGTTTATTGTTAGAGATCATGAACACGGAGAAATTGTACGGCGTGGAGTTCCGAATGGTATTTCTTCCGCCCTTCAACATTGCAGTAAGCTGGATCTGAACCCATGATCTTACAATCTGGAGGCTGAACGGACTCACAGAGGGAGCTTTTAACATCTTGGTACAGTCTTGCAAGCAATTATCAGATTTCCCTCCAACAATCTTGTTAGAGCTCTTACAACTTTCCACTTTAGACATAAAGTATTCTCGGTAGCGCACGGTTTCCTCGATCGAACGTTCGAAACGAAGTGCCGAACAAGGCTGTCATAGAGCGTATATATCAATACTAACTTCAGCTAGAAGTTCAAAAGCGAATCGCATGTGTATTTCCTTCTGGCCATTCCTGTTTTGTTTACTACGTCAGGGCGAATAATAATAATAATAATAATAATAATAATAATAATAATAATAATAATAATAATAATAATGCTCTTTGCTTTACGCCCCCCTACTACTTCTTTTACGGTTTTTGGGACGCCGACGTGCCGCAATTTCATTCCGCAGAGTTCTTTTGCGTGTCAGTAAATCTACCGACACGAGGCTGACGTATTTGAGCACCTTCAAATAGCACCGAACTGAGCCAGGATCGAACCTGCCAAGTTGGGGTCAGAGGGCGAAAGACAGTCGACAGCAAACTTTTATTTGAAGTAACTTCCATTAAAAGCCATAGTATTTAAGAACACAGATGAGTACCTCGATTACTGGCCACAAACATTTTTGGTGGCTTTTCTCACTGCTGTTTTCGGTGTTCCTACAAAACATTTAGACTAATGCTAAAAGCTAAGATACCACGTAATCTTAAGTTTAACTCTTACAGCAAATAATCACACTTTCGGTTTATTAGGTCACCTCGAATACTTAAATAATACACAACGAAGAGTACAGAAGTACAGCACCCACAATCTTCCGACATCGTATCGAATGCGCTCCCGATTGAGCTAAGGTCACCTCGGTAATACTTGTTCAGCTAGTAAGACAGAGTTTGAGGAATGTTCCACCATTCAACACATTGTAATATATATTAATTTATAAATATATTAATATATTAACATATAATTTATACATTTATAAATATATTAATATATTAATATATTAATTTATACATTAATATATTTTACAATGTGTTGAATGGTGGAACATCCCTCAAACTCTATCTTATTAATTAAACGTCAACACGGAAATGAAGATCATAACCTACGATACTTGTTTCAGCTAGCAAGAGTCTGCCTGAACTCTTCAGATGAGCTGACCGAAGTGTCGTCATGTAGCTCAGAAGCAGTGAAATTAAAACATGATCGTAAGTTTTTTTTCATATATATACAAAAGCTAAAGATAGACATTTGTACAAGTGATGGTACATAACCACCCTAGTGCACTATCCCTGCGTTCTCGTAAAAAAAAGAGGCCTTCAGTGGTATCCCAACGGCACACTTGCCAACACATGCTTCGAAAGGTGTGGCAATCCCACTGATGAGCCCTCCGTCATATTGGGAAGAAACCTGATAATTTCACGAGTAAATTGAATTACGGTTCCCTTCTGGAAAATGATTTTTTTATAGAAAAAGAATCCTCTTGCGAAGAATTGGTAAATCCGCTAGTATACAGGGTGGTCGGAAACAACGGGAACCGGATATATGAGCGGTAGAGCGATGGTCATTCTGATGGATAATTTGAAAAACCTAATTCGATATCTCGCGCCGTTGTCAGTTTACCACCTCCTGAAGTTAACCAATCAGAGCGCTTCCCGGGCGAACTCAAATGCGATATCTGCACGTGGCAAAAGACCGGCTTGAGAACGATGCCGAGGAATTAGCATCAAACACAAACGCACCGTGGGTGAGTTTCAACCGGTGTCACCGTAGCGCGATCCTGTCCGCACTCAGCTCCGTTTTCAAACCTCTCCTCTGGTGTAGTTTTTCCTTCCATTGGTGCTTTACGTAGTCACCACTTCGAGTAATCATATTTTTTTTTTTTTATTTATTATTTATTTATTTCATGCCTTCATTTGTGGCGAAGTTAAGGCTCACGGCCCTCTCTTACACTTAACCACATATCTAGTAAACTTTATAAAACAGAATAATGAAATAATTTAACAAAATATAAATCCTAACCTCATTCATTCTTCCATTCATACTGCCATTCATACAAGCTGGTTATACATTTAATAGGTAATCTCGGCAAGACCGCTTGAAAGAAGCTAAGGAAGTGCAATTCCTAACACTAACTGGAAGGGAATTCCATAGCCTTGCACCAGACACTTGAAGGGAGCAGTTAAATGAAGATGAGCGATGCACAGGAATTGAGAGTGTCGTAGTCGATCGTGTCACTCAATGATGATGAAGACATGCTGTGTCTGAAAACAATAAGAACATTAACGTTTCCTCAACAACTATCGGCCATAAGAGAGGCTGACAGTTCAAACAGAAAACACCCATAGAGTACTTAGTTTGTTTTGACAGGGGAATGTTGAAGTGGAGACGTAAGATAAATGAAAGGATGAAGCAAGTAGACGAAGATAGGTCATCCGCACACCATGAGATAATCTCATATTGGCTACGTTCCCACTAACCTCTGATCTCTCACTATACCATGCCATGCCCACCTACTTTTTGTTTTATTTTGGTCTCTCGTGCAATCCGTTTCCACGCTGCTTGACAGTTTTAGGTACAGTGGGTGGAGTTAGCTTTACACAGCGAAGGGTTTGCTTTTTTCTGTTTCCCCTTTCATATTGGCTGTCTGTACTTTTCAATTAGTCAGATAAATAATATGAATGTCATTTGCTTGCTTTTATTTTTTCCCCTCTCCTCTTACTGTAGTATCAAAGCAGCAAAATTGGAATCAGCTTATTTATTCTCAAAAAAAAAAAAAAAAGGAAAAAAGAGACAGATCCATCGTGAATGGCGTAAAACAAAACACGGAGCAGAGACGGAAAGTGCTCGGCAGACACACTACCGAGCAGGGGTAGAATGCTCCCACATGTGGCATTTTAAAACACGACCTTAATATGGACTATTTCGTTTCTTACTTTCTTTCTTTCTTTCTTTCTTCTCTCTTTCAGCTTCGTTTTGTTACCTGTTTTAACACTTTCAGATCGGAATGTCTTTCCTGGAGAAATATATTTCTTCCACGAAATTTCGTCTCGTAAGAGAAAGCAAATCAGAAACCATTCTTTGAAATATACGAGATGCTATGAAGGGCCTCGTCTATTTTGATCCATTTAAGGCTATATGCTCTAAGGTATAAAATGACTATTTACTTTTAAAATTTAAGAGTTTGGATTATCTTTCATGGCACATGTTCCGCCATGTTTGTAAAGTGTAGTTCTTTCATTCTTCAACTTTCACCAAATTCTGAAAGATGGCGTTGTGTCACCAAACGCAGAAACAGAGAAGTTCATCGACAAGTACAGGTTAATTTTTAACTGTTAGGTTCTTCACTCTGCCGAAACTAATTTTGAACAAATAAATTTAAAAACTACCTGAAAAAGAAAACATATGGTAACCGAATTTTACCTGAAAAGTAAGTTGTTCCTTTTTACGGTATAATTCTGTTACCACATGTGTTCTTGTTTAGATAGTTTATAAATTTTATTCAGTCGAAATGAAAAGATGGCTTCAGATATCACAAGTTACTTCATAAGTTATAAACTGAGCTAAAGCATGGGAAATAACTCCTGTACAAGTGGCTGCGTACATAAGTACAGGTATGCGGTCACCTATCTCGTTCAAACTCTGGGAGGTAGATCTACGTCAAAAGTAAACAGATACGTGGCCCTCGTTTAACGAGAAATAGCTCTTTAACATTTGGTACATCTTTTGGCAATTTGAGTCCAGTGGTCAGCATCCCTGACTTCCAACGAGCGCCTCGGATTAGCGGCGCGCCAGTTCCTGATTTATTTCCTTTTTTCTTTCCTTGTAAATTTTTCTTTTATGCTTTTTCTTTGTCCATGAGGACTAAGAAATGCATAGACTCAACGCAAGCTGTATCATAACTTATTTACTATCGTTCACTCTTGCCACTCGTGGCTTGACAAATCTCCCCTTTTTCTATTAATGTTATAACCACAGCTCCAATGATAGGAAATGGAGAGAGTGGTGGTGGTGGTGGTGGTGGTGGTGGTGGCACAGATTACTCTTTTAAGAGAAAGTACAACTTGGTAACCATCCTCTCTTAACACTAATCAGAAGGAAAATTGGAAGTGGCCCGACACTTCGAAACATGAAGGTATCGGCGAAAGATACGTAAGGGCCACGAAGGGCGTAAAAATGGAGATATTTCTTAGACCTCGCAAACCTAGTCGGGGAGGGAAAAAAAGAGTTGACCAAGGGAGGTCGGATAGAAAAGATGAAAACGAGTAGCCTGACACAAGTAGAAGCAGACTCAGCTAGAGGAACCGTTGTCGCAAACCAATTCTCCAAAGTTCAGAGCCCATGGCCGCCCTCTCAGTCACCTAGTATGACAGGGGGAGATATGGAGAGAAAGTGAAACTGTTTATATTCAACGAAAATTCAACTTAGAGCGATAGTAAAGGTAAAGGCATATTTAGCCTGCACATTTCCTAACAGTAAGACCGCATGGACATAGAAGAAACAGATATAAGCTAAAGGAAAACTAGAGAGAGAAAAGAAAAAGGTACAAATGAGCGCTAGCACACCTCGTACACGAGACGCAAGTTCTTGAATTTAAAAACCATTTTCTCTTTAATATCGAACAATGGCACAAAACCTTGGACAAAAATCTGTTTATTTTTTACGTAGATTAAGATTCCGAAGTTTGAAGGAAATCGGTAACCCCATAGCTGAAACTTCCCCTCCTCCGTCTAACGTCACACCTCGCACGTCGCATTTAGTAGGTACGTGCATTTGAGAAAAAAAAGCCATCTGGCGATCCCTGGTATTTCTCATGAGTCTCACAACCTTTTCCATCCAAGGTATGCAAGATTCCATCTACTCAGACGCCAGTGGAATATCTTGGACCACACAAGGACTGTCCCTTTCATGAAGTATTTTCGTTTCCATTTTAGAAGGGCACGAACAATGTGCTCGAGCGAATATCATTTTCCACACATTCCGCAGGCGATATTACACATAGCGAACTTCTAGTTTATTGAGGTGACCTATTTTGGATCTAAGATTACTGTTCAGCTCTCCGCGTGGCGAGAAATATCTAACTCCTAGGCTATCTGTGTATCAATTTCAATGTTCCGTTTAGTCTATCAGATGGCAGAGAAACCGAACGCTGTTGGGCGTCTATGGCTGAGTTTTAATTAATGTTGTCATGTAAACACAAAATGTGTTACCAGAGATCTTTTACATGCTGACATCGTACGAGATGGAGTGTCGAGTGGACTTTCTTCTGTCCGTCTAAAATCAGACTACCTCTGCCAGGTTTGAACTAGCGATCTTGAGATTCAGAGGCCGACACTTTATCACCGATCCATACAGAGATCTTTCACATATTTAATCCGAGACAAGAACGTAGTTGGAGATACAATTTTAACTGATTTTATGCATATTCTTTCTTTTCGGATATCGTTAAATGGTCCGAGCCGTTGTGTCAAATACAATAAACGCATCCCATCTTAAATACACGCCGCTCCCTTTACACTGCAAACAGCTCTCACACTTCGACCCCCCCCCCCCCCGGCTCCCAGTACTTTTCTATTAAGCTTTCTAATGCAATTAACGATTCAGATACGATTAAGCAGAGAGTGGGTGAGAGTGCTGTTGTACAAAGACAAAGGAGAAAGGATTGGGGATGGGCTGGCTCGGATCGCAATAAGTTTGTCAGCACAGAAAAGAAAGGAACGGCACAGAGCCTCGGATCTCTGTTGCTAATGCAAAGTCATTCATGCTTAAAAAAAACCAAGGATCGACATGATTCCCCTTAAAAGCATATCTTGAGAAATATACGTATTATGGTTCATTCCCAACAAGTACCCAGACTACTTAAATGCTAACGAAGAAAACTGCCATTGTTGTTCGGAGTGTTAGAAGGCGTTTACTAACATACTAGAGGATATCATTCATGCTGTATAGGCCAGCTCTTGAATACCATCTGGTTTGCACCACACAATGTCTGGAATGGTAAAGTCTCTCCCAGTGGCCACAATGAATTAGGTTTATGCCCATCCCTCTGATGTCCCTATACTGTCTTATTAAACAATCGCATAATAATAATAATAATAATAATAATAATAATAATTTAGAAGCTTAGTAAACAAACATAAATTTGCAGAGAAACCAACAAGAAAAAATACAGGCTGGACAGAAACACGCAGAAAGGAACACAGTGAAAAAATGAAGAGATATTGGGAAGAAAAGAAGAAGAAACATTGTGCAAACTAAGTTCAAACGCGCTCCACAGTTGGGCACAACGAATAATAATAATAATAATAATAATAATAATAATAATAATAATAATAATAATAATAATAATAATATTGTTATAAGCACAACAACTAAGACATTACAATACATTCATTAAACCAGAATGTCTTTATGGATCAGAAACGCTAATTTTGAACAGGAAATCAGACATTCAAAACATTGAGAAAAAGGAACGCGAAGTAGTAAGAAAAATTCTAGGCCAAAAACTCGCCGGTGGGACAATACCGACGCAGAGGCAGACAGGAAATCAAACAAAACACACATATTCACAGTGGCATTAGCAAACACAGGTTACGATTCTATGAACATATTAAAAGAATGCACCCAGACAGACTTACAAAAAAAAAGTCGAATTCTACGAAAACAAAGTAAAGGCAAAACAGACACAATGAAATGGATTGGTGAAATCAAAACTGATCTGAAACAGGCAGGAATTACACCAGCAGTTATGCTAAACTGGGTAATTTTCATATCCAAAATTCACAAATGGCAAGTTGAGCAAGAGGAAAGGTCAAAGAAGATGACCGGAACAACTTGGTCCGAAGAACAAAGGAAGTCCACAGTAAAAGAACGAAAGAAATATGGGCACGAAAGGAGGCAAATGTACGCCTCCAAGTACTCTGCGTAATACTAATGGGCTTATTCGCAAATATTTATAATAATGTTGTTTTTCTTATGTCCCACTACTTTTGAGAGTTTTCGGAGATGCCGAAGTGCCGGAATGTTGTCCGCAGGAGTTTTTTTACGTGCCAGTAAATCTACCGACACGAGGCTGACGTATCTGGGCACCTTCAAATACCACCAGACTGCCAAGTTGGGGTCAGAAGGCCAGAGCCTCAACCGTCTGAGATACTCAGCCCGGCTAAAACTATCGCACTACCCTTCCCATGTTTATATATCCGCTGGAATACATAATATTCACACTCAGAAACAACAATTAAAAATTAGTGAAAATGTTTCAAATTCAACATTGAACAAAACAGATCGAAATTTCTAAACGAGATGAGTTTTCCTCTTGGTGAAACTCACAACCTGACTTTTCATCCCATTTACAATCATACCATTGTCTGCCGTCCATTTCACGACATTGTTTAAGCCCACTGTATTTATGCATGTATATAATTGTTTAGTACTTTATTTGTATATTTTGAAGAAAAATGTTAGTCAAAATGCAGTGGTAAGGAATGAATTAGAATTGCCAGATTTACATGATATATTTCTATGAAGAATAACGCCGATAAATTAGTTAGTAATTATTACACGCAACGCGGTAACTTGATAAAAACGAGCGTAGACGTATTAAATCTGATATGACAGGCATAGGTGGGTCTCTCTGTGAAGTGGATGTATTCCAATAATACGAATGAAGCTATTTTTTTCCTTAGAGAAAGAAATCTCCTAATCCTTCCTGTCTTCCAGCAGCAATGCAAAAGCCGCCAGGGATAAAGATACAAGAATGGAAGAGCAGATAACCCGGGCAGAGCCTCAGGGGACAGTACTGGGGATGTTGAATGCGGAAGAGCCGCAGGACTGAAGGAACGAAGACAAGGGCCGCTGGGGATAGAGATGTATACACTTCAATGGTGAGATGCCGGCAGCCAGGGGAAAACAAGCCTAACAATGAATACAAATAGAAACGTCAACAAATTGTTCATGAAACAACTTGCTCTCATGATTTTGGAATTAAAATCACAGACGAGCACAATCTGTGTTTTTCGCAATGTTTCTCCTTACATTATCCACTTATTCATATCAATCTACCGGGAGGTCACCGGATTTAACGCCGTTGGACTTCTTCCCGTGGGGTTGTGATGGTGGTGGGGGCATTTAAAAGAAACGGTTTACACCTAAGAGCCAGAGAAGCCCGAGTGCCGTCGACAACTCATCGCCGAAACCTGCAGATCAAGAACACTGGTTATGCTACAGCGCATTGAAATATCCATTCTACTGGTCATCACTTCGATCACTAGCTAACGTGACTAACAACCATCGTGATGCAGTTTCCCACCTACCTATCCAGTCTTCGTCCGACCCTGATAACATATCCGTCCTTCTTTAGGGCCACATACACTTTCATTCATGAAAAATGGGCATAAAGGGGGTATTTAACACCCATAAGAGGCGGTACAAGCTAAATAAATCAAAAATAAAAGAGTATCCCTATCCCGGACTCGAAGCTATCACATGTAAGACTGGCTGACCGCAGCGTTCGGCTTGTTCTTACCCTCCCGATTTACCAACTGAAGGAACCACTCTTGAAACTGCATTCAGCGATCAGAAGCATCGTTATTTTTGCGTGCAATGATCTTGGGTGTATAGTTTCCACTTACCGGCTTTCAGAATGCGCCGTACACTTGTACTACTAACCGCTGTCCCACGAGCACATTGTGTAGCCTAAATCCGTGACGACGTTGTAAACATTTCCTAAAACCATAGCCGAAGAAGCGGGACGTGTAGCTATACGAGGTCTTCGAGATCTTCCCTTATACATAAGTGTATCAAACTTGTTAGGGAGACGAGTATTTGTCGGCGTGCTGGAGGTTCTTCACAGACCTTTACAGACGAACTTCAGAGACATGTTCACACTTCATGTACCACTTTAAAATGCCCTTTCGTTCCTTAAACGTCAACCGTGCTCCGGCCATCTCCTTTGACACTGACATACGTCATAAATATATCACCCATGATCTTACAGACAAGCGAGTATTCACATCTGCTGAGAAAACGCCATTCTACATATTGTAAGGATAACTCAATTCAACGTCAACAAAACACAAAGATACCATTGTTAAAGTGTGTGTATTTTTTGGCGGATGTCGAGATATTAAAGCTTGTAAAAATGGTAACTGAATGGCAACTAACACACAGCACAATATAAAATTAGATTTATTTGTGTTTATATCTGTCCCTGGGTATTGTGAAAAATTCTTATATAACAACCACTATGAACGTTTGTCAATACTAATGTTAAAAATGTTAAAACTAATCATGAACATAGTGTTTTGCTCCAGTAACTAATTCAAGAATTGTCCTTGCTCAATTCATTTCAAAAACTCAAATATATCAATTATTATTAATATAAATTAAACATTCGACATAAAATGTTGCAGCAGGAACATGTTCAGACGACTGCTTGCGCGAAGTACGCTATAACCAGCAAGGGAACTGTGTTACACCAGAACAATTGCAATGAAACCTAGCAGGATGATCAATTAAGACAGCAGATCATAGCTGCAAGCCTACCACTGTTACATTAGCTGTCATCGCCATGAAAAAATGAGCGAATCTAAAAATGTCCTCGTTTCTGCTAATGAAAGTTTATGTTAACAGTATGCACGTTTATATACAAAGTATTCCTAAACATGTGCTAAGTAATCGAGTGGTGGGTGTGGACAGTTCACCCCAAACAAACACGCGAAGTCCCTACGAACATATTCCCTACGGCCGATCGTTTACGAGTCACAGACTTTCCAACGTTGCACGGGAAGCAGTATATTGGTAATAGCCTTACCTGGCACATCCTATGTCGAATAGCTGCCACCATGTTGGTGTACCAGCATTGATACCGCATTCTAAAACGAGTAGTGTTCAAAATGTCTCCCATCCGTCTGAACACACCGTTTCATTGATTCGGACTAGTTTGAATACTCCAGGCATTGCACGTAATGGCAACGTTGTTCCACATGCTGGTGAAGTACTGCGATGTTCGTAAGGCCATCCCTGATTTAAAACTTAATACTAAGTACGAACCGCCCCCCGCCCCCTACTCCAGCTAATAACTTACATAGGCGTAACGTGTAAATGATCGACCGTAGGGCAAATGTTTACAGATACTTTTAGTGTTGTTTTGATGATGATGATGATATTGGCTTTACGTCCCAGTAACTACTTTTACGGTTTTCGGAGACGCCAAGATGCCGGAATTCAGTCCCGCAGGAATTCTTTTACGTGTCAGTAAATCCACCCACACGAGGCTGACGTATTTGAGCACCTTCAATTACCACACCGGACTGAGCCAGGATCGAACCTGCCAGGTTGGGGTCAGAAGGCCAGCGCCTCAACAGTCTGAGCCACTCAGCCCGGCTAGTGTTGTTTAGGGATGTACCATCTACTCTCTGATTACTTCCCATATGTTTGAAAACACCCTGTATAGATGACCAAAATTTCATTCTATATTCTAGCTTTCATTTTTAACGATACAGACATAATAAAACCCTAATATTCTGAAGTATTCATATATTGCAGGTGATAGCAAAATTGGTTCGTAGTGCGCAACATTCTGTTTCTATCGTAAAAAATGGTTTCAGTATAAAGATACGGATATAATAATAATAATAATAATAATAATAATAATAATAATAATAATAATAATAATAATCTTTTTTCGTCCCACGATTTTACGGTTTTCGGAGACGCCGGGAAGCCAGAATTTTGTCCCATAAGTTCTTTTACATGCCAGTAAATCTACTGACATGGGGTTGACATAGTGAACACCTTTAAATATCACCGGACGGAGCCAAGATCGAACCTGCCAACTTGGGCTCAGAAAGTCAGTGCCTTTAACCGCCTGAGCCACTCATCCCGGCACTTTAAAATACAATTATCAGTATATTTCTACAGTAACTCAGCTATTTTTCAGTTTACGGCTAATTGATTATAACCATTAAATTTAAGATATGCTAGCTGATCATTCAGCCTTGTTTTATTTAAATCTGTCTGGTTCAACTCCAACAGTTCCCTCGTAACACAGGGAGTATTTTGAAGGCAACAACGCTACAAAAGTCAGGTTGAGGAAAGGGCTAAGTTAATACCTTCACAATAAAAAAAAAATTTTAAAAAAATGTCTAGATTCATTCTGAGCAAAATGCTCATATAGGGGCCAAAGACTGATTAGAATACATCGATATGGACTTTCGGGTGAAGAAGTATCATAGCACACGGACAATATATCATTCCACTAATACCAACGGCTAGGAAGTAATTTCAGAAACAAAACTCACACCCAGCCTACTTGTCATATCATGGTTGCTTAAAGAAAGAGGCATTGAAAAAGAAAACAACACACAATACAGATCTGAGACAACATGCATGACGAAAGAGTTCATCAGCAACCCTTCGTGAAAGGAGATGAGAGAGCTTCTAAAATAATCATTGTACTATCCTGACATAGAAACACAATAGTGACATTTATAAGAAGCAAGACCTCGTGTTTCCAAATGTGGCTGATCAAAAGCTGTTGCTGTATTACTTCAAAGCGTGAAACGATGCAGTAGGAGTGGCAGCAGCAGCAGAAGGAAGGGATCCATTAATTACTTCTGTACGTTGTGAACAACGTCACAGCTCCTAATTATCTGCTCTGTATGCGAAAGCAGTGACACCAAACAAAAACTGCTAATGTCCTTCAAACCTCCAAGCTAAAAACTTTTACTAACGTCATTTTTACTCCAACATATGCATACAGTGTGTATAATTTCCCCTCTCCCCTTCCACCAAAGTTTTAAACATTTTAATGCTCATCTCTCTGCCATCCTCTGTTTTTATAAAAGAGAAAATTATTTTTACAAAACGTGACATGAATCAGTTTGAAAAAACTTCATTTTAATTCTCATTATGCATAAATCCAGTAATCGTAGAACATAATGATGGATTAAAATAACATTATTAATGAAGCACGTCCTTCATACATACACAGAGTTGTCCCCATTATGTTGAAAATGAGCTCAAATATGCCATGAATATATTTAGTGGCATTAATATTTTTAAACGACCCTAGGAGATATTCATACCCTAATCATATAAATACGGGTGTTAATAATATTAATTAAAAATTAATGATGTTAACTGTCAATCAAATGGGACACAGCTTTCTCTTTACAAAAGGATAAATACAATAGCAACTATACAGTGAAACATGGAGTAGACTACTGTATTTTGTTTAGAGAAAACGAAGGTAAGGAAGAGCGACAGTACATAAAATAGAAAATAACTGGAGATCCGGCTCCTTGGCTGAATGGCCAACATAATGGTTCAGAGGGCCCCGGGTTCGATTCCCAGCAACGACAAGAGTTTTTAAATGCGTATGGTGGAATTCCTATGGCTCCAGGACTGGATATTTATGTTTCTCGTCATTGGCACACAAAACACCACACTACTGACACCACATAATTGATGCAATACTGAACAAATCACTCCAGGAAGGGCAACCGACTGTAAAACTGGACCAAATCCAAACAAATGCCGACCCTAATAAATCGGGAAAAGACCAAGAATAAGATGATGTAGGCCACTGGAGATATTAATTCATTAAGAAAAAAGGGATCTTCCCCTATTTAGGTTCTAGTTTTCAAAGAAAAATTATCATACATTTACATTTTCCTGTTCTTCAATCACATTTATTATTATACGGCGACCTAGACAAAACTTTACAATTTGAATGAGTTTTAATTTCACTCCAAAAGGAAGTAAAATTGAATAATGATCTCTCAGTACCCTTACCAACCACTGTTGACTATTATGAACATTGTTGGCTACTGTTAATTAGTTCGCAGTTTCTGACACTCACGCATTTGTAATAATTTTCTTCATGGCAATACCTATTAAAATTGGGGGTTTCGGAATTTTCTTGCAGTCACAACACGAACATGCAATACTCTCTTCGGGAGTGAGTTTTTATTATGAAAACATGTTGGAAGACAAATCCCTTTATTGAAATACAATGTGTTTTCGAAGGGAATTCGGTGTGCGCTATTTTCCAACCAGGCCAACAATTTTATTGAAGGACATAAAGCCGGAGACAACCGGTTCGTTCTTTAGCGAGAGTGGAGAACACGGACATGGAATGACTAAAGACTGTGTTGATGAAGTTCGAGGACACTTACTGAACTCTTCTTTAAAGAAATCATTGTGCTGATGATCCACGAGACAGGCTACTCATGGCATGCCCGAGAGCTGCAAAGGAGTCGGGCTTACGAGCATACACAGCGTATGCAGTGTACGAATTGCACTGAAAGTACCAGACAAGGAAACAATAGCGTTTAGGAATCTCTTACAGTCACTCTGTAATGATATAAATATTGATTCCCGTAGGGAACCTGAAATATTTGTCCTGAATGAGTTAATTCATAATTCCAATATAAATGGTCCGTTATTGGCATTTTCCAGCTAAGTCATTCTTGGTTGCCAGCGTTTTTGCCCAGTGTGCCAATTTGGGCTCATCAGTTGGTAACTAGCACAGCTACCAAGACGCATGGCTAGTGCACACATTGGAGGACACTGCGTAGGCTACTCGGAGCCACTGGCAGTGCCAATGCACTATGAGAGACTTGGTCTCTTTTACAAAAATCGTTGATGCCTGCCAGACCATCAGATGATAAACCTGCCAAGGGAAGCACTACTCATCCTCAGCAGAGCCACATTTCTCCCTCCATACGTGACTTCGGTGTGCCAACCAATGGACCGGGACATTTTGGAAGTACTGAAGAAGAGATATAGACGTAAACTTCTTTCTTCTCTTGTCTGAGCCGTAGGAGAAGGGTCTGACTTTATAAACTACAGAACATAGACATGTTGGAGGTAGTGCGGTGGATATCTGAATCTTGGAATGAGCCTCGCTCGTTCGTGGAGAAAGTTGCTGGACCATTCAGGAAATGAATTCCAAGCAAGCAGGGAAGAGACAGAAAATGTTAAAATAGTGGATTTAATGAAGAAAATTCCAGGCTGTGAAGATGTTACTGGTTTGCTGTTGAAGAATGGATGGGGTAGGATGAAAACTGTGAACTTTTAAATAGTGAAACAGTTGCACTAGTGAAGGAGAACGAAAATAAGAATGAAGATGTAACAGAAGGCGGAGAGATGGAAAGTTAAAGAAGATGACTCAGTGAAGAACTACAGACCGCTGAAAGAACGCTCCATTGCATGGAGGAGCAAGGTGCATCTGCTATAGACATTTTGTTTCTCCGTCGCCTACGTAACGAAGCTGCACGAGGACGAAATGAGTGAGAGAGGTAGTCAAGCATCACGGCAGGTTTTCCTATAAAGAACAAGTTATTTCTTCAGCTTTGTGATGAAGATGTTTGTTGTTTAAAGGGACCTGACAGTTAGGTCATCGGACCCTAATGGTACGAGGTTCAACGCTAATTAAAACTTCAAAATGTATCGACTGTCTGGAATCTGAAACGAATGTTTACGAAAAAATGACCCTGAATCCAAAACAGTCCATCCTACTCACAATGCCTTATTTTCTGAGATGGTGCTTGTTGTCCAAAGGGATGTAAAATCCATGTTGCCGGCCCTTCATAATGGTACTAATCACTGGTAAAGCACAACCATGGTGTTCCTCCTATAGTGGTACCAACCACAGGCAACATACACCCATGGTGTTCCTCACATAGTGGGACTAATCACAGGCTACGCATACTCACGGTATTGCTCACATGGTGATACTAATCATAGGCAATGTAGACCCACGGTGTATCACACATAATGGTATCACCCACAGGCAACACACACCCATGGTGTTCCTTACATAATGGTACTACTGTCAGGCAACGCAGACCCATGGTGTGCCTCATATACTGTAGTGGCACAAATCACACAGAACTCTGAAACCCGTAGTGTTCATCACATAGTGGTACTAATCACAGGCAACGTAGACCCATAGTGTTCCTCCTATAGTGGTACTACTCATAGGTAACGCAAACGCACTCTGAACACAGTGGAACCAACACATTCCAGAACAGCGCTCGGCACCACTCCTGCTAGACATTAGTCCGTGCAGCCCAGCGCGCGTTCCTTCGCCTCGAAGGGATGCACACGTGGTACTAATCATAGGCAACGCCCGCACCTGTGGTGTTCCTCACACAATGGTACTGCTTCTAGCTAACGTAGACCCATGGTATTCCTCACTTGGTGGTGCTAACTGCAAGTAATGTCGACCCATGGTGTTCCTCACATAATGGTACTAATCACAAGTAGTCTCATGATTCTAAGTCCATCATCCCTTGGTCGCCTCCTACGACGAGCAGGAGCGTATTCTTCAGTTTTCTGTAAGTTTCTTTATAATGTTGAACAATTATTTTAAGCCATGTTGCACTTTTGGATGTCCTTCTAGAACTTTCATTACAGTAATGCACAACAAAATATTATGAGTTGTGAATAACCCACCCCGTATTCCGTAAAACTCGACACTTCGGAAACTCGTCACCTTCTCAGCCTACATTAGGCCGAGTTTGCTGGACCCTACAGTATTAGTTAACATAAAGTGCTTTAAAAATATTTACCACTAATATTTGACATTCAAATTACTTTGCTGCACCACGTATTAATGAGATTGCTTTTCCATGTTATTAAACAGAGTTCGCTGAAGCTCCACTTTATGCCCCGCATATTTGGGAGATTCATTTAATGCTATACTATTATAAAAATAATAATTCAGAAAACACACCTCTTCGATAGTTGTATTCATCTCTGTGCCATATCTGCGAATATTCCTTCAGAATATCTTGGTACAGCAGTGCCACATGTTCCGCGGGCGAATTGATTTGCTTCGCGTTTGGTGTATTGAGCGAGGAGACAAGACGAGATGACATACGATAGGATCAGATGCTGAATCCAGGTCTGATCACACGTGACCTTGGCATCGTCACAGCTGTGCCTGTCTGTCTATTCGACAAAATGACAGAGCGCACTGTTGGAAGAGCGCTGTACGAACACCGTACGTACATGAAATTTGCAAACATACGAGCAATATCTTAATCGCTATGGATATTGGTTAAATTACAAGAATGAATTTACAGTTCACTTATAATTCAAAATTGATTCCCGAACATTTCCACCGTCTAAATTACCTTTCAAAAGAAGCGCTAATATGTAAATATTATTATTATTTCCATGCGTAAATAAAAAAATATCAAAAAAGGTGAACGATGATGGATAGTGCAAAATGAAGTGGTGTACAGAGAACTGGAGCCAATCAGAGATACTATACGGAAAAAGAGGATCTCTTTTTTTTTTTGTGGTCACATTATGAAGACACTAGAAACCAGATTAACAAGAAAAATTATAGAGTAATTTTGAAATGTGAAGCAAAAAATAGGATGTATTAAAGACATTAGAGAGGATATGAGAGAACTAGAAATAACTCTGGACGATTTGCAAAACAAACCAGAAAATTTAAAGAAGCTGAAAAACATAAAGCTAAGATTATTTTCGCTATTTTTTTTACGTCACACCGACACAGAGGTCTTTGGCGACGATGGGTCAGGAAAGGCCTGGGAGTGGGAAGGAAGCGCTGTGGCCTTAATTAAGGTACAGCCCCGGCATTTGCCTGGTGTGAAAATGGGAAGCCACGAAAAACCACCTTCAGGATTCGAACCCACTTTCTCCCGATGCAAAACTAAGTTTTAAACCAAAAAAGGACAAACGACATACAATGAAAATGGTATTTACAAATGAGAAACGACAGAAAAGATCAGACCGAACGAACGAATGAAAAGCCATAGGGCAATTCGGAAAGAAAACCTTCTGAAGAAGATGACCAGAATATTAATAATAATAATAATAATAATAATAATAATAATAATAATAATATATAAAATGAATGTTTGTTTGTATGTATGTCTCGAATGGACTCAGACATTACTGGACCGATTTCGCTGAAAGTTTCACAATTTGTTCTTATTACCCCTGGGAGGGTTTAGGAAGTGGTTTAAACGAAATCCGATGGGTAGTTCGGCATAGGGGTGAGAAGGGTGGGGGAAAAATATGGGAAGGTAAGTAAACCGCATGACAAGTCTGATGAGCGGGTTGCCTAACCAACAGTATGTAAAGATTATGACGTGTTTCTTAAAACTTATCTTCTTCTTTTATCTTACTCTTCTATAAATGGTACATAAAAATGAAAAGTTCAGTCCCCGTGGCATAGGGGCTGAGAAGGAGTGAAGAAAGAAAATGTCGAAAATGACAGAGATTACGGATGAATGTGTGTATGTTTCAGTATGCTCTCTACCAAACTAGATACACGAAACTTAATGTCTGAAAAAATTACTGTAGGAACATGAAACCCCTAGTACCCCTAAAGGAAGGGGTGAAATATAAAAAAACCGAGAAATGACCGACATTAGTGGCGAGTTCATAGTCTTTGAGGTAGCTGAGATGAACCGTGACACTCTGGAACCGTTTGAGACAAAGTTCATTCCCAATCGGGATGAGGGTTAGAAGGGATAAAAGGAATGTCCAAAATGACCGAGATCATTGATGTACGTGGGCATATTCCAACAGAGCTCTCAACCAAGCATGATTACCATATGACTTACTGTTAGGGAAAGAAAACTGTAGGGTAAGACACCCCTACGGGCGGGGGTTGAAAGGGGGTGAAATATTAAAATAATATAAAAAGACCAATATTAAAAGTGAAAACGATGTTAATAAATATAGTTTTTATTTTGCATTTAAATAAATGGTTTATAAAAATCTAACGCGGTTGAATTAATACACGCGGGCACCTGCTAGTAATAATAATAATAATAATAATAATAATAATAATAATAATAATAACAATAATAATAATAATAATACTGGTGCTGTCTTCTCACAGAGGATATTTTTCCTATTTTCGTATTTTCGAACCAGAGTTTGTCGGATAGAAGATGTCGAACCACTGTTCGAGGATAATATTCTCCACCCACGTCCACGCTTCTCCTGATCAACGGTATCAAGTTTCATTCGACAGTTCCGAAGAGGTGACGAAAGAGGCTGCTTTCTTGAGTTTTGTGAGGGTTAAAACTTCACATGATTCCCTGGCACGACGGAGAACCACCTCATTGGTGACGCGCTCCTCCTATGGTATATTGAATATTCTGCGATACATTCATATTTCAAAGCCCTGCAATAGGTTAATTTATAATTATTATTATTAGCGGATTATATAATAATAATAATAATAATAATAATAATAAGGTAAACAGCAAGATGGAACCGATAACAGCAACAATTAGAAAGAGAAGATGGCTGTTTTATGGGCACATCTTCCGTATGAATAACCACCGGCTCACAGAGAAAATTTGGAATTTTCCAAGTTTCTAAACCCAAAGGCATCTAAGTTGAGATGGTTTAAAGAGTGTGAGGAAGATCTGAGAGAGGTGGCCATTACTGAGGATGAAGTCAAAGACTGGGTTAGTTTCAGAAGGATGGTGAAAAGCTATCAAGGTTTTATGGTGGAGACAGAACAAAGAAGACGCAGAGGCCCTTTACAAGAGGAGCGAAAGAAAGCGCAGATCGACGGGCTCAAGAGATACTGGCAGGATGTCAAAGCCGGCAGACGAACAAGACACAGACACTGAAAATGAGATTGGTTGTTAACACGCAGTGCACTGAGGCTCAATTCGTAAGCAAAAAAAGTCAATGGCATTGCTATAGTGAAACACCGCATGTCACTAGGTCTCCGAAGTTAAGCAACACTGGGCATAGTTAGCACTTGAATAGGTAGTCCACGTGCTGTTGGCTAGAGGATGAGCGGAAACTTATTTTTTACAAGTTGCTTAACGTCGCATCGACACAGATATATCTTATGACGATGAAGGGGTTCGAACACATTATCTCCCGAATGCAAGCTCACGGCTGCGTGCCCTGAACCTCACGGCCAATTCACACGGTAAGATTACTGATCATTGGCCTCTGGACTACTACTACTACTACTACTACTACTACTACTACTACTACTACTACTACAGGGCCCGTGCTGCTCGGCAGCATTCCTTATAAATAGTTCAAATAACGTGTCTTGATATGAAATTCCTGCATGCACTGCCAAGGTACTTTTTGAATGTCTTCTTTCAGGATTTGCAGTACCTCTTAATAATGTATAAAGTGAATTTTTGTAGATTTGTTAATTTTTGTATTTAACGAATAATTTTGTAGTTTGTGTTTGATTTAAAGTTTTAGTTTTAAGTTATTTTGTTTCGCGTGACGTTTTGTGTTTGTTGCATCGCATATTATCTGCAAAGCGGTGTGATCCTCTCAAATAAATAATAAAAAAGTGATAATGTTATGTATTCACGCGTCGCCCAATGAATATGATGTACTCTATTCCAACTGTCATTGAGACTGTAACTAATCAGCCTAGTGGACTGGACAACTGGGAGTTCAGCACTCTTCTCGATCATCTAGGACATTATCTTTTTCACACCTTCTCCCCTCCCTCTATGGCGATGGTGGCTTAACTTGGACTTCAATGGCATCCGTAGCGTGACTATTGATCTCAGCGACTCCCAAAAATTGCGGATTCAACACCAATATAGGTAGTCTTCGATTATTTGTATATGTCACTCCCTCAACACTCCACCCCTATTATGTCTTACTCATTTCTGTCCAGACAGGCATATGTGTACAACGTTTGGTTGAAATTGCAAGTTTCCTTATAGTTGCTGTCATTTTCGGTAGTTTAGATTCGCCAGTAACTCCTTAACTGCGAGCAATCCGCTTAAGTACATAATGTACTGCGGGCTAGAGTAAGCCTTCACCTGCTGTTATTCGAGCCGTGCAAGGCAGGTCCCAGGACAATAACCATTGTCAGCATTGCCACAATGAGATAGAAACCCATTCTCATGTCCTAGTATACTGCCCCTACGGCGAAACCCTGCGACTTTCTAGACACCATGCCATACGAAGCTCCATCGTGTAGTCATTGCGAAACGCTGGTTACACAGTGCATGAAGAGGTCCATGGATTGTCGGAGAACGAAAGTACCCGTAGGATTGATATGATAGCCCTCAGAAAAACAACAATGGATATATTATTGAACCGCACGCTAACCAGCCCAGTGAAATACACGAGGAAAAGAAAATCATCTATGAACCAGCTATCCCCTTCTACTAACGTGAATGCGGACTGGATAATATCGAGGTTATAAGCCTAATGATCGGAGCAAAAGGTACAATTCCTAAGTTCTTCGAAGAATTCCGCTCAAGATTCAAACTACCAGAGTCGTTAACGAAAAATTTGGTCCTCAAAAGCATTGAAAGGTTCA
Source organism: Anabrus simplex (assembly GCF_040414725.1). NCBI lineage: Eukaryota > Metazoa > Arthropoda > Insecta > Orthoptera > Tettigoniidae > Anabrus > Anabrus simplex. Next base: position 63,962,090 of record NC_090273.1, on the reverse strand, counting down.
TAGTGAGAAATCATTATATAGTCATAAATGTATTTAGTGTCCGACTCGTTGGCTGAATGATCAGCATACTGGCCTTCGGTTCAGAGGGTCCCCGATTCGATTCCCGGCCGGGTAGGGGATTTTAACCTTCATTGGTTAATTCCATGGCCCGGGGGGTGGGTGTTTGTGCTATCCCCAACATCCCTGCAACTCACACACCACACTTAACCCTCAAAGTGCTATCGTCTCACTACGAGACGATTCGGATCTCAGCTGAAGTGCTATCACCTCGCAGTAAAATCGATATAACTCCTAAAATCGGTATAACAATCAATTTTAGGAATAATCTCGCTGCGAAATTAAATTCTTACGAATCGTCTCACAGCGAGACGATAGCACTTCAGCTGGGATCCGAATCGTCTCGTAGTGAGACGATAGCACTTCAGCTGGGATCCGAATCGTCTCGTAGTGAGACGATAGCACTTCGAGGGTTAACACTATCCTCCACCACAATAACACGCAGTTCCCTACACATGGCAGATGCCGCCCACCCTCATCGGAGGGTCTGCCTTACAAGGGTTGCACTCGGCTAGAAATAGCCACACGAAATTAAATTAAATGTATTTAGTATACTTTGTCCTCATGGGCAACTCCCTTATGGGAGAAGTGTTTATTCTCTCTGAATAAATGTAATATATATATAGTGGCTTGATTTTAGGTTTATTCAAAGTTGGCTTAACTTAGAGACCTGTTAATGCTTCATGATTCACCGGCGGGAAATTCCGGAGAGAATAAAACAAAAATTAAGCAAATCGGTCCAGTAGACCGGGCGGTCGGGCTGGACAAAGTTGTTTTCAGTAAATTTACTTTAATATATAGATTATTATTATTATTATTATTATTATTATTATTATTATTATTATTATTATTATTATTGTTGTTGAAAAATATCATAAACAGTTTTTTGCAGATATATGAGTAACTATTCATCATATTATAATATGAGCGGAAACAAATGTTTTAAACGACTTCTTCTATCGCTACAATAACACTTTCTGGCCTAACAGGCTTGAGTGGAGTTTTTAAAGTAGGAACGATGAAGTGGATAAAGACTGAATTCAAGGGGAAAAATCGGGAAAATGACCGTTTACAGGAAGAAGAACTGGGGACTGGAATAATTTATCAAAGTAGAAGTTCGATACATTTACAACTTCTTCGATATCATTTAAGAAAAGCCTAGGTAAACAATCGAGAGGAAATTTGCCCCATGGACAATAACATTAAATACATATCAGTGGTTAGTGATTGGTTGAATATTACAATTTTATTTATGCAGATGTATCAAGTATCGCCATTACATTACATTTTGTTGTTGACGTAACATTAACTATTAATTGTTTCTTTTTCACACTCTTATTGAAGCACACTTCCATTTCAATGTCCTTTTCTGACACCTACCACTAATAACCCCCATTATATGGCCCAATATATTGACATGAATGTTATGCATTCCACACTTGATAAGCAATTCGTGGTTTTACAACACTACAGAAACTGGGCTACACTTAAGTCTCCCGCAAACTCGAGATTTATGAGATAAGGCCTCCCTAGCTCTGTTATTACTTCCTATAACTACCTCGTCCTTTCGTGACTACACAGAGATGAATGATATGCTAGCAGCTAGGGAATCAATTTATATCGGAGATTAATGTATCCTCGCAACGAAGTTAACTTATGAAGTCGATTCTGATCAGTTTCGCCAGCAACAGAGCTCTTTTAATATGGGGTAACTCAATTCTTACAGATCGGAAGCAATATTATATGAGTACCAACTGCCACATACACAGAAATAAACCGGTATCAACACATAGACTACATAGAAATGTAGCAGGTACGAAGATTATTCCCACTGCTCCCTCCATAGACAGATATTTACCATCACAACATACGGATAAGGGAGCGTATTCTGCACGTGTTCGACTCCTTAGCTGAATGGTCGAGGGCTGGGTCAGGAATTTTAGTACTGTCTGGTTAATTCCCCTGACTCGGTGACTAGGTGTTTGTGTTTCTCTCTTCATGTACAACGAATACGCCACACTACCAACCACCACATAAACACAAAAAACAGAAAACGTTCCTCCACAGAGCGTTGGCATCAAGAAGGACATCCAATTATAAAACGGCCAAATCCTTATGTGCGACACAGTTCACACCCCCCGAAATCACCACGGTGTGTGGAAAAAGAAAAAGAAGGTATTACTTATAACAACGTGTTGTATTAATATTACATCGGTATGCTGACTTACAGTATGTCCAGAAAAGCATAATTAATAATAAGCAAACATTCTGGCGTGATGATATCGTGCTCAATGCCCAAAATATTTGCTTTAAACTAATGAAATTCATCGTAGACATTCAAGAAATTATATTAATTATAATTAATAAATATATAAAGAATATTAATTAATTGAACTTGGAAATATGTTGTACAACATACACTACGTATGAAGGGGGAATTCAGAATAGTTGAGATTTAGTTACCTAGTTAAAAGAATGGGCAAAACCTCTGTGTTACGCAATTTACGAACCTCAAAATGTCTCGCTCAAAATCGTAAACAAACAACGAAGACGCAGCATGGGACGCTCCTCCTCAAAGGTCACACGATGGTCGTCATTAAACGAGACGCTTGAGTGCTGTACGCTGAGACGAATACAAGCGATCCACACTCGGCGATATAACGCCATTCCTTATAATCGCGACAAGTTTCTGCAACCAAGGGAAGAAAGAGAAAGAAGTTTTCATAAGATTTTAAAGCACGTCTTTTTACGTATCTCTTTATATATTTTTCTTCCTTCATCCTTCCTCATTCTTTCTCTACAGCTGTGTACAACGAAGCTTACCTCGCCATGAGGCAGCAGGCGCGGCGGCCTGCCGTAATGCATATTATTCCGGGATTAGACGATCCTAACCCTTGCGAAACTTCTTTAGCATTTTATTTGCTAGTTAGATAAAACAGAGAATGAAATGCCGTTTATTTCTTTTTGGGTCTTATTTTTATTTCGTAATGAGTTTTACGCAGGCAGTCCAAGAAGAGCCACGGTTTTATTTAATGGAGACGCCTGCGAGCAGAAATACATTAAAGCACGAGGCTGATCCCCGTCTTCCGTTTACATACCTCAAGCGGAAAAGTAGCTCATCTTTCTAAGGGTACGTAATAGTAATGACTAATGTACGCACTATACAGGAGGTGACTGTTGATTTACTACACTTTTTTAAATTTTACATCCTGACATATGAGGATCACAAAACATGATAAGCGCGCCATTCTAATTGTTTTTCAGGAGAGTAATTTGAAATATTAAAATGTCCTCAAATAAAACCCGTATGATTACACAGAATAAACCTGATAGTAGTTCCGTATTGTCCTACAAATTATGAATACTAACTCTTTTTCTTACAAGCTGATTTACGTCGCACCGACACGGATAGGTCTTACGGCGACGACGGGACAGGAAAAGACTAGGAGTGGGAAGGAAGCGGAAGTGTCCTTAATTAAGGTGTGATGTGTAGTATAATATTTAACCTGTGTGTTCTACAGACTGAAGATCTTTTAATTTGCGTTTAATTAATGATAATAATAATATTGTTTTTAAGTCCCACTAACTACTTTTAAGGATTTTGGAGACGCCGAGGTGCCGGAATTTAGTCTCGCAGGAGTTCTTTTATGTGCCAGTAAATCTACCTACGCGAGGTTGAACTATGTGTGCACCTTCAAACACCACCGGACTGAGCCAGCCAAGTTGGGATCAGAAGGTCAGCGCCTCAATTGTCTGAGCCACTCAGCCCGGCTTGTACACAATCATTATGCGAACTACTGCCCTTCAGTATTTATTATTTTAGTTTCATTTACCTCGATTTCAATCAAATCCGATACGGTTGGGGTAATAGCCAAGTTTTCTCTCAATGACATCTGTATTAATTTGTGCAACTTTAGTCTACTCTTCAAACAAAAAACAACAAATCAGCATTTAGGAATTTTTCAATAACGAAATGCAATAAACATCGTCTAATCTTTGAGTAAGATTACAAACAAAAACAAAAAACAAAAAAACAGAAGAAACATATTTCAGACTAAATTATTTAAATTCAAGTGTTTAAGTTCGACAGTTTCTCAAAAGAGGTTTTTGCCTCTGGGCTACAAAACACTTTCAGATGCTTTAAATCCTTGAACTTGCTATTAGATACCTTCAACCGTTCTGAATGGACAGACAGAGAGAAACAAGGGTAAGATTAATATTTTTACCTAATATTAGACCACGGCCCGTTTTTCTGTAGATTGACCAGAGTGCTCGTGCGGACGACATATGTGTTACGTTGATATTAACGTATTTACATTGCAGGTCATTTTATTTATTGTACTTCCTCTCAAAACAATAAAATTATCACCACTACCAACACCACAGCCGAAAGGATAGGGCATGATATAATTAACAGCAATGCAGATGAGACTACAGCCAACATTTCACTAGTCTTCTCGTCTCTCAGGATTAGTCAAGTAGTGTATTTCCCAAAGCCTTGTAAGTTATATCTGGGATATGCTAGGAACATTCACAGTTGTAGGATATTACCTTCTTTAAGGAAACTCGCAGGAGGAAGTTGTTTAAGGTTCCTAATAAGGTTCCTTCGCTGTTATACGCCAGGTGAGGCCCCGGAGTCGCAAACTTATCCAGTATTACTTTTTAAAAATGTTTATGAACGCCAAAATGATTTTCCTCTCTCTTTTTTTTTCCGACGTTATGAGACTGGAGCATATTTGCGCCGCTCCTCTCACTGGATCAGTGTTTACGGACTACTAGAGAAAGGGCTGGGAATAGTGTTATTGCTTTTTTTCACGGCGCTCCAAGTTTCATTTTACCCTCTTTTCTTTCGTAAAGCTCCTCTGCTACATTCTTGTCCTTAGTAGCTTATTGCAAATAGCGTCGTAAGATAAGAAACACTGTTGGGAATGGTCGCTGAAGTAACACAGTACGAACGATAACAAGAGATGCATTAATAATTAATGACATGAACGTCAACGATACTAGATATGATGATAATGCTGTTCTGATAGCTACCTCTCTGACAGACTTGAAGATATTGCTGAATGCTGTCGCAGATGCAAGTACAACCACGGCCGACTGGACCCCTCGCTGCGCTCCTTATACTGGCCTTGACAATCGCTTTTGAGGCCCAGCATAAAGCTGTGCTCTAATTGGAAAGTTTCACCATAATGCCGCTGGAGCGCTGGCCACCTAAGTCACTGACAGGAAGCTGTACACCGCAAATTACCACATTTCCAGTTTCATTTATATTGTTTTGCTGTCGTAAGTGTTGGTAATGTGTTTATAATGCGGTGTTTGTTGGCTTGTTATTGAGAGTTGATAGTTACGCGCTAATTAGTTTATTCTTGGAATATGTGATATTGTTGTGCGCCTTTTTGTACTTCGAACATAAATTTTCAGCAAACAAGAACAAATGTAATGAGTGGCTCAAAGCGATTTCTCGCCTTAACTTCGTCGTGAACAAGAATTCTAATGTACGCACTAATTCGTTCTTTTTTAATGTGTAGTGTAGTGTAGTGATTTGTTTTTCTTTAACTGTTTGAAATATTTGAACATGTATTGATGTGTGCCTTTTTGTTTTTCGAACAGAAAATAAAAGCAAAGGGACACTATCATTTCACGAATTCTCTGTAGACCAGGACAAAACTAAGGAGTGGCTCAAAGCAATATCTCGCGAAAAGTTTGTCCCTAACCTAATTCTGATTCTTCTGTTGCCTTCATTTCAACGAACATGATTATTCATTTGTAGGCAAAAGTAGAAGAGTACTAAAGAAAGGTTCTGTACCATCAGTGTTCTCTAACTATCCTAGTTATAAGGTGACTAGTACCAAGAGTCCTAGAACAAAAATTACTAGAACCGCACCACCCTCACCCAAGAATCGCAAAAGAGCTGAAGCTGCTTATCATTTTCAAAATCCTGATGCAAGCTGTTCGACAGCCAATAACTAAGGTACAGGCAATTTTTCAAATGTCAGTTTCACTGGAGAACAACTAAGCATAAAGTAAAGATATGCGTGAAGCAGAAATGACTTTACAAACACAAGGAAGACAAACATACATACATACATACATACATACATATCTTTATTACCCACCCTAGAATACACCATCGGCTTTACAGGTAATAAAGACAGACAGAGCGAAACCCAGAAACAAAAAGAACAAACAAACAAACACTAGGCACTACATCTCTCCTAAAACTACTTAGCAAAATTATTTACCTCTAAATCTACTCAGTGTCCTCCCACACGCACGCGGATAGCCGGCAAACGTGCAGGAAGCACCGCACTACAAATTACCCTATTTCCCTATTCCCCTATTCCTACCAACCACCTAGAAAAAAAAATATATATAGTAGACCGGTCTCTGCGTCAGCCCTGGTATGGAATACATGCCCACCAACCCGTTGATCGCAGGGACCAGCCTCGCCACGTGAGAACTGATCTTATTTCTCACCTACACCTGCTGACAATGTATAAGGAAGACAAACACCTTTGTTATAGCTCCCTACAATAACACTTGAATTAGCACTTTCGTCTTAGCTTTCCGTTTCTATTTTCGGGTATTTATTACCCTTAAATTTTCTTTCATTGAATAATCCTTTAGGCGAAGTCATATTTGCCATATGACAGCAACGCAACATATTTTTATTCAAGATAATCTGAACTTTAACATTTAAACAATGACAACTAGGAACTATGACTGTTATGACAGTAAGGACTACGTATGAAGCTAACTGTTACCTGTGCAATGAACAGCTTACCAAGTATTTACTCAAAATACTTTTCTCTCGCTGAATTTTTATTTAAATTGCTACTGCAAGGTATGAACTAAATGTAATCAGAAACTATACATATTGAATTTAAAATTTAAACATGTTTGACTAAATATTTATGTTATCCACACATCGAATATTTAACTTTTATGTTTTGACCACGCCCCTTTTCTGACAGCAGCACTTGAAGAAGTTTAAAACTCTAATTGAACAACGACTCTTAATCTCAAGATTAACATCAGAAGGCAAAAGTATTGTAATTTTTGCTATGTACCTAAATGCTATGGATAATAAAAATGATTACCGTTATTCCTCACAGTTAAGGAACGTCAGCTGGACTACTACATCCCTCCACAGTTTCATTTCACGACGTCATTTTGGCAAATATCAACGGAAGTAACCTTTAGGATTAATCATTTTAACAATAATAGTCATTGTAACATACTCCTCCATTCCTCTAAATTAAGATAAAACCGGCAATCAAAGTCAATATCAGAACGTCAGCTGGACTACTCCATCTCTCCGCAATTTCGTTTCACGCCATTATTTTGGCAAATATCAACGAAAGTAACCTTTAGGATTAATCATTTTAACAGTATTAACCTATGTAATATTCTACATGCCTCTAAATTACGGTAAATCGGCAATCAAAGTCAATATATTTTCCATAGAGAAGTATGCATTTCTATCTCAAAAGCATTTGGCTACGTGTCGAGCTATGAAACTACTCCGATTATAGTGCGTGGACCCTGTTGTCAAGGTTGGTAAGGAGGCATCAAGTCGGCCGTGGTACAACCATGGGACTACAAGCAGAGTTGCCAACCGTACGGTTTGAACCACAGATTTACGAACTTCAACCCTCTACGTACGGTGTACGAGTTATATACGATTCAGCGAAATTTTTAAATAAACATTTATTGTTATTATTGGAAACGTTCAGATTTTGTATGCAAAATTATTTCTTCTCCTGTTTGAACATACCTCCTTTCCTGGACACGAATGACGCGGCCTCCATTCCTCCAGAGGACTCCCAACCTTTGAATGTTGTGATTCATCTTTGAGCTGGATTCAGATCAATCAATGAAGCGCCTGAATAGTCTGACACGTCGCATTTTTCTGTCTCACTCTGCGGCCGGGATTGCCGTACTTCAAACGTTATCAGCTGTGCAACTCGTTGTCATGTATTTGTTCACAGTCACACCCTTGAATCATCCCACACCGAACTCCGTAAATAGTTTCTTAACCAGTGAGAAGTGTCGTGTAACATCAGACATGTAAAACTTCAGCTCTAGTTGTAAATCTTACGGATAACAAAACTTCATCAAACTTATGAATAATATTGTGATGTACTTACAAATTATTTTGCATGACAATGCAGTGCTTCAATTTCTTGTTGGTCAGCTTACTATGCAAATTAAGTATATATTATTTTTGTCGTTTATTTTGAATGTTAAATAAGTAAAGATGAGGTTAACTTCTGATTCAAAATATAAAGCAGGTCCTTCGACACACACAAAATTAAAACTTACTGTTAAAACACCCAGAAAGAAGCAAAAGCACAGGCAGTCGTGCGAGAGTACAGACAGTAGGGCCTACATGAAATGGCTGCGTCCTGATCCAACATGTGAAGAAAGGACAAAGTGCAGTCTATATGTTGCATTGTCTTACTTCTAGTAATACGTTTCAGTTGAGTATTCTTATTTGATATATTACTGCTACTTGCTGTTATTGCGCGCATTCTATTGAATTTTAGTGTATTTGGGTAAATACTAGTACTGTACGGTTTTACGATAAAGAATACGGTTCATTTTGAATTTCTGCACGGTTTTTAATTTTCGGAGGTTGGCAACGCTAACTACGACTGAACGCGAAGAAGATGAAATTGATGGTCGTCGCCAAGAGCCGCCGTGGGATTCCAGGTGCCCTTCAGATCGGGAGCTCGGTGATTGAGAAAATATCTACAAATATCTCGAAAGTTTATTCAACGATAAGCGCCCGCCCCCCCAAGAAATACGATGTAGGATCGAATACGCCAGCAACTGTTTCGGGAAGATGTCCGAAACAACGACGTGCAGCAATTTGTCGGTAACTTTTCGCGTTCGTCTTCTCCGCTGTTATGTGCACAGTGTTCTACTGTATGGAATTGAGTCCTGGACTTTATGTACAAAAAGCAAAAAGCTACGGGTTTTTGAAATGTAGGCATACTACAAAATTGTGAACATCTGGATTGCTAGTCACATGAATGTCATGAGTCACGCGTCGCATGAACAAGAGGATTAAAATACGATCATCAACCGGGGAAAGCCATGTCATGCTATTACTAAGTAGGAAGAGCTTTCTAAATTTTGGTCATCCTGGAGAAAAGAATGAAAGCAAATGGGGTCGATATCACTGAAGGACTTCTTGGCTAGGGAATTTCCAACTGTGGTTTCAGTTCATTACAGGTTCGCCGTTATCGAATACCACCCTTTTTCTATATTAAAAATACTTAAGCACGCACCATGTGCAAAAAGCTACGGGCTTTTGAAATGAGGGTGTACTACAAAATTGTGAACATCTGGTTTGCTAGTCACATGAATGTCATGAGTCACGAGTCGCATGAACAAGAGGATTAAAATATGATAATCAACCGGGGAAAGCTAGACTATTTTGGCCTGTCATGCGTGATAGTAAGTAGGAAGAGCTTTCTACATTTTGGTCATCCTACTCATGAATTTTACTCTTAATTATAATTCTGTACGCATTGTCCGATTAATACCATTATTCTTTAAATTTTCCTAACGATCTTTTCGATATCGGTAACATCATAACAATATCGACACCATAAAATATCGATACAGGTACTGAAATATCGAATATCGAAATAAAAAGTATCGATATTTACGTATATCGATAATATTGCAACACCCCTTACCCATGCGACGTATTCTACGCCCAAGTGACCTGAAGTTGTGGCTTCGACACAGCCACCGCACATTTTAAATGAAGTTCGAACATGTTGGCTTCAATCTGTTTGTTAGCAGAAGGTGAATATTTTCAGAAAGAAGAGTGATGTAAACTGTTTACACCGCAGTATCTTCCAAACTGCAATATATTTATTAATAATATTTTGTGTCAGGGATGGAAGAACACAGATTTTATATATACAAGTCACGCTGGCAGCTGCATCATGGTCTATGCCGGGTGAGCGGCTCAGACAGTTGAGGCGCTGGCTTTCTGACCCCAACATGGCAGGTTCGATCCTAGTTCAGCCCGGTTGTTTTTGAAGGTGCTCAAATACGTCAGCCTCGTGTCGGTAGATTTACTGGCACGTAAAAGAATTCATGCGGGACTAAATTCCGACACTTCGTCGTCTCTGAAAACCGTAAAAGTAGTTAGTCGGACGTAAAGCCAATAACGTTATTTTATTGTTATCGTGGTCTCGGGCACATATCGCTCGCCTGCCGACACTCCAATCCCATGGCGGGCCGCTTCTCCACTTTCTTGTACTTCCTAGCTTGTTGCATATCGTCTGCGCCCATAGGACTGTGCCGCTCAGTAGCAGGTCTGCAGTACTGTTCAACTGTACGTATGCAAGGGAAGAAGTAGCGAATATTTCAGAAGAAGAGTTGTTACGACGTAAAGAATTTTTAAGACGCTATGCTAAATCACTAAGCGGTACGAAGGTAGCCATATCCGTTCATCCACTTTATGTTCAGGCATAAGAATGTGTTCTCGTAACTGCAAGCGGACTCCAACAAAATTATGACAATGTACAAACTAGCAAACAACAGTTCTGGATAATAAGGTATTAAAACAAACTATCTTAAGGCAAATAAGTGCACAACGTAATTTAAAATTAAATAAAAAATATATACGACATCTCCAGAACTTATTTCCATGGATACTATAATGTATACATGTGAGAAAAAGATATACGAACAAATATTAATCTGAAATACAGATTACATTAACCATTAAATATGAAAATCAGACTTAAAAAACATTAGTTATTTCGATATATTATTACTGCAATACTGTAATCATTGATGAAAGTAATGAACAAATTAGAATGTTACAATGAAACACGAACTCTTACCGTATATCAGATTACAATGTTCTTTACGGTATGTCACAAATGTCATACCCAATTGCAAGTAACTTTCTCTTCTGAAATTTGAACAACTGAGAAATATACCGGTGCTCAGATCCGTAACTAAGGGATCGGCATATTACCTGTCCTCAAAACTGATTTACATTCCCTCTTTCCACGAGTAAAATACACTCTCTGTTACCACCCTGCCATTCCCTTTGGAAGGTCTGCTCTCTATAATCGTTCATTTATTGCGACGGAAACCAGATTATGGAACACAATTTCCAATGGCATTCATAATATGAATTCTTTAGTCTCCTTTAGGTCTTCATACAGAGAACATTTCATAAACCAACGGTGTGAATCGTGAAGAGTTAGTGATAGAGTGTGAATTTGTGAATATGTGTGTGAAATATTTTTTTGTAAATGTTAGTACATTAGTAGATTAATTCGCCGCGGTCTAGTGTAGCGTGCCTGGTTCTCACCCGAAGAACCTGGGCTCAATTCCAGGCTAGGCTATGGATTTTGACCTGGATCTGAGGGTTGATTCAAGAACACTCGGTAAGACAGAAGCTATCCGACAGTGCGATTGCCCGGGTCTAGAAATCCACCAATAACGGCCGACAGGATTCATCACGATGACCACGCGTCAAATCGTAATCCACAGGCCATCGGGATGAGCAGTGGTCACTTGAGAGACCAAGCCCCATCAGGGCTGTCACCATGGTTTTTGTTGTTCAAAACAGAACTTAGTAAAATAATTTTTCTCCATATTGAAAGTGTTTATATTTTTCGCTGTAAGTCGTAACTTCACAACTACTAAAGAGAAATAAAAAATTAAAATTACAAGAAACCAGAGGGTTTTGATCATTTTGAGCGAGGCTTACTGTAAGTGATCTCGTCCCTGGGAATTAGGCCTACTTCCTCTCTCAGTCGACTCAGTAGTACACATTTTCATAACAATAACTGTCTTGGTTATGTTGATACACAACATTTCCTTTCTACTATGGCTCCGTCGCGCCGCTGGGTTCTCCAAGAAAACCGCAAGCCTGTTGTGAACAAGGAGTTCATTTATACTACCGTTCGTAATCAAGACTTAACGAGGGGGAGTTACCAGCGAAATTAACCATCCATTAGACCTTAGGGGAAGTTCAGATTGTCATCACAGACCTCTAGAACGCGCAGGACTACTAAGGATGAGAAAGATTCCAATGGAACTTGGGTGAATGATCAATTAACATACTGTTATGCTGACTGATTTAATGAACTGATTTAATCGAGGATGACCCGATTAGAGCACAGAATTATACTCGACAATGAATGACAAACACATCACTAATTACTGGCTATTTACGAAAGTCGCTTGTCCTTACAGCGAATCTTCGGCTGCTAGTCTTTAACTCGAATGGTGATCCCTCGTAATCTTGACTGACAGGTCTCACCTTCCATTTCAGTTTGCTTCGCATGCACCACCGTCACTTCGCAGAGTCGAATCCACGTCCGTTGGCTGTCACAACACACGACTGCCGTACACTCGGCTCGACTCCAGACAAGACCGGTAACTTGCACAAACACCACACTGAACTACTCAACGCGTATCACTCGACAAGACAAGACCATTCAACAACAATAACAACTGAATGAGGTTGGTAAATCAGTGGACTTTTTCACTCACCACTCTGTAAAATTAAACCTCAAGAGCGTAAGATCTCTTCTGTATAAATATGTGTATATAAAAGTTTAGATTTAGTTTAAACATGATAATTACATAAGGAGATTAGTTTTATTTATTTATTTATTCAAGGGGGTGACCCAGCTTAACAAAGGAAGAAATAGGTTAATATTCATTCGATTGTTAAATATGCTACAATTGTTCTTAACAATTGGTGCACATATCCCAGTATAGGCGTGCTTCGTGGCAACCAGAATCAACTTCAATAATGTCAACATTCTAATGATTATAATATTTTAAAACAAAATGTTCAAAATTTCCCGCCTTTTTAACAATATATCACTGTTTCCCTTATAGATTCCAAGTTTATAAGAATTGTCGTACTTTTCCTTTTTTAAAAGTATGTATCAAACCTCCACCTACAAAATGCACCTCAAGCACTAACATTAACTGTGATTTAGATATTCTTGTCGAGTTTTTATTCCGAGCACTTGAAAACATTAATCATTTTTTTAATAGATATGTTATATAAAATCTAATATAAATCCTATTGATCCGAATGAGGTACAGATTGTAGTAAAACACTATGGGAGGAAACCCTCAAAAAATTATAATTATCCCCGAAACAGTAAGACAGTTATGAAGGAATCCGTGATATATTGTCTAAAAGGCGGGAAATTTTGAACATATTATTTAAAATTGTTATAAGTAGAATTTTGATATTATTGAAGTTGCTTCTGATTGCTAGGAAGCATGCCAATACTGGGATATGTGCAGCATTTGTCAATAACTTTTGTAGCATATATAACGATCGAATGAATATTGGCCTATTTTCCCCGTGTTAAGCTGGTTCTCCCCCCTTGGTGTTTTGTTCTCTGTAATGTTTCATTGAATCATCTATAATTAATTGGGCAAATAACCTGTTGACGATAGATAAATCTATCTATCTATCTATCTATAACAACTCCTGTTCGAAGCGAGCCTGCTTTTATATACCTGGTGATGAAATTCGTATCTTCGGGGGTGCGGCCAGTGTAAGAGTGTTCTAGTTTTGCATTTCAGAAAATTCACGGAGATACCAGACGAAGGAGACAATAGAGGCCAAGGTCATCCATCACGTGTCTTCAGAACAACTGGTAGCTCCCAAGCCTCAGTCACTCACTCCTTCCAGAAAATACTGAAGGGGGCTGAAAATGGCGTTACCACGTAACTTTATCTTACATTTGATGGTCATACTCATTTTGCCGTAAAATCAATAGTAGTGTTACAATTAAAACAGAAAAATAGTTTGGAGATTTGGAGCAATTAGCTGATGATGACATAAGCATTGTAAAAAGATACCAGTAGTTCTGGTTATTTTGAAGTTACATAAAACACTTCATACGGAAAGTGACATTTCGAGAACACGAACACGTGTGGAATGATATTTGGCATATGCAAGAAAAATTATACAAAAAAGAGGCCTCATCTCATCATACGCTAGAGAACTGATTATTTTCATTTATAGTAGTTTCACAGGCTCTGAGTCAGTTTCCTCATTTCGATGCACTGAATCCTACACTACCGGGCGAGTTGGCCGTGCGGTTAGAAGCGCGCAGCTGTGAGCTTGCATCCGGGAGATAGTGGGTTCGAATCCAACAGTCGGCAGCCCTGAAGATGGTTTTCCGTGGTTTCCCATTTCAACATCAGGCACATGCTGGGGCTGTACCTTAATCAAGGCCACGGCCGCTTCCTTCCCATTCCTAGGCCTTTCCTATCCCATCGTCGCCATAAGACCTATCTGTGTCGGTGCGACGTAAAGCAAAATAGCAAAAAAATTCTACACTTGTCGACTCCAAATTCCAACCAGACATCTCTCGAAAATTATCCGTTAGATGCAAATACATTAATCGTTACCAATTTGAGTTTCATTTACTGGAAGACAATATTTATAATAGTTTGATTTTCGCAAAGGGAAACAAACTTGACACCATTTTTAAGTATGTATTATTTTACGGCAGAATGTCTATTATAATTAAGTTCATGATGTCTCAATTCACCATCTTAGCAAGTTTTGTTGCAACAGGTCTGGTTCAACCCTAACCGTTGTAGAGGAAGTAAGGGCTGGTCTATCCTGTGCTCTTGTATCAAACGTGCTCGCTGTGAACCTAGCCTTTCAGGTGATGTGTGATGATAGGTCTGTCAGTGGCATGCTAAGCATACCTTACCTAGCCTGTGAGATGAGGAGGAGGAGGAGGAGGAGGTGTTAATTACTTTAAGACGAAGTAAAACTGGGCAACCGTCCTCTCTTACCACTAATCAGAAGGAAAATCCAACACTTTCAAGATGAAGGTATCGGCAAAATAAAGAGAAGGAAGGGCGCGAAAATGAAAGAATCGCTCAGCCTCGCAAACCCAGTACCCTCCGGGTCGGAAAAGAAGTAGTGATGGATGGCCATGACTGAAACACGTACAAAGGCCTCACTTATCACACTCTTAGAGAACTTATCATTTCATTTGTGGGAGTTTCATAGGACCTGAGTCAGTATCGTGATTATATCCATGGTATCCCCTGCCTGTCGTAAGAGGCATCTAATAGGGGACCCACGGGCTTTCTGATAATAATTATATTTTTGAGAATAATTTTATATTGAGGATATCATGGTAATGGAATTTTGGATGCAATTATTTAGATAACGGTGCACACAGCCCGGCAAGGTTCGTCGTAGATCGTGGACAAGGTATAAAGCCAGTTGCTCTCACGAGAGTTCTATTAGTTAAAAATCTGTTGACCTCGCAGGCCAGGGGCACTACCTAGGGAGGTTGGATAGGAAAGATGAAGGCGAAGAATCCGACAAAAGTAAGCGGAAGCAATGCATAGTCAGCTAGAGGAACCGTGGCCGGCAAAACACGCTCCCAAGAGGAAAGCCCCTAGGTCCCCTTTTAGACGCCTCTTACAACAGCCATGGGACAACATGGAGGTATTGATGTATTCTACCACCACCGCCTGCAGGGGAGATGAGGAGGGGATTATGCCTAATTGTTAGTGTTGTTCTCATTCAAGCCCGGCACATTGTTGACCTAGTTACTGTGGTGAGTAGTAAGAAAGGCTGCAGGTAAACTGATGAGTAAGGTTCGGATGTCGGACATTTTTATTGCTTTCGTCATATTTTGGTCATTTTAGTGATATAAGGTAATTAGTTACATTTTGAGAATTCTATTTCAAATTGAGGCGTCGCTTTTAGCAAGGCACATGTTATCTGCGTCGAGTTTCGAACAAAGCATTTCAAAATTTTGTAAAAGATGTATTTTTCTTTCTTTTTTTCGAAACAGTTAGGTAGCAGGTTTAGTCGACGTGATGCTGTACGAACGTACGACGACAGAAACCGGTACCAAAAAACACATTTTTGGTCCTCCTTCACGAGAACAGAGTGAGAACTTCGCCTCAGGACTATGCTGCTGAATGAATGTATAAACTTGTCCCGTACCTACTATTGCTCTGTCAGTTTGCATGAATAAATGTGTCTGCTGTATTATCGCTGACCACTTTTTGAAACGTTTAATGTTAGTAATACTCTTTGCTACCTATCCCTAACATGTTTAAATCATATTTTACCTCTTTAGGTCATATTTAGCTAGTTTTAAGGACATATTTGCTTGCATATTTTATACTTCTATAGGTCACAAACTTCCGAACCTTACTGATGAGTAAGACCTTAGACGGAGGAGTAAAAGTAAAGAGCTTCTGACGATCAGAAAGCTCAGTAAATTAGACATAAGATAAGAGGTCAATGGCGTGGACTTCTCCAAATCATCATTGAGGCGAATACTAAATGAAGAAGACCTGTGGGAAAATGCAGGAATTGCTGGCTAAAGGAGCTACAACGCTGATTAGGACGAAATCTTCAGAGCCGCTGTTCAGTGTTACGTTGACGCTGTCCAACAATCATCGAATTACTAAGGGTGCCTACACTTTTCCTTTGATCACTCATTCGACTCATCTGCCCGTACCATTTACCTGGCGGGTAAAAACACAAGCTGCAGCGAGCTACCTGCTTATATTTCCGAGTGATAAAAGATGGAGACTTATTTAGCGACTTCGAGTTCCGTTTAACTGGAAGAGACATGGTAAATGATGTTTTAACAACAACAACAACAACAACAACAATATGAAAGGAGATTCAAGTGTTGACAGCAGGTTAGATTTTAATAAGCTTGAAATATGTTGAAACTCGTACATCTCGCACTGCGTGGCGCGTTACAATACATCACACGCTGAGCAAGAGAGAAACAGACACTGTTAAGTTAACTCCTAAAGCTACTTCTATCACAGAAGGCGCAATGTACCAGGTGTTGGAGAGCTATGGACAGAAGCCACTTAAAGTACTTCGTAGAAACTTCGAACCGCAGCGCAGGGGCTAGTTTCTCTTTCTTGAATTATTCCACTACATACATACATACATACATACATGGCTATTCATTATTTATTACAGTATGTTATGTCTTTCAGCGTTCAGTCTGCAAGCTTCTATGAATTGACTACGCGCCTCCACAACCTTATATTTTCACTTGGCTCTCCGGCCTCGTTTAGTTTTACACTCCTTACCTTTAAATCATTTAAAACAGAATCTAACCCTCGTCCCCTTGATCTCCCTCTGCTGCTCTTACCCTCCATGATCGAATCCATTATTACTCCCTTTAACCTATCCTCCATTCGCCTCACACTACCCTACCACCGAAATCGGCTAATACGCACAGCGTCATCAGTTTATTCCTAATCTAGTCTTTATCTGCTCATTCGAAGTACCTCCCTGCCGTTGTTCCCACCAGCATTCACTCTCACCACTTTCATGTCTTCTTCCTTTTCTATCGGAAACGTCCGACCGACTTAGGTATTATGGAACAGGGCTAGGACTGGGAAGGAAGCGACCTGGGACTTAACTACGATACAGTCTCAGCATTTGACTG
This sequence comes from Anabrus simplex, assembly GCF_040414725.1. Lineage (NCBI taxonomy): Eukaryota > Metazoa > Arthropoda > Insecta > Orthoptera > Tettigoniidae > Anabrus > Anabrus simplex. The sequence continues at coordinate 63,944,544 of NC_090273.1, read as the reverse complement.
GTGTGAAAATAAACCACGGAAAACCATCTTCGGTGTAGGCGACAATGGGTTTCGAACCCACTACCTCCCGAATACAAGCTCATAGCTATAAGACCCAAACGGGGAGTTATGTTGCTCGATGCGTTCATATCTGTCACTTCCAATTTATGGATAATACATCCTAAATCTACCCAACTTTCACCTCCGCACAACAACGACTGAAAACAGAACGGAGGAGAGATAGTTTCGCTTGGGAGCTGACTTCTTTCTTACAGAATACCATGGACCTAAGAAGAGTGAATACTAACTAGGTTAGCTCAGTGCGTTGCTACAGTTATGGCTTCTAACTCTGTACTAGGTAGAGAGCTGGATTCGAATTGTCCATCGGCCTTTCTCAAAATAATTTTCCATGGTTTTCCATTTCAACTCCAGGCAAATGCCAGGATGGTCCATTTCTCAAGGCCCGGCCGATTACTTCGCCTTCTTAGCCAGAACAATTACACGTACTCCTGCAGACAATGTCCTGAGAGAGCGGGCAGGTAGCTCACTACCATGGGGTTAACTGGAAAAAGTCGAACTTGTCCTCGGACACTCCCGACATCACAAGCCTTACGCCAAAATAAAAATAAAAAGAGGACTAAATGTCAGGCTGGGAATACAGAACTTATGTACAAAAGTGGGGTCATTACTCAGATGTCGGGCTCTTGCTCAGGATGATCCAAAACTTCACCAACAAATAAAAAAAATTCAATTAATTAATTACATTAAATTAATTAAATTAAATTAATTAAATTAAATTATTAATTAAAAGAAAATGTGCCGTCGCTGTCGTTAAGTGACGGCGGCGGCTTTTGAGCGTAAAATACGTCACGTAGGTGGTAGGGATAAGAGAATGGGTAGCTTTTAGGTTTAAAGAGATGTTCTTTCTTTGGCTAGACTCTCCCCTTGCTAATGTTGTGAAATCACACTATTTCCTATATCCAGAGACATCTGGGTGTTTTCGGACTTATCTACGAATCTCCATAGTCTAGACTCAGTTTAGAATTGAACACCTCGAAAACGGTAATAATGAAGGTGGGCAGACTAACTGCCGTCCAGAAATAAAGCGAACGGATCGGTTTGAAGTAGTCAATGAATACATTTATCTTGGGTCTCTGGAAAAAAATTCTGGGTCATCAGGAGAACAGATAACAAGAATATGCAACTAGGCTCAGGTGGCAATTAACAATACAGTGGAAGAACCAACAGAAGGATGTGATCCATGGACATTAAAAAAGGAGATGAATAAGATCGAAACAACAGAAATGTTTTGCTGGAGAAGGGTGTTGAGAATTGCATGGACCGATCACCGCAAAAATAACTTCATTCTAACAAAGATTTTCGGGTTAGGTTCGGCTTCGTCTACTGAAATACTTTGACCATGTAATGAGAGGACCAGAAAAGCTCATCATTCACGCCAACAAAAGTACGGGAGGAAGGCCACGAGATAGAGTTTATTAGCCAGATTACCGGTACATGTGGACGAACAATGTATGCTCTAATAAAGCACAGGAGGTCAGGACAAAAAAATAAAAATAAAAGCTAGACGGAAGCGGTAAGACGTCCTCGGATGTGGCTCGTTGTCTACAGTCACTCTTATTACGCTCGGCCTCGGACATCATGTTCTTTACTTATTCTTTCTATTTGTTTCCACTTGTGATTAAGTAATTAAGATACTGAGACAGTACGGAAATGTTCGCAACATCCACGACTATTTAACGATCCTTCACTCACCTAACAAGCTTTATCACAAGTATTATTACAGATGTCGATATACGAAACGAATGTCACTTCTCGATACGTGCTATCACGTCGCGGGTCCGAGTTCTACTATTATTATTCTCGTGTCAGATACATCAAAATAAGAAAACAGTTACAATAATTTCAAGTAACATCTAAACAATCTTGGACCAATACAACGCGACTTCGAGTCCTCTCTTCGTAGCTCGATGCAGGTCATCATCTTGCGTGCACAAAGATGGACACAGCGGACACTGAAGCATATGCTGGATGGTTTGATCTTCTCCGCAGTCACACTTGGTGTTGTCGCCATTGATGAAGCCCCCTCTTGCCACACGTGCCGAGCTCCGATTACACCACAAAATAGTGGATGCGTGCGCCACTCACTGTCCACTTGACCTAGAAAGCCAGTTGGGTAGACACTGTGACCTTTTTTCCTTTTCAATAGAGTTGTTTACGCCTTTGTGTTTGGAAAACCAGGTGGTCACTAGAGTTCAAAGGACAGAGTTATTTTCCAAGCAACCCTCGTAGTAGTTTCGATCGCTAGCCTTTGCTCGACCAGCCAGTGTTCTAACAATTATTGCCCCGGGAACTGAATCCAGTCAGGCAAACTATTCAAACCCGCATGCCATAGAATTAGCAAGGTGCGCCACAGGTTGGACGATCCCCTGTGGGCGGGACTAATTGTGCACTGTTGGTGTTATTCCCACGGGTTTACGTGCGCCTATATCCAACATACGAAATGCAATCCGATTAATTAATTAGCTAATTAAAACTCTACTTTCAAGATATCACAGTGTATATTTAAAAATGGGGATGATCTTCTTGCATTAAGCAATTTCTCGCCAAAAGATTCTTCTTTGTTTACCTTATCCGTTCCGGATTTTGACAGCTATCATGTCATCCATGACTTATCGAGTACAATTCTGAAATGTTGATATAGCGTCCGTGGCTCAGGTGGCAGAGCGCCGGCTTCTCACCGCTGGGTTCCGTGGTTCAAATCCCGGTCACTCCATGTGAGATTTGTGCTGGACAAAGCGGAGGTGGGACAGGTTTTTCTCCGGGTACTCCGGTTTTCCCTACCATTTTCCATTCCAGCAACACTCTCCACTATCATTTCATTTCACCTGTGAGTCATTAATCATTGCCCCAGAGGAGGGCGACAGGCTTCGGAAGCCGGCACAATTCCTATCCTCGCCGCTAGATTTGGGGGGGGCTTCATTCATTCCATTCCTGACCCAGTCCAATGACTGGAAACAGGTTGTGGATTTTCAATTCTGAATAGCTGATCCGAGTTTAAATTATACCAAGTTCGCCAATCAGGAATTTCTCCTTCTATCAGGTTCTCTCCAATGTTCTAGTTTTCCATGTATCATGGCTTGTGGAAGGCAGTATTTTTGCCCATTCCTCATTATGTGCCCAAGTTATTGAAGCCGCTTCTTATTTAATAAGATGCATCAATGGGATTTGACAGGTCATACTTTGGCAGATCTTCCTCATTTTGTGATGTGGTCAGTCTACAAAATTCTCAAAATCCTCATGTACACCCACATTTCAAAAGCTTGGATCTTCTTCCCTATAGCTGCAGAAAGAGTATATGCTTCAACGTCGTATTATAAAAGAGTTGAGGATACACAGTACCTTACTGTCCTCTACTTTAGGTTTAATAATAATAATAATGTTATTTGTTTTACGTCCCACTAACTCCTTTTTTTAAGGTCTTCGGAGACGCCGAGGTGCCGGAATTTAGTCCCGCAGGAGTTCTTTTACGTGCCAGTAAATCTACCGACACGGGGCTGTCGTATTTGAGCACCTTCAAATACCACCGGACTGAGCCAGGATCGAACCTGCCAAGTTGGGGTTAGAAGGCCAGCGCCTTAACCGTCTGAGCCACTCAGCCCGGCTACTACTTTAGGTTTAGGCTGAAGTGTTTCACCTTCATGAAAGCAGTTCTTCCTCCCTCAAACCTACATCTCATTTGGAGTGCGTGATCCGTACTATGTTCGTTAATGGTATAAAAGTAGCGATCCTCTCTATTAGATGATTGTACCTGAAAATCGAAAAATTTTAATCATAAATGAGGTGCGACATACCGGGCGAGTTGGCCATGCGGTTAGGGGCGCGCAGCTATGAGCTTGCATCCGGGTGATAGAGTGTTCGAACCCCACTGTCGGCAGTCCTGAAGATAGCTTTCTATTGTTTCCCATTTTCACCTTTCCTATCCAATCGTCGCCATAAGACCTATCTGCGTTGGTGCGACGTAAAGCCAATTGTAAAAATAAATTTAAAAAATATAGGGGAGCGACATTTGAACAAAAATAGTCTTTGACAAACTCAGTGACTTGATAACGCTCGGGAATGGAACACTGTTCCTTACCTCTGCGATAGAGAGGCTACTTACGTGGGAGCGTAGACCAACACATCTTTGGGCTACGTCCAGTAGCAGGAGAACCCATGAACTTGGTCAATGGTGGTCTTCAAATTGAAGGACAAAAATACATCCATTAAGATATGTATATACATTATTCACATCGTATAGATTAATTCAATATTTGTACTGCCTTAATTTTCAATATACGAAGTACATGCACCTTGTACTTTTTGAAAAATGGTGAAACCTACGCTTATGTAGTTACAGTATTTTACTTCAGAGGCCCAATATCGAACCTCTCTTTTCGGTTACTAAGTATATAATTCATGACAGTTCAATTAAATACCTACATAGTGCGATACGAATAGCGAAGAAAATCTAATAGCAGTTCGTGTTCTTAATAGTAGATTATCAATTTTGATCCTCGTTAGGATCGGCCCCTTGAGGGTGTTTTGGGCTCACCGTGATTGAGAATGTAAGGTAACCGTCCGCACGTCTACCTTTTTAAATATAATCCTTTTTCCCGCGACCGAACCTCAGCTGTACCGTCGTGTGTCGTGATTCGCACATTCTCTTCTTTGGTCTTGCAGTTGGTGACTGCATCAAGATACTGAGCGATGTGATCAGTGAAACATTGCATTACTTGTGCACGACCTACAGTGCTGCTTCGGTCCATTTTATCTGTACAGAACAGCATAAACCCAGACCACATCAGCAAACCGGTCCAACGCACATACATCGACAGCTCTTGACTTCGCGAAACAGATACGATGACCGCTTCATTTCTAATCGTACTACAAACCCACAGCAGTACAGACACAATAGGGAGAAGACAAGACTAAATGGTGAGACTGTTCACTACCATTCCCAAACTCCTTATATGAAACACTACATTTGTTTTCAATTAAACCCATTTTCACAACCAATCTTCAATGGCAATGGTGATTATTGTTCGATATAATAATAATGTTACTGATTTTATCTTCCAAAAATTACTTTTGCACCAAGGTGCCGGAAGTTGTCCCGCAGAACTCTATTCACGTAATGGTTAAACTGCGGAAACGGTGTTGAAGCATTTGAACACCTTCAAAAAATACCGGAATGAGCGGGGATCAACCCCTGCACCCCAATTTGAGCTCAGAAAGCCGACCTCCTACTGTCTGTACTACTCTGTCCGGCGATTATTGTTTAAAGGGGAAATTCAAAGAGAGCTCTAGCTCTAGAATAAAATGGAAAACGTCCGACTCTTCGAAGAATCGGCAAAAGAATGGGATATGCCATGAAGGACTTGAAAATTACAAACTCTCGAGGTGCGGGTTTGGCCAAGATAGACGAAAGCAAGGAGCATGGCGTAAGTAGACCATAATGGCAGTAAAGTTCAATGAGGAAGGCTGTACTCACATAGGGCTGCGTTCATCCGGAATATCCCTGTTGCTCGCCAAGCGATCGCTCGCCAGTTGGTTGAAGCGATTCCTCGTGTAGGGGTCTTCTCCCGCCTGAAGGCCCCCTCGCTCCACATAGCCCCGTTCGTCAAAGTAGTTCCACGTGAGGCGGGAGTCTGCGCTGGGGGAGGCCGCAATAGTGCCCGTGCTGCCCCCCAGCCCGCCTTCACTGTCGGGACTCGCGTACAGCTCTTTGAGACGTAACGCCCGGTTCTCTTCTGGTATCTGCAAAAACAAAGAATCACAAATGTTATATTCTACCAAAGAAGAAGAAAACAGGAGATGAATTTTGATATGATGTGTGAGACTTCCAAAGAGCTGTAGGAACACTACAAGTAATATTGACTCTACATCTAACCTTCGACGATTATATAAACAAAGCTCAACAGGTAGGTGTATTGTTGGGTATTCAGCTCGAAGGCTGGTTTGATCCTCTACAGCTCCACCAAAAGCTATTATAGACAGCCTTGGCATCACTGAAGCCGTTGCTTTGAACAGGTAAGTGATTTCAAGTATTTAGGATGTGTGTTCTCCCAGGATGGTAGTATAGTAAGTGAGACTGAATGAAGGTTCAGCAAAGCTAATACTGTGAGCTCGCCATTGCGATCAATAGTATTTTGCAAGTAGGAAGTCAGCTCCCGGACGAAACTGTCTTTACATCGGTCTGTTTTCAGACCAAATTTGTTTTACGGGAGTATTATTTAGCGTATGGCTTATACAGACAATATCAGTTATACTGTATATACATATTAGAAATGAGAAACAAAGTAATTTGTGCTTCACAATTGAATATCTAGTTTTTCAATCCAGCATACAGCATCTAGAGCTATCAGCAGAAAGTCATCTTCTTCACCGTGGTAGGCTGGGTAGACTCGCCATATCTTATTCATAAGTTAGAAGTAACAGACATGTGTATATATATATTTCGTATGGCATGAGGATACACTGGTAACAGACATGAAAGTAGCGAGAATGATTGCTGGTACGAACAGGTGTGAACAACGGAAGCAGGGTACTCGGAACGAGGAGATAAAGGATAAATGAGGAATTAATTCGATTTATGAAGCTGTACGCATAAACCGGCTTCGGTGATGGGGTCATGTGAAGAGAATGGAGGAGGATTGGTTACCGAGGAGAATAATGGACTGTTATGGAGTGTAAGAGAAGTAGAGGGAGACCAAGACTACGATGGCCAGACTCAGTTTCTAAGGATTTAAAGATAAGAGATATAGAACTAAACGAGGCCACAGAACTAGTTACAAGTACTTTGATGCACACTCGACAACAGTGTAGTAGTGACTTTTGAATTCGGTTCAGGATGTGGTGTGTGTCGCGAGCGAACTGGAAAGCTCCCTGCCTGTATTCTTGGTACAAGTTCATCTTCTCTTTCTGCGGGGTTCATATAGTAGTCAATCTGTGCAGAACAAACTGTACTCTGTCTACTGGGACTGGGAAGCGACTATGGAAACGGACGAGAAACTTGTGCATTCGTACCGAGCATTAACTCTGTCTCCCATTTCCCACTCCCCCTCCCTTCCTTCCTCTGACGCATAGCAACAGGCAGCAGCTGGCATAGCAAATACGACAAGTTCGTCAATTTGAATCGCGCTTCCTCATTTTTTCATTTTCTCGAAAAGAAAAATTGTCCCCGCAAATTTCTTTGCACCATCGTTCTTAACATGAGACGAAGAGCATCCAAGACTTTTCGTCGGCATAGGTCTGATACACCCTGTAGATAACGTAGATAGATAAAAAGGATATATAGCTAGGTAGATACATAGATAAAGGGCTGATAACCTGTGCGATCGTGGGTTCTTTCTCGTGACTTACAAGACGTGTGCTAAATTAAAGTTGACGTGAAGAAATTTGGGAGGAACTGTAACGGTTCAAATCCCGTTACAAGGCAATAGCTATATTTTATTATTATTGCATCTGTGATATTATTATTATTATTATTATTATTATGTCAGTATTATTATTATTTTATCTGTGAGATTACTATTATTTTGTTATAATTCTTATTCAGTTCAATTTTACAATGCTTGTCGCTTGCAGGAGTGTACTTAGATGTATGCATATATACGTGTGTGTAAACTAACACTCAATACATGTACAGTGAGAATTGTTATATATCAGATGTTGGATGTGACGTCGTTATATTTTGCACTACTGGCGATTCTGCCAAGTCATTGCTACGTCATGGCTACGTCATCGTGAGCTTTTAGAAATTCGCTCAGAGACTCAGCCGCCCCAGGGGATTTCACCATTACATGCAACGGTTTGAGGCGTTGTGGGAGTATGTCATTGTTATTTCTGGAGATTAAGTAGCTGTGTCAACCAACGTCTATAAAAGGAGGATGCATATTGTAGCGTCAGTCATTAGTTAAACGGAAGCTGAACAGTGAAGAAGTCTACGAGATGAAGAGGCCTCAGTCGGTCAGTCAACGAGTGTGAACGAGAGATGGAGAAGACTCAGTGAGCCATTAATCATTGGTCATTGAGAGAGTGAGGCCAAAGGTTGGTCGGTCACTTAGTTGAAGACACGGACGCAAGGGCTTACCATGGAGTCAGAGAGGGCAACCCTGGACCTGCCATGAGGTGATACCATATTGACTTACAAAGAAGTCAGATGATATGGAGAAGAAGCAGTCACAAGGATGTATCACCAAGTTAGGCGTGACACATCTACACTAAACACCAGATCAAAGGAATACGTCGTAATTACACTCAAAGTGCTGAAGGTACAGTCAAGTGAATCAGTGAGGGAAATATTTCGTATAAATTGTTAAATGTCCGGTCAAGAAGAATTCAAATTCATGCCTAGTTTATTTCAGTTGCAATGTCATAATTTCATATTCTCATCTGTTTTATCGCAACAAGACTCTCTATTTTTTATATATTATTTAAATAATATATATATTGTTCTATCAAACGAATTCATAGTTTTATTTCATTGACAGTAAAATATCTTAACCTCAAAATTAATGGGGAAACCGAACGCCAATCTCCTTTTCCCAGAACTTATATGGTATGTTGTCAAAAGTAAGCTTATTACCCCACACCCTAGAGATAGTCAAGATTCTCATTCTATTTTTGCTGCACTGAGTGGCAGCTGGCGCCCTTCAAATAACGTATGTGTAAGTAAGCAGATAACAAGTAAGTGTGATTACAAGGTCCGACGAGTGTGTATTTTATTTAATGAAGGTTAATTTTCATAATTTCCATTTTAAATGCAGATATTTCATATTTTTCAAGTTAAATGCAGATTTATATGTTTCAAAAGTTAGTCAGACAGTTAGGAAAGTCTCAGAACTACACTTAGGTTATCCCACGGCGGCGTTAAAATTCGGACTTTAACACTTTGAAACTATATAGCTTCCTAATCTTATTAAGACAGTGGGCATTTCATTATTTTTAAAAAAGACTGACGAATCCTGAATACCCAAAATGTTTGATATCCGCCCCTCCTTCATGAATAGTTAAGTACATAAAATGTATCAGTGTTAATGGAACTGAAAGTAGATCTCAATGCGACGCTGTAAGAACTGTACAGAGGGAGAAGTGAGAGTCTGTTACCAGAGAGTCTCCTTTCTGCTCATCACCTAGGGGAGCTTATCCGCTGGAGTAGAGATTGATGACTAAATGAACGCCAACTGCAGTGGCATTAGCTGCTAATTAGGTACAAGAACCGCACATGCCAACACGCCGCACAGACTTGTCTGGAACTCCTACTACAAAGAGAAGGTAAGAAGCCGAGGAATCTGCTCGGCAAACCGAAGATATCAATGAAACGTCTTACGTGTATATTTCTATCCTTCTTCGTCTTCTTCTTCTTCCTTTTATTATTGATATATTTCCTGGGCTGCGGTTCTATCTGGAATTACCGTTAGGAATTTAGCGTCGACAGTTTTGCGTGGAAAAAAAACCGACACCATAACGAGATAACCTGTGTAAGTCATATGGATCGAAGAACGAAGCTATTTTGGTGGACGGAACAGCATGTTTTTGCAAGATGTTGAAGTTGGACGTATTAAAACTATAAAGAGAGGCTGTAAATAAAGCAACGGTCAATAATTTTTAAGGGAAAACATTAATTAAAATTCTGAACACTGCGGAAGGAAGAGAAAATTATTTCTTTCGATTATCTCGCCTGTGCGTGCATGGATACTAACTCTCTTCTTCTAAGCCCCAAAACATATCCATAATTCTGTGTTTTCCGTGTAGCGGAGAAATTTACATTTATTTTTCCCAATTTATTAGGATAGGGAGTTGGTGAGGATTTGACACAGTTTTAGGACCGGATGCACTTTCTGACACCAATGCTCCGTGGAAGGATATATTGACTAGTTTCTGGTCATGTGGCGTGTAGATAAAGTGAAGTGCATTTTGGCGCACAAAAGCACCCAGTCACGAAGCAGTTAAAATTCTCAGTCAACCCAGGAATCGAATTTGGGGCCGTCTCAACCGAACCCAGGACGCTGACCATTCAGCCAAAGAGCCGGACCTTGTGTATCTATTTGTATACATATTACATAATGCAATTCCCGATAGGTTTTTTGTCTGTGTTTGCCAGAGTTAATTTTCAGAACCACCAAGCCAATTTTGATAGGGTACTCTCTGCTGTAAGGATCATTTATTTAAAAAAAAAAAAGACTTGGCTGTATGAAATATTAATATAAAGGCGAAAGGGAATCGAGTATTGGCAACATTTGTGAAGGAAATATTGTCATCCGAGCGCTTTCTCGTCTTACGCTGCCTAAATCATCAACGATAGACCCGACTCCACCCGACAGAGTGAAGAGGAACGATGATATTGATACGCAGGCAGTCTAAATAGCATCATCAAAATGTCTACAGACTGCATACGATTATTATTATTATTATTATTATTATTATTATTATTATCATCATCATCATTATTTCCCGCAGCATTGCGCCCAACTAAGGAGCGCGACTGAACTTATTTAGCAGGTGAATTTGCTTTCCTCTTTTCTTTTTCTTCTTTTCCCACAATCTCTTCATCCTCCCGCTGTGTTTTTCTTCCGTTCTTCCGTCCATACATTGGTGGTTCTCATCTTGGGTTTTTCAGCTAAATGATGTTTGTTCACCAATGTCTGTTCGGTTCAGAGGGTCCAGGATTTTAATCGCTTCTGATGGATTATTCTCGCTCGGGGACTGGGCGTTTGTGTATGTCCCAACACTCTCGTCTTCACATTCAGACAACACACAGCACTACCAGCCACCACACAAACACGCAATAGAGATTACATCCCTCCATATGCGTTGGAGTTAGGAAGGGCATCCAGCCGCAAAACAGGGCCCAAGCCAATTGTTCGACACATTTCGCACCCGCGACCCCACTGGTGTGGGGAAAAAAAGGTAGAAGAAGAAGATGTAGATGTTTGTTCACCAACGTTCTAAAGCTAGGCCTGTCACATATATTTTCACCTGTTATGCTGACTGCCGGGCTGAGTGGCTCAGGCGGTTAAGGCGCTGGCCTTCTAACCCCAACTTGGCAGGTTCGATCCTGCTCAGTCCGGTGGTATTTGAAGGTGCTCAAATACGACAGCCTCGTGTCGGTAGATTTACTGGCAAATAAAGAACTCCTGCGGGACTAAATTCCGGCACCTCATCGTCTCCGAAGACAGTAAAAGTCGTTAGTGGGACGTAAAGCAAATAACATTATTAGTTATGCTGATTTTTTGAACGTCTTCTTCAGTTTCGATTATCGAATTATTCTTGACTTTTACTGAGGAGGCACAACTGAATTAGTAAGTCTTTCATTGTCCATTCTTCGAATATGGCCATAAAATTTCAGTCGTCTTATTCTAATAGTGTCTGATATTTACTCAGAATGCTGGTATAATTGAGGAAAACTCCTCCTCCTCCTCCTCCTCCTCCTCCTCCTCCTCCTCCTCCTCCTCCTCCTCCTCCTCCTCCTCCTCCTCCTCCTATGCATACTGGGCCAAAGATTTTCCTAAGCATTTTCCTTTCTTGTTTTTCTATTATTATTTTAAGGGTTCTGAGGTAGGTGTAACCATATACCTACTTGAGCTAGAGGAACTGAGGGATATGTTTGTAAATCTGCAGTAACAAGGTCTTACGTGTCACGTATATGCACTAACATTAATTCTTAAGACGCACTCGAGGTCACACACATTTCCCACCTAGGCGTCGTGAACAATCTCAGACCCATAACTGTTTATTCCTAACTCATAAGGATTTTATACAGCATCATATTATGGTGTTTGTGATGTCAGCCTACACAACACTATCCTTCAACACACAACAGAGAAAACTTTTCTCGGCACCGGACCATGAATCTGCAATGTGTAGGACTACCTTTCATTTCAAACTAAATTTGCATCGAAAATGCTATTTCCATATTTCTCGTCCGTAATCACGGCTTTATCGCAAACTTAGTAATTTGCAAGTAGATGGCAGTCACACTGGCGATTTACCACAACTGAGGGACAGGAGGTAAGAGAGAAAATATAATAGTGATAAGAATATTATTTTAAGACTTGTTTGCTTGTTCACATGTCATTGCGCTTGAGTGATCGTGGTCAACAGTCCCAAGAACTTACTTCGTATACAGTGTGGTGAGAAACAACGTGAACCGGATATGTGAATGTTAGAGGGTTGGTCAGACTGATAAGTAATCGGAAAAAAAATAATTAGATACCTCGCACCGTTGCCATTTTATCAGCTTCTGAAGTTAGCCAATCAAATCGCTTAGCCAGCGATTTCCAAAGGGTTTTGCGAGGGGGTGTTGCTAAATGTGCACGTGACCGCTGTTCAACCTGAAGCCCTGTAGATTATGAGGTGCCGTAGGTTGAGTGGACCTCGAACCAGCTCTCAGATCCAGGTAAAAATCCCTGACCTGGCCATGGATCGAGCCCGGGCCCTCCCGGGCAGGAGGCAGGCACGCTACCCCTATACCGCAGGGCCGGCATTGTGCAGACCTAGAAACGCTTATGATTTAGTTTTTACCAATAAAGAGTTTGTGTTTTTAGGTCATTTAGGGCAATATTTGAGAATTTTGAGGTATTTTGTAAGTCATTTTTAGCATTTTTAGACCTAAAACACCGGGACCCTGCATATCATAAACATGATTAAAGAAGAGGACTCTGTTCTACACAAAAGGGGACGGGAATTTTTAAATGAAAGTTTGTACATGAAATTGCTGTTGATGTCGCGTAAGATAAGATTACGAGACATTTAATTCGTAGTAGACTGCAATGTTCAAGAAAAGATAGATACAGCTCATTTACTCTGTATATACACGAGTTAATAATATTCACTGGTCAATCTTCGGAGTGGAGTTGTTAAAAACTAAAACAATGCAAAGAACGCCGACTCATCCCTGATGAAGTTGCTCTATTTACTGATGTGTCAAAACATGACATGAAGGCGGCATGCAGGAAGAGAAATAACTGTTGCTCTCAGTCCGCTACTCCGCTTCTAGTCTCTCTGTCTCTCCCTCTCGTAACAGATGGGAGATAAACAAGTAAACAAATCGTTAATTGGTTCTGTTGCTCGAGCTCAATCAGCAGGAGTGACAAATCTTTCGGAAGGTGAAATTAAAAATACTGGGGACGAAATCTTTTATACAGTTTTAGAGCTGAAGTGAACAGCTTTTAAAAATATGTTTAAAATATTCAAATGTTTCCAGCTGGTAAAATGCAAATTCATATGAGATATCGTAAATCGATATTGCAAATCAAATCTCGTGGGCAGCAATGTTAATTACTGTTCAGCTTCTCTGTTCGAATAAAAGACGTGATTTCAGACACACCTACTCACTATCACATTGGACAATCTCGTCTCATCGCAATTTTGATAGAAATGTGGGTGTTTTTCTTCCTTAATACAAGTCGGGAAAAAAAGCTAGCGCCTCACAACATATGAGATGTGGATGGAGATTTAATGTACACGATCACAATATCATCACCATTGACATTAAACTAGAAGCTTGTTAGGTTCTTATTGTAGCGAAAACAATTTAACATTTTAAACCTGTATACACTAAAGACGAACAAAATATGTGTTGTCAGCTAATAAGGCCCTAGTTCCAAATAGTACACACACTTTCCATTAATATTTCGGTATAAAATGGAAGAGTGGCGGGCTTGGAAGTAGTAGTTCGATTTCTGGAAGCCGGAAGAAGGTACAACACCGGCCTGTCACCACATCTGGTACTTACCCGAAAAAAAAATAAAATAGAAACTCAGTCAAACGTCACCCAACATAATTCCAGTTCCTCTGTCACCTAGCGCCAGAGGCTCTCAACTTGGGAGCATGAGCTGGCGACTACAGGGCCCTTAACTGAGTCCTGGTATTCTTTCCACTTGTGATGTTGATGGAGGTTTAATGAATACGATCACAATATCATCACCATTGACATTAAACTAGAAGCTGACGTCCCTTGGTCAACTCTTGTTCTTCCGACCACGACGGTATGAAAGCATTCGAGGCCTAGGGAGTATCACTTTTTCACGCCCTTCGCGGCCCTTGTCTTTCTTTCACCGATACCTACATTTTTCGAAATGTCGGACCTCTTCCATTTTTTCCCTCTGATTAGTTTTAATAGAGGATGGTTGCCCAGTTATTCTTCCTCTTAAAATAACAACCACCACCCCTGTTACCTAGCGGAGTGAAACGGAACGTAGAAATTGACCCCTAGAGAGTCTAAATTGCGTCAAAAGCAACTAATTTATTTTGAAATCTGGTGAAACACGTCAATATTTTCCGTCCTCATCTTTTCCTTGACCCTCTCCCAACAATTTGGGGTCACCACTGCATGTGTATTTCTATCATTTCTACGACCGGATGTCCTCTCCAACGTCAACCTTATATGTGGCGGGGCGGGGGGATGTATCACTATTCTGCATCTCTGTGGTGAGTGGTAGTGTGATGAGTTGTATGTAAACGAATATGTGTGTTAAGATCACAAACGTCCATTGCTTTATAAACTGCTAAACCACACGGTCATTACCAGAACTAGCATTTTGATGACATGCCATCTTTTAATTGGTTCACAACAGACATTGCTACTTTGTACAGAAATCCTGGTCATACTTCACACATTGTAGAAATGCTAATTTATTAGGCCATTTTTGTCATTTTGTATTTTAGGTCAGTTTCTAAAGTTATACACCATTATTGGGGCATGTTATGGAATTTATTAGACTATTTTATACTTTTCAGTCATTTGCTTACATGTTTGAGGATTTTGAAGTCTTTACGCGTGTGGTATTTGATATTGTTGTTGTTGTTGTTGTTGATTCATCAGTCTATATGCTGGTTTGATACAACTCTCCACTTTCACCCTATCCTGTGCTAATCTTTTCATTTCTACATAACTACTACATCCTATATCTGCTCTAATCTGCTTGTCATATTCGTACCATGGTCTACCCCCCTACCGATCTCACAACCTACACTTCCCTCAGAAACCAACTGTACAAGACCTGGGTGTCTTAAGATGTGTCCTATCATTCTATCTCTCTTCTTCTGTCCGACTCGTTGGCTGGACGGTCAGCGTACTGGCCTTCGGTTCAGAGAGTCCCGGGTTCGATTCCCGGCCGGGTCGGGGATTTTAACCTTAATTGGTTAATTCCAATGGCACGGGGGCTGGGTGTATGTGTTGTCTTCATCATCATTTCATCCTCATCACGACGCGCAGGTCACCTACGGGTGTCGAATAGAAAGACCTGCACCTGGCGAGCCGAACCCGTCCTGGGATATCCCGGCACTAAAAGCCATACGACATTTCATTTCATCTCTTCTTCTGGTCAAATTTAGCCAAATCGATCTCCTCTCACCAATTCGATTCAGTATCTCTTCATTCGTGATTCCATCTACCCATCTCACCTTCAGCATTCCTCTGTAACACCACATTTCAAAAGCTTCTATTCTCTTTCTGAGCTAGTTATCGTCCATGCTTCACTTCCCTACAATGCCACGCTCCAGACGAAAGTCTTCAAAAATATCTTTCTAATTCCTATATCAATGTTCGAGGTGAACAAATTTCTTTTCTTGTGCTAGTCTGTACTTCATGCCCTCCTTATTTCTGCCATGCTTAGTTACTTCGCTACCCAACTAACAATAGTCATCTACTTCCTTTAAGACTTAATTTCCTAATCTAATATTTCATGCATCGCCTGACTTTGTTCGACCGCACTCCATTACTTTTGTTTTGGACTTATTTATTTTCATCTTGTATTCCTTCCCCAAGACTCAGTCCATACCATTCAGCAATTTCTCCGGATCTTTTGCAGACTTGGATAAAATAACAATATGATCGGCAAATCTCAGGGTTTTGATTTCCTCTCCTCGAACTTTGATATCCTTTCCTTTCCTTTGTTGCATGTTCTATGCAAATATTGAAAAGAAGAGGGGACAAACCGCAGCCTTGCCTCACTCCTTTCTGGATTGCTGCCTCTTTTTCACAGCCCTCGAATATTATCACTGCAGACTGATTTTTGTATAGATTGTAAATAATTCTCCTTTCTCGGTATCTGATCCCGATCACCTTCAGAATCTCAAACAGCTTGGTCCAATCAATATTATCGAATGCCTTTTCTAGATCTACGAACGCCATGTACGTGGGCTTGTCTTTCTTAATTCAGTCCTCTAGGATCAGACGTAAAGTCAGGATTGCTTCACGTGTTCCCACATTTCTTGTGAAGCCAATTTGATCTTCTCCCAACTCAGTTTCAACTTGTCTTTCCATTTTTCCGTAAATAATACGTGTTTAAATTTTGCAGGCGTGAGATACTAAACTAGTGGTGCGGTAGTTTTCACACTTGTCAGCATCGGTTTTCTTGGGAATAGCTATAACAACATTCTGCCGAAAATCGGATGGCACTTCTCCTGTGTCATACATCTTACACACTAAACGGAACAACCCCTCCATGCTGGGGTCTCCTTAGGCAGTCAGTAAATCTGAGGGTATGTCATCAATTCCCGGTGCATTGTTTGATATTATCGCAACTTTAAGTGAGGATGAATACGAAGACTTGAGAATTTTCAATCTGGGAACTAAATAAACTTTGTTCACTACTTACTTCTTGGATATGTCCACATTCCAGGAGAGACACCTCCAATTGGAGGAGACTTCCTCGGGAACAGTCGAGATTTTCTCGTGAAGACGCAGAGCAAAGTTCTGTGCGAAACGTAAAGAGTTTCACCTTGTTTTCTTGATATGGCAAATGCCCAAGAGCTCATTATAAATTCTATAACATAAATACAGGCTGTACCAATTCGATTAGTAAATTGATTATAAAATTTCATTTAAAATATGTCACTTTTTAACGTTTTCGGTTAATTTTTCTGGATTTTTAAACATTTTAGGTCATCAAAATTCTGGTCTTGGTCATTGCCCTCTATTGATGAGGACGATAATGAAAATGACTGTCGAAATGAGACGAAAAATTTACGAAACCATCACTCGGGAATAATAATCAATAAAGGGAATGGGAGCGGGGTTTAAAGCCTAACTAAGCCTTGAATGCCCTCGTGTTGCAGAATGAACAAACAAACTGACACACCAACATACAAACCAACAAATACCAAGGCGCAACAGTCGTAATGGGCCTTGGCATACCAAGGTACCGCTGCTCTGCCCTAAAGCCTGTAGAGAACCGTGGTCAGCGTAACGAATCCTCTTGGCCGTTATTTTTGGCTTTCTAGACCGAGTCGCTATCTCACCATCAGATAGCTCCTCATGTGTGGTCACACAGGACGATTAGACCTCGGAAAGGCCCCCCAGATTCAGGTAAACATCGCTGATCTGGCCAGGAATCGAACCCGAAGCATCCGGGTAAAATGCGGGTTCGCTACCCCTAGACCATGGGACCGGCAATAATATCGCAAAGACGCAAGAAAGAATGCGATAGATGTCATAAGCACTTCAAAGTTACCAACGATAAAATCAGTTGCCGGACTGAGTGGCTCAGACGGTTGTGGCGCTGGCCTTCTAACCCCAACTTGGTAGGTTCGATCCTCGCTCAGTCCGGTGGTATTTAACGGTACTCAAATACGTCAGCGTCGTGTCAGTAAATTCACTGGCACGTAAAGGAACTACCGCGGGACAAAATTTTAACCGCCTAAAGTAGTTAGTTGAACGTAAACACAATAACATTATTAACAATAACATTATACTGACTTGAGTTTTCTGTCCAATCTCACTCCCCGCTACTGCTGCAGTTCCAAAATCTAACCCATCAACGACGGGGATACATCAGTTAGTAATTTGTAATTTCACACGTTCTAAAATTAAGAACCCTTTATTTTTCACTCGCGCCGTGCATATCTAATACACAGTGAACGATATAGTTTTCTGATTCATTAGCGCTCAATTTGACGACGCCGGCAGCAGTATGTTCTTTGTCTATAAACCGCTCGGTGTCCGCCTATCGGCCACATATCGCACTTCAAATGACGTTGATCAGCCGCCTGGCAGTGTCCAGTTCTGCCTCATTGCCAGAGACCGCTTTTTTTTATTGCTCACGTGCAGAGTTACGGCAAATTGGACGTCAAAATGGGTTGGAACTGAAGGCATTTTTCGTGCCTTCAACCTCGTTCGCGCCCAATTCTCTTCTCTTTATGACTGATAGTTAAGTGATGCGTGGTTTGCGAGAATCAACAGCTTCGAGTACCTGGAAGGCGCTAGAACTAACCAATTTGCTCTCGGTAGAGAAGTGACACTAGAACTGCAGCTGGTTTAACTGTCAAGTGAGGCAGTTCTTTTCCTCAAGTGCACTGGATATTTTGCGAAGAAAGAAAAGTAAAATAAATTTAAAAACAACGCTTAATAATGAATGGAATACATACTAAAAATCAAAGTCACTTCCGTACAGGCCATGAAGGCCCTTGGAGGAGTGGAAGGTAAAGGCTTCCACCAATGTGAACCTCGGCACGTGATGGGGTAGAGTGGTTAGCTCTACGCCTTTGCCCCCAGGAAATAACCTGGTACTCATTTTTTGTGTAGGCTGAGTGAACCTCAGGGCCATATACACCTCCGGAAGTGGAAATCTCGTTTCTTAAATTTTACGACTTCCAGCACGCCTTTACCGCCTCAGCCAGGCAGCCCCCATGGAATACATACTACAAACAGAATAATAATACACAAAAATAAATATAATTAAAAGAAAAAGCAATGCATTACGATGGAAAAAATAACACGATGGGGGACGATGAGACAGGAAATGGTTGGAAGTAGCCGTGGCATTAATTAAGGTACAGCCCCAGCACTTGCGAGGTGTGAAAATGGGAGACCACGGAAAATCACTTTCAGAGCTGCCGACAGTGGGGTTCCAACCCACTATCTCCCGAATGCAAGGTGATAGCTACGTGACTCAAAACAAATTAATTACAATAATAAAGTGTAATCTGGTGAATGAAAATAAGACAATAAATGATAAAAAGAGAAAACCAGGTCACGAGAAAGACTAATATTAACCTGAAAATACGTTCATGGGACAAGATTAAAGTATTATAACAGAAAACGACATTGATACGACAATAAAAGTAATATTAATTAGGCTGTATGAATATATAGGACATTTCAATTTTGAAATTACGTAGTTCTGTAAGTAAAATCCGCCTTAATTTAAAACATTGTTGTTGCTGTTGTTGGGTACTTATGTTTTAACTTCATCATCCCACTACTGCAAGTGATCCTACCCACCGAGATATTTCCCGATTGCGATAAATTTGTTAATAATAATAATAATAATAATAATAATAATAATAATAATAATAATATTTGCTTACGCACTTCCCAATACACAAAATAACACTAACATTCCCGCACAACTCAGTACGCCACTGCAATTCTGTATCTGATGTTAGCATGTCCCCCTGATCTAAACAGTACACCTGCTGATATATCAACACAGTAAGCATATTCTTCCTTTAACTCCCAGAGTGGTGCGAAGATATCAACAATCAAATCTAATCGTGAGATTCCACAGAAAGACAACATCGCAGAAAAAAGTAATATACAACTCGCAAAAAATTCCCCTGTTATGTGCTTCCGGCTCCAGGATTATTCTGAGAGATCACCCTCCCTATGTATTAGAATCAGCTGGAGAGAGAATCTTATTGCATAGGGAGACCGTAAAAAGAAAAGCAGAAGTAGGGGTTGGAATTGAATTCCACAACACACAAATTAAATTCCTGGCACTTAGTCATAAGTTTCCCGGATGTTCCCCTTCACGTCAGGAACAATTCCCAGCTCCATAGCATGCCAGCGAAGACGAAACCAATGTACATACTTAACAAGATTTGAGCCGTCTAGCTCGACTTGGCTGAGTGACAAGGTGTAGGTTCCTCGTGTGCAGCTAATAAGGTTAATAACGTCAGATTCTGCGGCAAAATATTCATGGTACATTGGATGCTATTCGCGTTTGAAATTCTCAGAGAAACGAAGATTTTCTCCGTTCCTTCAGAGCAAACATCTGCACGCTCGTACACTTCCTCATACATGGAAGAGGTAAATATACAATGCCGAATTAAATACCCTTCTAAGATATACCGAGTGAGTTGACTAAGTTGGGTCCGGACTCCACTACTCCTGAATATAGTTAGTCATAATAATATTAATAATAAATATCAGACACTACTAGAAAAGAGGAATGAAAATTTAAGGCCATATTCAAAGAACGGACAACGAAAGACTTACTAAAAATATATTTAATTATGCCTCTTCTCTAAAAGTCAGGAACAATTGGATAATCGAAACTGAAGAAAACGTTCAAGAAATCAGTTTAACAGGTGAAATTATAGGAAGAGGCCTAGCTTTAGAACGTTGGTGAACAAACATGAGTTTTGCTGAAAAATCCAAAATGAGAACCACCACCGCACGGACGGAAGAAAAAACACAGCGAGAGGAAAAAGATATTCTGGGAGGAGAATAAAAGGCAAATTCATCTGCTAAATAAGTTCAATCGCACTCCTTAGTTGGGCACAGCATTGTGAAAAAAATGATAACAAAATTCCTGTGAGCGAGAATACGGGAGATGGTCGGTTTGAATCCCAGTCCGCAGCCCTGAAGATTATTTTCCATGGTTTCCCCCATTTTCACATCCTTTCCCATCCTTCCGTCACCGAAAATCTCTATGTGTTAGTGTGACGTTAAACCAGTAGAGGGCCTCGGCTACTATGGTGTTGACGTCATCCAGGCTGCCTGAGTTTCCTTTACTCCACTAGATGACAGAGAAACTAAGGCTGAGTTTTTAGTTAATTTTGTCGACTAAACACCAAATGTGCCACCAGAGATCTGTATACATCCCGACATCGTACGACATGAAGTGACGAACATACTCTTTCTCACCCTTCAAAAATCTTTTTATCTGAGCCGGCTCTGAATCCACGATCTTGAGATCAAGAGACCGATACTCTACCATTGAAATTTTTAAAATTACAATTTGCTTTCCGTCGCACTGACACAGACACATCTTAAGGCGACGATGGGATAGGAAAGACCTAGGAGTGGAAAGGAAGCGGCCGTGGACTTAATTAAGGTACAGCCCCAGCACTTGGTGTGAAGAAGAGAAACCACGGAAAACCATCTTCAGGGTTGTCGACAGTGGGGTTCGAACCCACTATCTCCCTGAACCAAAGAAACACGTATTAGTAAATAAATCCTTCCAGATACGGCTGGGGTCAGGAAGGGTATCCGACTGTAAAACCGAGCTTAATCCACGTTGTGAAAAAGACTACAAAAGAAAGATATTTCGTTTTACTTCCCACTAATTACTTTTACGGTTTTCGAAAATTTGTCCCACAGGAGTTCTCTTACGATCCAGTAAATCTAACGGAACGAGGAGGGCGTATTTCAGCACTTCAAATACCACTGGATTGAGGCCGCCGACTTAGGCTCAGAAAGTCGGGTGAGCTACTCAGCTCTTTATTCTCGGATATTTGTTTTCAACTAATGATGAATAGGTTCTACCTTCCCAGAACCAAATGAAATACCGAGAATATTTCAAATTTTTTCAACTATCGTAATAAAATAAAAAGACATGGCGCTACAGCCCTGGTGGGCCTTAGCCTATCAAGCAACCGCCACTCAGCCCTTATTCTTGTTTTTCTAGACAGGGTCGCCATGCTACCGTCAGATAAGACCTCAATTGTAATCACGTAGGCTGAATGGACCTCGAACCAATTCAAAGGCCTTGGCAAAAATCCCTGACCTGGTCGAAAACCGTAACCGAGGCCTCCGGGTGAGAGGCAGGCACGCTACCCCTAGACCACGGGGAAAGGAAACCAAAAAAGCAATATTGATTAATAGCCTTCCAAACTTCGATTTGCTCATTTAATCCTCTTAAACACGAAAGCGAACCATCTTTTATGAGAGGGGCAAAAAGCCACACGTTTTTTATTCACTTTGGCATATAGCTTAATCGGCTTTGTTTGAACCACTGAACATAAACATTTACCCTGCATGAGAGCAAATGCCACACGGCGCTCTGGTAATCGATGTTCAACACGCGCAGAAATGGGAAACACATCTTTATGCTCAGTCTTTTAGAGATCAACTGTGACAACAGTCAAGCTAAGATACTATTCGTCTATTTGTAACTAGCTCTATGGCGGTGGTGGTGGTGGTGGTGGTGGTGGTGGTGGTGAATTTTGTTTTAAGAGGAAGCACAACTGGGTAATCATCCTCTCTGGACTAATACAATGGAAAATAAATTTAAAATAAAAAATATTTATTGAACGAAATAATTTTGAAATGAATAACAAAAAATATATTGTATCGAGCCGAAAAGATCACTAACGAATCACAAGGGAACAGAAGTTCCCTGAGTAACAGAACACGTACCCTTGATTAATCCATTGTCACACATAAAGCGAATGACGAGATCAGCAGTAGTCACGTAATCGGCTAGTACAGTATGAGTTCGAGTGTTCCCTGCAGACTCAGGCTCCGTCTTGGGCCAGAGAGATCAGCGCACGCAGAGAGGATGAGGGCCACGGTGAAGTCGGCACCACAAGAACACCCTGGGGGTCTTCCCTCTTTAGGAGATAGGAGTGCGTATATCGTCTATGAGCTGTCCTCAGCCTACACAATACTATGGCCTCTCCCCCACCTCTTATTTTCAAATTAGTCTCCGTCTTTGTCTCTTACCTTCTATGGTCGAGTCTATTATTCTCCTAGATAACCTATCGCCGGGCTGAATGGTCAGACGGTTGAGGCGTTGGCTTTCTGGCCCTAAATTGTCAGGTTCGATCCTGGCTCAGTCTGGTGTTATTTGAAAATTCTCAAATATGACAGTCTCCTGTCGGTAGAATTACTGGCACGTAAAAGAACTCCTGCGGGACTAAATTTCAGCCCGTCGGGTTCTCGCAAAGTCGTAAAAGTAGTTAGTGGGACGTAAAGCCTATATTATTATTATTATTATTATTATTATTATTATTATTATAGATAACCTATCCTCCTCGACACGTCTCACATGACCCCTCCACCCACAGCCGGTCGATACGCACAGCTTCGTCTAGCCTGGCACTGATCTCATCATTGCCAGTACCTTCCTACCATTGTTCCCACATGCTTGTACCATCACGCCTGTTAATTCCGACTTATGAACACCAGAAGTAGAAACAAAAATAATACTCATAGTTTAAAAATGAAGTTCAATCTTCATCATGTAAATCAGCGTGAGTGAGAATTAGACAGTGTCTACGCTATTCTAAACGTTCGTGTTAAACGTCAAGGCAACTTCTTGATTGCACAAACTGAGATTAGATTAAAATGAAGTTAAACTCGTCATCAGTTTACGGTCGTCCGAAATTAGGAGTTAGATTTACGTATATAATTTACCTTCTGCAAGGTTTTCGTGGCTTTGAGAATTACAGCGCAAGACTGCGAACTTGTAAATTTCACGTTGGACTTGTACATCTAATAAGAGAAGGAGAGAGAGAGATAGAGACATTTAAAGCAGGTCCTTGAATGGCCCAGTCCTTTAAGTAGCAAACCCCAAACTACCTAATAGCCTCTTGGAGATTAAATGGCGAGCAGCTGGTCAACAGCCCACGGGCTAATATGTTCATTATTTGGAGGAACTTGGGGAAGTCATTAAGCGTCCGCCACTTTGGCTCTAAGCTCCTTTCAGCATCCATCGAAGCTCTGACACTCATAGTGCAATAAGAAGGCAAGTAATAAACGTAGAGATTATAGGCTACACGTGTTAAGAAGGAAGAAAAACAGCACTGAGCCGGAGCGACACACAGTACACCTACTTATTTTTAATGCCGTAAATAAGACTAATAATCAGATACTTCACACGAGCATTTATCAACGAGATTTCTTACTTAGAAGGACCGCGTCAAAGCGGTGTGCTTGAATTGGTGGTGGTAATTATTGAAGCTTCCTGCTGTCATTTCTTGATGGATACAGTACTTTTGCATCCATCTCTTGGCACAGGCCAGAGTAAAGTGTAGCTTCCACCGAAGTCCCCGTCACCATCCATGGCTGTGACAATATGGAAGTTGCTGGGGTATGGGTAGTGCTGAGTAATGACATTCAGAGCATGACTACTGCATCTGAGTGTTATGAAAGGTGCTGCTCATAGGGTCAGTCGTGCTACAATAGTACTTTCTGACCCAGTGAGGAAAGCAATGGCAAACTACCTCACTCCTCATCTTGCCTAGTACGCCTCATTTTGGTGCTGCCATTGGTTTTTGGGGTTTCCTTATAACCGCATACATAACCTTTGGTGGTGCTATTTGAGGATCCAACCAGCCTCTGGGCTGATGACCTAACACAGACAGACTTATTGAAGACGAAATACAACTAGGCAACCATCCTCTCGTAATTCTAATCCGAAGGGAAAGAAAGAGGCTCAACCTTTCAAGTACTGGCAAACATAATTGGAAGCCATATTACTATATGAGTTGTAATGAAAAATGGAAGGATATATATGGTATTTTGAGGCAGAAACAAGTTCCAGTAGGGACATTCCTGGAATCATTAATGAACAAGTGGAGTATAACTTAAATGTGAGGATATACAGACGGCAAACATATTTAGTCAGCAGTATGTAAAGATAATTTGATATAAGGATAATGTACAGGTAAAGGAGATGACTAATTGTACACACATACTGAAATTAATCTATGATAACACAGATAACTACAAAAATTGAAAAACAGAAACACAGCTGGAATTGATAAGATACGTATACTAAAGGCAGTGGGTTGAGATTTAGTACCATGCACTGGAAAAGATCAAAAGAAATCAGCACGATTTGTTCTGGATGATTTCCGACAAACGAGTTTTACGAATATGTTGCGAACATCGAGCTGGGAAGACTTGGGAGCAAGAAGACTAGGCGGAATGATCCGAGATGTCGATGGAGATATGGCTTGGAATGACAATAGTAGACGAATAAACTTGAGTGGAATTTTTAGAAGTAGGAAAGATCATAATATTTAAAAAAAGTTGGAATTCAAGACGACAAATAGCGGCAAATGTTAGTAGCAAATAGAGTTAGTGACTGGAATCACTTACCAAGGGGGATGTTTATTAAATGTCCAACTTCTTTCAAATCGCCAGCTAGGCGACAGCCCTACATGCAGATCAGTGGTAGTTGATACCATCAGAGTCTGAAGAGAAGAATAATTCACCAAACAAGGTCAAATAGGAAAATTTGAAGTGACAAGCCTAACACATTACAGTATATGGAAACAATGCCAATCTCAGCTAGGGAACCTGTGGTCACCAACCCACTATCCAAAGTTTACAGCCCCTGTGATTTTCATTTTTAGTCGTCTCTTCTTCTGTACAGAGGATACCGTGGATGAATTCTAACACCCCCACCGACAGGGGAATAGGCTTGGTTCACATGGAAGGACGTAGATTCGCTTACCCGTCAGCAATTCGAATAATTTATAACCAATGCTACCATCCTTGAGAGGCGCTTGGGTTCATTTAGTCCAGTCTAACCTAGTCAGCGTTCGATGAGAGACGTGCTGAGTGAGGTGCCGGTAGAGCCGGTGTGAAGTGTGACCGGTGAGTGGAAAAGTAAGACGGGAGGGAAGAGGAAGATGATTGGTGTGGATCAATATCGTGCAGCTATTGGAAGATGGCAGGGGAGATGGAAAAAGGAAACAGTTAGTAATAAAGAAGGTAAAGTGGAAACAAGAATGATGGGCGAGATGATACTGGTGGCAGCGGTGATTATGGTACTGTTAGCCATAGGAGGTGTGGAGGTGAACCCCGGCCCGACTTCCAGTGGCAACATGAGCTGGGAAGACGTGGAGGTCATAAGAAGAGTGGTGAAAGAAGTGGTGGAAGAAGTATGTCCGTTTGAGCAGATTAAAAATATGATGAAAGAACAAATGAAGGAATTTGAACATATGAGGCGTTGGTTACAGGGAAAAACAGACGAGACAATGAACAAAGTGGAAAACGCCGAGAGAGAAATGACATCACTAAAGGCAAAAATAAAGGAGATAGAGGAAGAGGTGGTGAAGCTGAAAGCAGAAATTGAAGACAGCAACCGAGAACGCAGGAAGAAATGCTTATTTATATATGGAGTGCCGGAAGACAAAGGGGAAGACAAAGTGCTGACAACCTACAAAGTTGTGGAAGATATTCAGAAAATGATGAAAATTAACTTTAGTGAAGTTGATATTGATGATGTGGAAAGGATAGTTAAAAAACGGGGTGATAGGCCGATAAAACTGAAGTTGTTTTCCACCCTGATGGCGGAAGTAGTGATAAGAAGCGCAGATAATATACGTAGCACAAAAATTTGGATTAAAAGAGACATGGGCTCATTTAGCCTACAACTCGAATGGATTCCACGGAACAAAGGCCGCCGGGTGAAGGGTTAGCCAGTCAAGCCAACTCAGCGCCGAAAAGCAAGGAAGATGGTTCATGTGTAGTTTTACGTGGTGATAGCCATGGAACCTTCTGTGTGTATTTAGCTGTGAAATTAATATTTGAACAGGCCCTTCACGGGCTGTAGAGCCATGGGGTGTGGTTTGGTTCTCTCTCTATCAACATAAAAGTATTTAAAAAAAGCACATCTGCGTTCAAGGAGGGTTTACACAGCTAGACGTAAGAGAAGGCCACTTGGCCTTAACCATATCAAGATGAATAACTACATAAATCTATCAGTACATTTATAAAACGAGGGACCCCGTATGTATCTGTGCATTTGTGCGGGATAATATTGAGATCAACCGGACAGGCTGTGATGCCGTATACACCGTTCTATAGAGCATTTATCAAGGAAGTGTTTGGTAGCTGAGCAGTGGCGATTGTAGTGAAGGAAGTCTTAGTTTTCTAAAACGTCATCGATAGGTCCAATGCATGTGTGCAAGAATTGCTGAGTAAATACAACCCTAAAAAATAGTCTGCGACGGTGCAAACCAAACATACGAAACTGCAGAAAGTTGGTAACAGTTTGCAGTAAATAAACTAACCTTAAAGTTATCGAACATATTTTGAGATTAATAACGTAATATTCATGCAAACTAATTGCTTCTTCACGTCAATATTTTATGGCAATTTTTTTTAAATCACACCGACTCTGTTAGGTCTTTTGGCAGGCTAGATATAGGCTAGGACTGGGAAGGAAGCGGCTGTGGGTTTATTTAAGGTACAGCCCCAGAATTTACCTACTGTAAAAATGGGAAACCAGGAAAATCAATCTTCGCATCTTTACGGCTGCCGACGATGGAGTTCAAACCCACTGTCTCTTGAATAGAAGATCACAGCTAACGTAACTCGAACCGCACAGTCAGCTCGTGTGGTCACCCATCATCATCATCATCATCATCATCATCATCATCATCATCATCATCATATTTTAAAAGTTAAGGCTTGTCGTGGCAGCCATAGATGTCAATCTTGGGCCTGTCTTTTCAACTCGGCGTAGGTCTTGCAGTTCATGCTCAGAAGCATAAGACACGCTGGGCCGTCCTCTTCCTCTTTTCCCGACAATTTTTTGTTCAATGATGTTACAAAGGAACTTCTCATGCCACAGAATGTGATCAATAAATATTATGTCCCGTTTTTCAGTATCAGTTAACAGACGCCGTTTTCCTCCTATCTCTCTAAGAACTTCGGTATTGCTCTTTCATTTCAGTCCAACTTATCCTCTGCATTCTCCTCCAGTTCCACATTTCAAATGCCTCTTTTCTTTTCTTCTCCTACTCTCCTAATATCCAGCTTTTGCAAGCGTACAGAAGCACACCCCATACAAAAGGTTTTCACAAAGGCCTTCCGAGTTTGAATATCTATATGTTTGTTGGCCAGCAGATGCTTCTGGAAAGCTCTCTTTGCCACTGCTGTCCTTTCTGTGACTTCTAATTATCCCTCGTGATTAGGGGACCTAGGTAGCATTTTTTTTTTTTTTTTTTGCTAGTTGCTTTACGTCGCACCGACACAGATACGTCTTATAGCGACGATGGGACAGGAAAGGGCTAGGAGTGGGAAGGAAGCGGCCGTGGCCTTAATTACGGTACAGCCTCAGCATTTGCCTGGTGTCAAAATGGGAAACCACGGAAAACCATTTTCAGGGCTGCCGACAGTGGGGTTCGAACCTACTATCTCCCGAATACGGGATACTGGCCGCACTTAAGCGACTGCAGCTATCAAGCTCGGTGCAAAACTGCTTCACGCGTTCAATTTTATCAGGGCCAATTTTGATGTGTGTTATATAATGTTATAAGATTATAAATACCCATTCCAGTATACAATCTGCATGATTGGTTTAGGAGTGAAGTTTAAACATCGCCTGGGGAGAAAGAAACGAGCTAATAGGCAGGCGGCCGGAAAGGTCTAAGAAAAACAACTAATGACGTCTACAAGGAAATTTTATAAGGTTGGTTGCTATAAATACAAAAATTTTCTCGTGCGAAGCGGGGCGTGTCAATAGTCAATCAATTAAAGAAAACGCGACCCAGTAGCCAGGTTATCACGACTTGTCTACTACTCCCTCATTCCCAAGATCTTGAGCTGAGCGGAGAGCAGATCGATGAGTCCCACGGCAGTTGAAGTTTAGCAATCACTCAAAACATCGGGGAACGTCCCACGAGTCATAATGGACAATTCTGGAATGGCCAAAACTTAAATAAAGGCAAAAGTTAGGCCATCACTCATGCATACGACAGAACGAAAAAGAAATGCCAAGGGTGTTATGGAGCTGTACCATAAAAATGCACCAAAATTTAGTAAGGTAGCTGTCGAGCATGGCAGTGGCCATGTGCCAAAAATGATATTATTATTTAGATTTTTTGGTGCTATTAAATTGTTAGTGGTGATGATTGTAATTTTAAGGGGCCTATCGATATCCACTCACTTGTCTTCTCGATCTTCATGCATGGACGCGAGGCTTGGAGGGTAAAACCTAAAGATAATAATAATAATAATAATAATAATAATAATAATAATAATAATAATAATAATAATAATAATAATAATAATAATAATAATAATAATAATGGCTTTACGTCGCACTAACTACTTTCACGGTTTTCGGAAACGCTGAGGTGCCGGAATTTAGTTCCGCAGGAGTTTTTTCGTACCAGTAAATCTACCGACACGAGGCTGACGTATTTGAGCACTTTCAAATACCATCGGACTGAGCCAGGATCGAACCTGCCCAGTTGGGGTCAGAAGGCCGGCGCCTCAACCGTCCGAGCACTCAGCCCGGCAAAATATAAAGAAAAACACCGAATCAATGAAATCTAAAAATAGAAATCGAATCAACGCCTTCGAACTGTGGTGCTGGAGAAGAATGTTGCGAATACCATGGGCCGCCGGGAGAACAAATGATTCTGTCATTCAGGAAGTTCGAATTCAAGACAGTCATTTTTTTTTGTTTTTTCTCTTTGCTTTACGTCGCACCGACACAGATAGGTCTTATTGCGACGATGGGATAGGAGAGGCCTAGGAAATGGAAGGAAGTGACCGTGGCCTTAATTAAGGCACAGCCCCGGGATTTGCCTGGTGTGAAAATGGGAAACCACGGAAAACCATATTCAGGGCTGCCAACAAAGGGGCTCGAACCCACTATCTCCCGACTACTGGATACTGGCCGCACTTAAGCGACTGCAGCTATCGAGCTCGGTAAGACAGTCAATGGCAAGTTGTATACCAGAGAATCCTTCAATTCTTTGGCCACATTACGAGGAGAAAGGACAACAACTTGGAAGAACTAATTGTCCATGGTAAATTTTATGGCTTAAGTTGAAGAGGACGGATCGCAAAAAGATGGATTGATCAAATCAGAGAGATCACTAACTTATGGAGAACTACTGTCGCAGAAGACGCAAGATCGCACAGAATGCCATCAACTTATGGGAAAAGCAACAAAGTTCTTGGATCACGACACTCAGTCATGAGTGTAACAACTAGAGAGAAAGAGAGAAAGAGAGAGAGAAATCCATCCTGACTTCAATTAACATAGGAGAGCACAAGGTTCTGGGTCGCTCGAAGAACGAAGATATCGTCAAGAAAAAGGACAGGAAATGAATGGGGAATATAAAAATCTCCGTAGCCTTTAGAAATGTAAAGGTTTCGAAGTATGAAGAGAACAAGAGTTGTCCAAGGGAGGTCGAACACAAAAAATAACAACTGGGCGATCTGGCTGCGTGGTTCGCGCCACGTACCTGTCAGCTTGCATCCGGGAGATGGTGGGTTGGAACACCACTTCTGACAAACTTTAAGATCATTTTCCATGGTATCCCATTGTCACACCAGGCAAATGATGGGAGACTTCCAAAATCTGAGTCATTTCCCATCATTGCGATGCTGAAAGTCTTCCCTGCGTTCGTGTGAGCAATGTTAGACTCCCTACAAAAGTTGTGAGTCCCTGAGAGATGTCATATTCATATTTGTGGATGTTGATAGCAGAAAGATGGCAGGACTATAGAAAAAATAGCACAGACAAACCGAGTACAGACTGAAGTGGTACGGCCACTCAATTTTGTCTAAGGTGAATGCACCAATAAACAGAGTATGGTCTGAAGAATTCCAGGATGCCAAATCTAGGGGCAGGCAAAGGATCAGAAGGTGAGACGTCTAAATGACACGTTTACTAAGTAAAGAAGACCTCACAGATACGGACAAGATGAAAGTGAACGGTCGTGAGAAGAAGAAAAACAACGAAGAAGAGGAAGAATACGTTCATATGTGTTCATATACGGTGCATGTTAAAGAATAAATTGGCGGGTACTGAGTCAGCTATGTTCTAGTATTCAATGACAATAGCCTATACTTGACGTAATAACAATGAAATAAAAGTGTTTAAAATTAATCGGAACACACAAAATTAACAAGGTGAAAGGATCATTTTTTTTTACAGCTATTTCCCTAACCGGCTCCATGGCTAAATGGTAAGCGTGCTGGCCTTCGGTCCAGGGATCCCGGGATCGATTCCCGGGTGGGTCAGGGGTTTTAACCTTCATTGGTTAGTTACAAAAGTTTGGGGACTGCGTGTGTGTGCAGTTTCCAACATTAGAATTCATCACAGGTAAGGCCCCATCCTCATAGACGCGCAGGTCGCCTACAGGACGTTTGCTCGAAAGACCTGCATCAGGCCTCTTCGGAGGCCACACGCCATTATTATTATTATTATTATTATTATTATTATTATTATCATCATCATCATCATCATTATTCCTAACATGAAAAGTAATCAGCAAAAAATGTAAGCCCCAAGTATAAGCGTTACCAAACACAGGCTTCTTGCCAATAAAATGGTGCCCTTGTAAGCTTTTAAATTATAACAATCGCTTCAAATTGTACTAAACGCTGATTTTCATTTTTTACACAAAACAAAATTAAGAAAGTTTACTGTCAAACTGTGAATTCAACAAACGTTGATTCAGATTTTTCCGTACGACAGACAGTCTGCTGAGTTCTGTGTCTAGAAGGATATAGGGCCCAGTACTATAAAAATCTGATAAACGTGAATTCAAAGTCACTATCAACCAAATTATGAGATACGCTGTGAAAACTGAAGCATTAAAATCTATAACTCTATGCCTCAGTCGTAGAAAACTTAGTACATTACATCTGGATTATATAGCCTTACTTCAATCTCTATCAACTCGTACATCCTTAGTCAGCACCTCACGACTTAGGAGAACCATTAGTTGGCCCAGTCAGCGCAGCTGCACGAACTGCATAATGTGGATGGTTTTCGGGAGAGCATTTCTCAAGCAGCCGACGAAGGAAATAATGATGGTGTCTCGACACAGTCCGTCATAGTTAGAACTGAGATGCAAGCATTAAGACACAAAGGAGAGACATCGAACACTTGCTCCGTTACGTAACTTTGCGACACAACATAATAATTAAATAGACTCGGCGAAAGTCAGGTAAACAGACCTCCAGATAAGTTAAATATGAATTTAAAAATGTTGACGTTTCAATTAAAATTAATGATCTTAGTTCGCATCCGATAATTCGAGAATCTACCAGTGATAAATAACCCGTACCTTATATACACCTGTAAACGTGCTATTCAAACGAGGATAAACTGGTCTCGTATCAAATAAACACATATGACACATTGCCGGCTCCATGGCTAAATGGTTAGCGTGCTGGTCTTTGGTCACAGGGGTCCCGGGTTCGATTCCCAGCAGGGTCGGGAATTTTAATCATAATTGGTTAATTTCGCTGGCACGGGAGCCGGGTGTATGTGTCGTCTTCATCATCATTTCATCCTCATCACGACGCGCAAAGTTGCCTACGGGAGTCAAATCAAAAGACCTGCATCTGGCGAGCCGAACTTGTCCTCGGACACTCCCGGCACTAAAAGCCATACGCCATTTCATTTCATATGAAACATCCACTGGAAGAAACAAAACAAGAAATACACTAGTTAATTTTATGAAATTAAATTAATTCGCCATTTACTCAGCACAGCGATTATTTCATTTATCCATCGTATGGCTTTTAGTGCCCAAGCACACGTTCGACTCGCCTGGTGCAGGTATTGACGGCCACGGGCGACCTGCACGTCTTGATGTAGGGGGGAATGATGATGATTATGATGATGTAAGGAGAAGGTGAAACCCGATGTCGGCACGTAGCATACTCCTGTCAAATACCACTAAGGGGTCTTCTCAAGTCTCAACGTCCCTATCTGACGGACGAATCACTATCACTATCAACAGCACCATATGCTCCCATTCCACATGAACATTGCGGAGAGGTATGGAATTGAATCCAGGATTTGCGCAAGCAATGTAGTGATTACAAAATATATACCAGCATCTCTCCTACCCCGGCAGCCAATATTCTCATGGTGATATCCATTTTTCTCCACAACGGGATTCGAATGGGCAAACCACGGTGTCGGACCATACGGGCATAACGCCTTAATTATTATGATCACATCAGCAGGTATTAATGAAATAAATACAGTATATATAATAAGTGAACTGGTTTATAGTTAAGTCAGTTACATAAAATAATCTTTTGAATACAAAGTTAAAGCTTATCTAATTACCCAACACGTACAAACAGTACATGGGTGAACTTGCGGCGTTTAAGTACGGGGCACGGGAAGCCTTAAAAACGTAAAGTTCACTTCAAATACACCTGTATCTAGCACGTGGATCACACAGCTATCAGCTGGCATTCCAGAGATAGTAGGTTCGAAACCCACTGTCGGCAGTTCTAAAGCTGGGTTTTCCATGATTTACTATTTTTACACCAGACAAAAGCTGGGGCTGTACCATAATTAAGGCCACGGTCGCTCTCCTTCCCACTCCTAGCTCTTTCCTATTTCATCGTCGCCATAAGATCTCTGTGTCGGTGCGACTTAAAGCAAATTGTTCATATATATATCCCTGTACTTAAGATAAGCAATTCTGAAATCCGAAGTCTACCGCACAACCATCGAACCGGTGGCTTTTCACTCAGTCCTGGCTTCACTCAGCCTACACGAGGTTAATTCTTGGAAGCAAAGACGGCGAGGCAAAGAGACACTACGCTATCTCATTCGTAGCTGGCGTTAGGAATAGTGCAAGTTTCTACATTTCACTCCCCCAAGGTCTCTCAAGGCCTGTACGGAGATAGTATTTTTGTACATAAGACATACATTATATGTTAATTGTGTAGTAGCTCAACAAATGAATGAGCGCATGGTGTTGAATTAGTTCATCGCACGAATACTTTACTCGAAAAAATAATTAACCTCCAGATATAATGTTTATTGTGGATATCCACAGGGTCTGTATCTAGATGGGATGTGAATTATACTTTGGTAATAACTAAAATTAAATATTAAATGCGAGAAAAATTCAACACCATCCGCTCATTGTTTTTTTGAGCGACCAAACATGCAACATTGCAACGACTCAAACGTCACATATTAAATGCCGTTAACTTTCCTTGAGCAAGCTGAGGGATGTTCTTGTCACGATTAAATACACTACAGCACTGCTATTTTCTGCTCGTGTATTTGTGGCGTGTCTCACGTCATTTCAACAGTTGACAGATGGGTGCGAAGACAGGTCCTGGCAGCTTCCTCGTCTGACTGCATGGTGCGCTGACGCAGATGCGCAATACGTTGTGACACCGGTGGAACAATCCGGTACCTTACTACCTATGATGAAGTTTCCAACATTCCCTTCTTAAAATTTCCTAGACAGTCTCTTATGGTCAACTCGAATGTTTCTTCACCGATCTAAACGACAATGAGTTCGTATGGCAAAAGGAGTGTTAATTGAAGACTTCACGAGAATTTTCAGTTCAGAACTTTCCTTGTCAAATCGCTTGCAATACTTGACAAGTCCTGAGAAGTATTCAAAAGTCTCGAAAGCGAATTAGAACGTGTTCTAATAGATCAAAGACTTAGCAAGTCTTTGACAGGATTGACCAATGGAATTCGAGTATTAACGGTGCGCGCTAAGCCGCTAGGCATGCTGGGATTGCCAGGAATAAAACAACAAAAATTGCTTCTTCTTCATGGCCGAAATATGTTGTGTACGTGTATGAATTGCTAAGTATAAGCCATATGCCTGCTTATATTCAGCTGACTCCGTAGAGTACCACAATAAAATGGCAGAGTACGAGGAGACCGCAAGAGAAATATCTCAAGGAAGTGGACACCTTTTATGTTTATCACCGTACTACCTATAAGTAAAAACTATCAGCAACGATCGATTTATGATCATCGCATATTATTATTATTATTATTATTATTATTATTATTATTATTATTATTATTATTATTATTATGCAGCCCCTAATATGTTTTCATGTAATACGATATGAATTTTCGTTGCAATCCCATTATTTTTATTCAGTTCATGTATGTATGTATGTATGTATGTATGTATGTATGTATGTATGTATGTATGTATGTATGTATGTATGTATGTATGTATGTTTAGTCCTGAGCCCGAAGGCTGGTTGGATCCTCGACAGCTCCTCCATCAGCTGTCATAGATGGCCTAGACATCATTGAAGAGGCGTAATAGGGAAATGTGGAGTGAGGTAGTTTCCCATTGCTTTCCTCACCGAACCAGGAGTTGAGATTACCTATCAGTCTGCCAAGCCCACTGAAATGCATGCACCAACTGACCCTATGAGCAACATTTTCACACCATTCATAGCAGGGACTGGCTGCATAAGGAAAGGGATTACTAGCATCACCCATACTTCAGTCATTTTCATTTTGTCAAAGCCAAGGATAAAGCTGAGACAGATCAAGGGGAGTAACAAAATTGCTTTAGCCCATACCAGAAGACATAGTGCACTGTAAACACTACGTCCTACCAGCAATGCAATATAACATATCCTCTGCAAATGATGTTATGGCAGTAAATACGTTTTAAAAAGTACGTTGAAGGTAACCACAATAATAATTTCCCCATGTAAATTATGGTTTATTGCAAGTTTCTCTTCCTTTTAAGAATATATCCCACTGCTAGTTCGAGAACCACAACCGCTGCTTGCCTTTCCTCCATGCTTAAACAAAATGCTATCAAACATTGCCACATATTTTCAAATCTTGTCAAACCTTCAGCAATGTTGACCAATCTTCGACAAGATTTGACAATTTTTCTTGTGAAGTATTCAACTGAAAGAATAATTTTATGGTGTACAACAGGCGTTACACTGCACGCCTTTTAAGACCAGTCCCTTCCTTCTGTGGGCGTCCTCATTCTTCGAGACGTCGAGTAGTTGTGATTATTGCTTT
This sequence comes from Anabrus simplex, assembly GCF_040414725.1. Taxonomy (NCBI): domain Eukaryota; kingdom Metazoa; phylum Arthropoda; class Insecta; order Orthoptera; family Tettigoniidae; genus Anabrus; species Anabrus simplex. The sequence continues at coordinate 63,908,785 of NC_090273.1, read as the reverse complement.
GAGTAGAGCTGAGCACAATCCTCTCTTAACAATAATCAGAGAGGAGAAAAGATTACGTCTGACCCTTCGAAATATGAAGATATCAGCAAAAGAAAGGGAAGGGCCACAAAGGGCGTGAAAATTAAAGACTCCCTAAGCCTCTTAAACCTAATACCGTCGGAGTCGGAAAAGAACAAGAGTTGACCAAGGGAGGTCGGATAGGAAATATGATAGTTGTGAGACGGGCACAATTAAATGCACGCAATGCCTGACTCAGTTAGGGCTCCAAAGAAATCCTTCGTTTCCCTTGTAGCCGTCTCTTACAAAAGGCCCTCACCCACAGATGCATTCGAAATTTCAGGAGCCATCCTTCCATGGATGGATGTTCACAGGGGCTCAGTGATACGGTGTCAGAATCTAGATCCAAACATCAACGATTCATATCCGGCAGAGATCGTCGGAGTTTTGAAAGGTGGAAAAGAAAGTCAGCTCCATGTAGTACGGTGTCGGCTTGTAAAATAAATGTTCGAGATACGTATTTCTGTGTTACGAATATTGTAAAATCATAACTGCCTGTTTCACTTGTAGTGTTGCAATTTTCCTTTCCGAACATCACTTCATTTCCACTAAAAATAATACTAATAATCGTACGGCATCTGCTACCGTATGTAGACGTTTCAATTTGACGCCATTTGGCTGTCTGCTCGTTAATTTCGACGTTTCGTTTTACTATAGGCCTACTAGATGGCAGACCGAGTAAACCGAAACTCTCTTGGGCGTCTATGGATATGAGATTTAATGAATTTTGTCGGCTAAACACCAAATGTGTGACCAGAGACCTTTTACATGCCGACATCGTACGACATGGAGTGTCGAATGGACTTTTATCCGCCCTTCAAAAATCCGACTACCTCTGCCGGGTTTGAACCCGCTATCTTGAGATCCGGAGGACGACACTCTACCACTGATACACAGAGGCAGCTATTTTATTTCCACTTAAAGAGAGGCACTGAAGAAAAGTATCGTTATTTTAAAAATCAGATTCCATCGCAAAAATATGAAAACCAATGGCGCAACTGCCCCGAAGACGATGGCCTACGAAACAACTGCTGCTTAGCATGAAGGCCAGCTGATTACAAGGTGAGTGGAGCTCGAACCAGCCCTCAGATGCAGGTAAAATCCCTGTCGTGGCCGGAAATCAAACCCGGGGCCTTCGGGTAAGAGACACGCACGCTACCCGTACATCATAAAAATAAAGGGTACGTAAGTAGAAATTAAAGGGAAGTAGACAAGCGTGAAAAGTTTGAGAAGCACAATGAAATGCAATGACAAAATTGACACGCAGGCAGCATAAATAGCATCTAATCAACCATCACATTTTGAATGGGAAGCATAATAATATGTGCAGCATACGAAATCCTGCTGCTGCAAACAGTTCCTGTAGTTCATTCACCACATCTCCAATAATTTAGTTTCCTAATTTTGTGTCAAGGACGAATAATTAAAACACTGATTAAAACTATAACCCTAACATACTCATGTACAACAGGGTTCAAACTGTTAAGTTATTCAATAAACAATATATTCAGCTTCGAAAAGTTGTTGTCAAAGTTACGTTTGAGCAGTTTAATAATCGCTGAACGTAAGTTCCTTCGCCAGATATTCCATAAAAGGTGCAACTGTGTTATAAATTATTTCAGAGAGAGAGATAGAGAGAGAGAGAAAAGGAAAGATACAAATTCACCGCGGAATGGAGCAAGAAGCAATACTTGACTGCAAGTATTAAGTGGTATTTACACATCCGTCCGTAAATAAGCCGATTTAAAATACAGGCAATTAAGTGGCAGGATTAAAGTCTCCCGACGAAGTACGTGTCTACTTAGTAGAGGGATGAGTCAAATTACAAGGGGACCGCACCCGTTAATTTAGATGTCTTCAGCAATATATCACAACTAATTAGCTGGTAATACAATACCTGAGTAGAACATCCAGTGGTATCTATCAAGGATATAAAACTGGGCAAGAAGATACAAGTTGCTTTAAGTCGCATCGACACAGATAGCTCTTATGGCGACGATGGGATAGGAAAGGGCGAAGAGTGGGAAGGAAGCTATTTGTTTTACGTCGCACCGACACAGATATGTCTTATGGAGACCATGGGATAGGAAAGCTCTAGGAAGTGCAAGGAAGCAGCCGTGGCCTTAATTAAGGTACAGCCCCGGCATTTGCCTGGTGTGAAAATGGGAAACCACGGAAAACCATATTCAGGGCTGCCGACAATGGGGCTCGAACCCACTGTCTAGCGAATTCTGATTACTAGACGCGCTTAAGCGACTGGAACTATCCAGCTCGGTACCAAGAAGTTACCAAAGCTCCTAAAACAACATAGAATTTATTGAATATGAGTGCCCAATCTACAAGTTAGAACTAGAACCTCAAGACATAACCTAACACTGCATTCTACAAATAAGGCTACCGTTTCGAAGATTCCCCTGAACATTCACAGCAAAATTAAATCTCGTAGAGAATTAATGTAAAACGTTTCTTTCTTAAGTTACGTCCCATGTCACAAAATGATATTCGGTTTAAGGTCCATTGTATTTTATGTACAATTTATTTCAAGAAAAGTTACAATTTTGAGAAGTACAAAAGGCTTAAGTTCATGCTGTATCCAGTAAAAGCACATGTGGTTTCAATGTACGTAACTTACACAATGCATCTAGATTATTTCAATTAATCTTGATATTTATTAACATGGAAAGCAACTCCCGTCAATTAACAGACATGAATAATAGTCTATTGTATATTGTACATTTAGTAGCAGACACCGTTGTCTAATTAGAACGGGAACACTTCAATGGAAATTCCTTTATTGGTTAATTATATATCCTTACATCTATAATGTCCGTCTTCTTGGCCAATGGTCAACGTAGTCTTCGGTTCAGGACCCGGCTGGGTTCAGGATTTTAATCTTAAACAGTTAAATTCCTTGGTTCAGGGTAGTGGGGTGTTTGTACTGTCCCAAACCTCTCTGCGCCTATTACACTACACACAAGACTATCCTGCACCACAATAACACGTAGTTTCCTCGGCGGAAGGAATGCCTTACCAGGGCTGCACCTGGCTAGCAATAGCCACATGAAATTATTATTATTATTATTATTATTATTATTATTATTATTATTATTATTATTATTATTATTATTATTATTTAATTTATTCCTTGCAACAGGATTTTCATCCCAATTACGGCAGCATTCGTTTTGTGATATAAAGTGAATTTACAAATAATTATGATGATTTTGATGATGTTAGTTGTTAGGGGTCTAACAGCTAGGTAATCGGCCCGTAATAGAACGAGGTGAACGAAACGAAAATTAAAACTTCAAAACGTATCCACCGACTAGAAAATGATAGTGAAACAAAACAATCAGCGGGTCCAATTCACAAAGCCTTATTACTTGGATGATACTCATTATCTGAAGGGATCCAAAATCCAGGTCGCTGGAACCTCATAATGGTACTAATCACTCGTAAAGCAGAACTATTGTGGCCCTCGTATAGTGGTACTAATCACAGGTAACGTAGACTCATGGTGTTTCTCATATGATGCTACTAACCTCAGGTAATTTAGACCCATGGTATCTCAAACACAATGGCACCACTCGCAGGTAACACAAACCCATGGTGTTTCGCACATAAGGGTACTACTCACAAGCAACGCAGACCCGTAGTGTTCCTCACATAATTGGACTATCACGGGCGCCGGTATTCTCGTGGTGTTAAGTCACTTAAAAGAACTAATCACAGGCCACGTACACTCGTGGTGTTGCTCACATAGTGGTACTAATCACAGGCAATGTAGACCCACGGTGTAATCACACATTATGACAACGCCCACAGGCGACAAAAACGCATGGTATTCCTCACAATACTACTACTCTCATGCAACGCAGACCCACGGTTTTAATCACACAGTGGTACTAATCACGGGTGCCAGCCAAAACCGTGGTATTTCTCACATAGTGTAAATAATCACAGGCAACGTAGACCCATGGTGTTTCTCATAAAGTTGTACTACTCATAGGTAACTCAGGCCTATTCTGAACACAGTGGAACCGACCGGTGGAATACACACGATGATCATTACCACAAACAACGCCCAAACCAGTAGTGTTTCTTGCATAATGGTACTGCTCCTATGTAATGCAGACCCTTGGTTTTCCTCGCGAGGTGCTCCTAGTCGCAAGTAACGTCGACCCATCGTGTCCCGCATGTAAAAGTACTCATCACAAGTATTCTCATGGTTCTAATTTCATCATACCTTGGTTGCCCCTTTTAGTTGCCTCTTACGACAGGCAGGGGATACCGTGGGTGTATTTTTTGTCTGCGTCCCCCACCCACAGGGGGTACAAATAATTATTACTTAATATTACCTAGCCTAACTTAATTAAATCTAATCTACGCTAATCTAATCATGATATTTATTGAGAAACTCAACGACTTTCCAGATATTCTAGATTGCCACAAGGACAAAGTTTAACTACATACAAATATCAAAATTGAATTTGAACAATTAATAACACAGTTTACCTATACAGTCTACAGCATTAACATTTGGAATTTTTTTTTTTAATGGTTATTGCGATACTAACAGGAACATAAAGGGAATTACTGTGAATAAAGACGTAATTTTAAAATTGAAAATGATCCTCGTAAAGTGACGATTACCAGAAGATTGATTCTGGACTTCTGTAAGCCGTATCTGTTCCAGAAATTCGTAAAAAAACCTAATTATAGTGCTACGTGCCCCTACCATTAAATCCAATACTTCCAGCTTTTCTACACTGTACTTTCCCCTGCAAAATTCGATTGAAGGTGTGTAAATGTTCTTCTTTTCGACGTTAATATTCTCAAGCTGGCCGGTGTGATGCTCCATTCTGACTGTGGCATCAACTGTATAACCTTTCCTGCAGTCATGAATCCTTTTAAGAATATTGTCATGTTTCTACTGAAATCAAAATAATTATTTTTCCGAGATGCACTGTTATAGATACTGCATAGTTTGTAATGTAGTGTTTCTTGATGGGCACATGTTCCAACTTTTTTATTTGAAAATGTTAAATGAAGTCTTGAATTTGGGCGCGACACATGGAAATTCAGGTGGGAAAGGAACTCAGGATTATCAATTTGCGAATTTATTATTTTATTTAGGAACTTTGCAGCATTTTTCTGCAATTCTATTTTTTTTAATCATGTTGTACGAAACCATTCGAGGATATTGAGACGTTCTTTTAAAATTGATAGTCGGGCTGAGTGGCTCAGACGGTTGAGGCGCTGGCCTTCTGACCTCAACTTGGCAGGTTCGATCCTGGCTCAGTCCGGTGGTATTTGAAGGTGCTCAGATACGTCAGCCTTGTGTCGGTAGATTTACTGGCACGTAAAAGAACTCCCGCGGGACTAAATTCCGGCACCTCGGCATCTCCGAAGACCTTAAAATAGTAGTCAGTAGGACTTAAAGCAAATAACATTATTATTAAAATTTATATATTTCAATTATCTTTTTCGCAACCTTTCAAGTTGATACACATGCATTTTGCACCTAGGGCTCCAAACGACGCTCGCTTATTCCAGTTTTGGCTTGACCAAGGTGTTGAGCAACTTAATACACTTTTTTTTTTTTTAATGACTTCTATGCCTAACTTCATCAAACCTCGATATTTCGCTTAACACTCTCTCGGGTTTTGATGCCAAATTAAACTGTATTTCCAGGATAAGTCATCGCTTAGGAAGAATTGACCACTGGATAAAAACGTTTTTGCTAGTATGTTTACGTAGATTTGCCTCTGTGCCTGAATATCCAAACCCCTTAATTTCGTAGAGCTTTGGAATTTTATATTTTTCTCGAGATCTTGCGGTTATCAGGAGCTCTGTAATTGATCCGGGTATCAATAATGCATTTTACAGGAAATCCCAACCTAAAATCAGCCAAAATTAGAATTAAATATCTTGATTATTCCCCTTGATATAAATGTTTAACGCTGAATAATCAAATTTTGGGTCATACCTGGCCCATTCCACTGTACTGTAAGTGTACTTTGCTTACACTCGGTATAAGTATACCCGTTAAGTAGGACGATGTTTGAAGTCTTGTTCGGTAAATATCTCTGACGTTCTATTACAAAAGTTGCATATCAAATTGACCCAGTTTATTACTAACTGCTCTATTCCTCAGAATTACATGCATTATGACCGCATTCAATAGCGGGCTGAACCATCAAAAGTGCAACGGAACGGAAGGCAGAACACGCAAACAGTGGTAGAGACACGAGAACCGAACATTACCGTCTAAGATCACTTAAGTGATAGCATCTTGCAAAGGAGAACTAGCAAAACTATAAAGTATATTTACAGTCACTGTCAATGAGATATCCCTTGATAATACGGACGTCTTACTTACAATTTTCGATTCTCGTACACTTCTTTTAATTCCAGTTACGAGCAAGCTATGTATTCGGAAAAGCAAAATGTTGTTGATACTGGTGAAAGCACAATGCAACGTGTAGTTGACTAAAGTTAAACCCTATGCACAGGAGGATGTAAAGTTCACTTTTTGTGAAGTGCCAAAAGCATCTACACCTTGGAATAGGAAGATAATAAATAAGAGCCTCTTTGGCAATTACATATCACAGATGGAAAGAGATTAAATAAATAATGATTAACTATTTACAATTAGGTTATTAAAAGCCTCTGTGGCTCAGGTAGTAGTACGCCAACCTCTCACCACTGAGTTCCGTGGTTCAAATCCCGGTCATTCCTTGTGAGATTTGTGCTGGACAAAGTAGAGGCGGGACAGGTTTCTCTCCGGATACTACGGTTTTCACTTTCATCTGTCATTCCATAACACTCTCCAATATCATTTTATTTCATCTGTCAGTCATTAATCATTGCCCCAGAGAAATGCGACAGGCTTCGGCAGCCGGCACAATTCCTATCCATGCCACTAGATGGGGCTTCATTCATTCCATTCCTGACCAGGTCAAATAAGTGGAAAAAGTCTGTGGATTTTCATTTCATTTTCACAATTAGGTTATTAACAGGGATCGGATGTTGATGACAAGTCATCTTTTAACTGGCAAATCATGCGCACTGCTGACATACACATAATGTACAAACTGACCATGGCCTCCTGATTACATAAATTGGTATTTATTGTCATTTTCCATTGTTTTCCATTTTCACACCAGGCAAATGCTGAGGCTGTACCTTAATTAAGGCCACAACCACTTCCTTCCCACTCCTATCTAATTGTCGCCATAAGACCTATCTGTGTCAGTGCGACGTAAAACAGCTTGTTAAAAAAGGGTCGTTTCTACTTTTAGGCAATTTCTTTTAACTTTTGCTCCATTATTCAGACATTTTCAGCAACTCGTTACATTATTATTATTATTATTATTATTATTATTATTATTATTATTATTATTATTATTATTAAAATCTTAGACAGGAAGTGATGAAAATGAAGGAAAATCCACAGCCTGTTTTCAGTCATTTGACCGGGCCAGGAATGGAATGAAACAGGAAGTCATATAGCTCATAAATCTGGTGTCAGTGCATTTACAGTATATTTACCTCAGTATGTATTCCTAAGGCTCAGATTTCCAGATTGAGATGTTCTTACGAAAACGCCGGGCTGAGTGGCTCAGGCGGTTGAGGCTCCGGCGTTCTGACTTCAACTTGGCAAGTTCGATTCTGGCTCAGTCCGGTGGTTTTTGAAGGTGCTCAAATACGTCAGCCTCGTGTCGGTAGATTTCCTGGCACGTAAAAGAACTCCTGTGGGACTAAATTTCGACACCTCGGCGTCTCCAAAAACCGAAAAAGTAGTTAGTGGGACGTAAAGTAAATAACATTATTATTATTATTATTATTATTATTATTATTATTATTATTATTATTATTATTATTATTATTATGTTGTCCGACTCGATGGATGAATGGTCAGCGTATTGGCCTTCGGTCCAGAGGGTCCCGGGTTCGGTTCCCGGCCGGGTCAGGGATTTTAATCACTTCTGATTAATTCTTTTGGCTCGGGGACTGGGTGTTTGTGTCCGTCCCAACACTCTCCTCTGCATATTCACACAACACACTACACTACCAACCACCACAGAAACATGCAATAGTGATTACATCCCTCCATATAGGGTTGGCGGCAGGAAGGGCACCCAGCCGTAAAAGAGGGCCAAATCCACGTGTGCGACGCAGTTCGCACCCGCGCCCTACAAGTGTTGGAAAAGCGGTAAGAAAAGAAGAAGATTAATATTATTATGTTATAAATTGAAATAATGAAGTCTTTGATTTAAACGTGTTGGATTAAGATGTCTACAGTCTTTGATTAAATGTGTTGGCTTAATAGGTATGCACTTGGACCTTTCGAGAAAGCTGTGTGTACCGTGTGGATACAAGTGTGTTGACACGTGACAGAGTATTGAGGTCTATGCACACTAATACCGAACACTTCGTGTCGATATTGGAGGTGGGTGGATCTGGGTCGCGCTGGATATTTGCTCACAGGAATGAGTTTCTGCGGGACTTCGTCTGCGAATGCCGCAGGCTGAGAAACTGAGTAACGTTATCTTAGTAAGTCATCGTGACGTTGATATCGGTGTATGAGAACTACTTATTAGAAATTCTGAAATATGCAGCTACGGATATTTTGTATACTTATGATATTTATTTACAATTTATGAGGCTAAAAACTTATATTTATTTACAATTTATGAGGCTAAATATCCCTGACTCACTATGGAATATCTCAGAGGAGTCCTTGAACGTGTAATCTTGTAATACATATGCCACTAGATGGCAGGTTAGACGGTAATGTTGCGTTTAACATCCTTTCTAAGACTAGAGAGAATCTACAATGTTAACCATGAAGATATACGGTACATGTCCGACTCGTTGGCTGAACGGTCAGCGTACTGGCCTTCGGTTCAGAGGGTCCCGGGTTCGATTCCCGGCCGGGTCGGGGATTTTAACCTTAATTGGTTAATTCCAATGTCTTCATCATCATTTCATCCTCATCACGACGCGCAGGTCGCCTACGGGAGTCAAATAGAAAGACCTGCACCTGGCGAGCCGAACCCTTCCTGGGATATCCCGGCACTAAAAGCCATACGACATTTCATTTTCAAATGGTACATGACTTTCTTCAGCTACAGAATGCACTCACCACTGGAATGCAGTTTGACATGTCAGTCGCGGAACACTTCCTGAATATGCCCATATGTTTATCTGCAATAACCTCTAGCCGGGATGACTGGCTCAGACGGTTAAGGCGCTGGCTTTCTGAGCCCAAGTGTACGGGTTGGATCTTGACTCAGTCCGGTGGTATTTGGGATAGGGCAGATGAAAGTGAGAAGCCTAGCACAAGTGAGCTGAAGCAATGCCAATGCCCGCACTCAGCTAAGGGCCCAGTTTTCGAGGCTGGCAAGAGGTATTAGCACTGACGTAGGTAAATATTCACGTTCAAGTCGGGTAGTTGAAGCGCCTGAGTACTAACATACATACTGTATACTTGCTGGTTAGTTTCGTTTTACACAGTGCAAGTTAGGCCTATATTTATTTATGTGTGATTCACTTCTTATAATGCCAAAGCTAAAGCCATTTAAAGCTATCCATTGAAGGAACAGTATTTCACAATCCGGCGAGGACGAGGATATATATATTTTTGCAGATGGTCACGTACCATGGAAGGATACTTGACCCAAAATCTTTATCTCAGATTATGGATATTTAGGATTATGGAGTTGGCACTACCGTTTGTCCTTGATTTCCCTCCAATTTCCTAAGAGTGAGATTCAGTTGTTTGTTGGGATTACTGGAGGAAAGAATGAAACGTGTTTTATTCTTTTATAAGTAAATTTGGAATAGTTGAATTGTTGTCAATCTACATTTGTTTAACCTTTGTATTATTCCTTGCTATTAGTAACATATCTGTTCTTTTTACATAAAGCCACATTTCTGATTTATAATAGATACATAGAACTGTTAGATTAAGTTTATGAACTCGATATAGGGATACTTGACCCATGTTTCACATCCGTAAACTTATAGCTGGATTGTATTTTTGGATTCCGGATGCCACAACACTACAAAAGAAAGGAGGGTGCCAAACCCAGGGAGTCCAATCCTGCAGAAATTATTAAGGAGGTAGACCAGAAAGTTTTAGCTGGTCATGCACTACATACAATTCCGAAACAAACTGGCATTAATAGGAAAACATTAAGGAGATATCTTAGAAAGATTCAGCAGGGAGGAAGCCCAAATTTTTCCCCGGACTATACAGTTAGGCAACTTTTTAAAAATTTGAGACAACAGAATTTGCAAATTAATTACTGGTTATGCCACGCATGAACCATGGACTCACCTGTGATTTGGCCAGACGATCAGTCTATGACTTGGCAATAAAAATTGGAAAGACCTGTCCTAAACAGTGGGATAATGAGAAAAGGGCAGGTTACTTCTGGAGCAAAATTCACATTTATCATTAAGAACCCCCGAGGCTACAATTTTGTCACATTCTGCAAGTTTCAACAAACATAATGTAGGTTTGTTTCATGGTAACTTGCGAACAGTGCTCGTACTGTACAGTTTGGAACAGAAAGCATATGGAATGCAGATGAAACGAGAGTTACTACAGTCCATAAATGTCCAAATGTGATTGCTCCTCTGAAATCGAAGCACGTAGGCCTAGTTTCATCGGGTGAAAGGGCAATTAGTGACTATGTAATGCTGCGAATGCTTAAGGGAACTGTATCCCACCTTTATTTTTATTTACCCACGTGCAAAACCAAATCTCGTATTCATGTTTAGGGCTCCTCTGGGTTCTGATCATTCCACACACAGTTCTTGTTGGATGACGCCTCGAAACTTGCTTTTGTATTTGAAGGACTTCCCAGAAATATGTTGGATGCTCTCCCGTAAAAAATGTTCTCCTACTCACTGATAATCATGAGAGCCAGATGTCTCTTGATGTCATTCTTTATTCCAGAAGAAATGGGACTGTAATTTTAACATTCCCTTCACATTGCTCTCATAGGCTCCAACCATTGGATGTTTCAGTCTATGGTTTCTTCAAAAGGTATTATAACACACATTGCATCAACTACCTCACCATAGACAAAACAGGGCAACCGATCACTATTCAACATGCTGCTGGGTTGGTTGGAAAGGCATTTCCACAAGCATTCATCCCAAGTAACACAATCAGCGGCTTCATGGCCACAGAGATTTGGCCGTTCAATGATGCCATATTCTCAGGCGACGATTTTCTTTGTTCCGCTGTGACTGATCGACCTAATCCTCATAACGTGCAGCCTTCAACATCATCTGAACCAATAGCGGTAGCCAAATAAACATCTGTGTCCCCAGATCCTTCTAGCAACTTACTTGTGGGAACTGTTAATGAGACTGTAGAGAATGCAAAGTAAGATCAGTCTACAAGACTAGATTTTGCATGAACCCATAGAGTCTTCTTCCATATCCTAAAGCAGGGGTGAGAAGGACGAATCGAAAAGGGGGCCGTAAACAGGGTAAAACAATTATTTTGACTGATACACCAAACAAAGAGGAAATCGGAGCCAAATACAAATAGAAAGAAGACAAGAGAAAAAGAATTGAAGAAAAAAGTGCCTCACACAAAATAATGTTTTCAGAAAAGGAAAATATGAAAAACGAAAGGAGAAAACTATTTGTCACGTGTCCTGAAACTGAAAGTTCTGAATATGATCTAGAATCAGAACTGACTGGTGAAGACACAAGTCACACAGGAAAAATTCTAAGCACAGAAAGCCAATCTCCTTTTCTTCACTGTGGTAGTAATACACTAATGTTCATAAAAATAGAACACCTTGAAAGACTGGAGATAGGAAGTTCATTGCGAAAGTTGATTGCGAAATTTTGGGGAAAGAGGAATGTTCGCAGGTATGTGGGACAAGTTAGCAAAGTTTCTCCGGAAGTGTTCGTGGTTTAATTTTCCAGATGTGTAGATGGTTCACCTTTCAAGTGGCCGGAATGTGACGATATATTTGAGGTTGACCCACAGCAAATTGAAGTGGTTCTAGAGACTCTTGAATTTTCAATGAAAAATGACAGAGTTACCAGTTTTCAATGTAATCACCATTTTCAATTTCTCACTGAGTAGCCTAACGGTGTAAGACATTTTTATACTAGCCTATGCGTAACACACACAGGTTTCTTTGTTCAGGTTACTAGAAACCATTATATTTTATGATAATGTGACATGAACGACTTTAAATCGAAGACATTTCATTGTAGCTTGCAGAACGGTTCACTGAGTTTTAGAAGCTGACATATAATAAATGCAGTTTCACTTAATATTATAGCTGCCCTTCTAATCATTTTATTTTAACCTTTTTTTGAGCATTAACACTTCGAAAAATGAAGATATCAGCCAAAGAAAGACAAGGGCCACGAAGGGTGTGAAAATGAAGAGACTCCCTAGCTCTCGAATGCTCTAATAGCGTCGGCGTCAGAAAAGAACAAGAGCTACTCAACCCGCTTCTGGTCCGGCTCCATAGCTAAATGGTTAGCGTTCTGGCCTTTGGTTCAAGGGGCCACAGGTTCGATTCCAGGCCAGGTCGTGGATTTTAACTTCGTCTGGTTAATTTCTCCGGCTCGGGAGCTGGGTGTTTGTGTTTGTCTTAAATGTATTACTTCATTTCATCAAATCATTTCATAATTAATAAGAAACACATACAAAATTGTAGCTGGCCAAATGGTCGATCGGACCGAAAGACATTTTTTAAAAACCGGTTCTGATACAACAGTCCCCAAGCTAGCTGTAGGAATCTGTAACACGCAGCTACAATCTCGAACACCACAAATCACAAACAGTACCTGTCATATTCGGAAAAGTTCTGAAGGCCGGACTAGATCAAAATATTTCATAAAGAACAAGAAATTAAAGTGAAAACGTCAGGCGTGTCATTAAATATTCAGCTTGGGCCATCATGTATATTCTAACAATGACGCGTCCTTAATATGAGTACACGTATGTTCATTTCTCACTACTTGTATTTGCACTTTGTATTTCATATTTTTGGCTCGATAATTGTATTAATTTCTGAAGCCAACAAAATGCTATGAGTCGAATGTTTTCAGGCGCAATGGTAGCGTGGCCAATGATTTATACTGCTGCAGAATTAGTTGACATGGGTTGGGCCCGCTAGCACTCCACGCTGCTGGCCGGCTAGACGCTAACCCAAACATTAGCGTCTCCTCATCTCCCTCCAGTCAGATTCGGCTCATTGCGCTCCACAAGACACGAGCGGTTAGATTCTAAAAGGACCAGCTCAATGAATGTATTACACTGTTCTAACTCCAAATACAATATGTGTGCCCCAGCATTGTAAGGAGTGACATTCAAACACCATAACACTGAGTGAGTTGCCATCTATTTTCGGACAGGTAGGCCTAACAAATACTACACGAAGTCAACAAAAGGCAAGCAAGCAAACATTATTATTATTATTATTATTATTATTATTATTATTATTATTATTATTATTATTATTATTATTATTATTATTATTATTATTATTATTATTATTATTATTTAGTTCCGTTTCAACCACCTATGGGTTGCGATTACACAACATCCTCCATCATTTTCTCAAGTTCTCTCTTTCCTCTTTCCCCTGTACTCCATCTGTTGGCTAACTCAAGTCTGTTCTTCTACGGAGAATACTCCGTTCTTTCTCGTTTTCTCACCGGGCAGATCTTCACCTCCGCAACTTTTCTTCTGACTTTCTGGTTCCATCCTTTTAATATGTACGCAGAAAGCCAATCTCCTTTTCTTCACTGTGGTAGTAATACACTAATGTTCATAAAAACAGAACACCTTGAAAGACTGGAGATAGGAAGTTCATATTCACAGGGCATGTGCATTGGTACGTTCTGAAGAAATGATTAACATTTGAACCATGTCGGCCCTCAGATTCAAGGTCCACATCGATATCTCGGCGCATCACCACCGATTGGTAAAATGTGCCTGCGGCTCTCGTTGGCGCTATAAACCGAAGGTAATGGATCAGTGTGTCTTGAACAGATGTGCAGGATACCTCGCAGACGTATGCGAGAAACGTACCGTCAAATGAGTGAGTCGGAAAGTGGGAGCATTATTGGCATGAGAGAACGTGATGCATCCATCCGGGAAATTGCTGCTTGTGCGGGACGAAGTGTGTCGGTAGTGCAACGGGTGTGTACAGAATGGTTCACAGAAGGCCATAGAATACAAAGAGATGGGTCTAGTCACACCACCCGAGAAATTGACACCTCATACGAATGGCATTGTAGGGCAGATCTGCGTCCTCCTCGGCCCTGGCGCAACAGCGGAACAGTGTAACACATCGTACACTATCAGCAGTGAGAGTCCGTCGCCGTTTATTACGGTCTGGGTTACCGGGGCATCGTCCAATTCTCCGCCTACCTTTGACTAATGTGCATAAACATGCTAGGCTGCAATGCTGTATGGAACTACTTCACTGGGGACAGGAATGGCAGCAGATAGTGTTTTCGGACAATACAGGTTCTGTTTATTTGAAAATGATGCCCGCATTTTGCTTCGCCGCAGACAGGGGGAAAGGCATCACATGAGCCGCATTCGCACAAGACATACAGCTCCAACTCAAGGCCTTATGGCAGGGCCTTTCAAACGCCCAAACTCTCACGCGCGCAAATCGAGGCGCAGAGGGTCCGTGCACTATGCATTGGTCCGACTCGGTTCAACTCGGCTGTACTCGGATGGTGTAGTTTGCTGAGGGCGACGAAGCGTTCAATGATAGACGGCTTGTTTATCACTGAAATACAGAAGCGCAAGACAGCAACATAATAATGGAGCAACCTGTTTCGAAGAAATCAAAGACTTCCGAAAATACATTTCAATCGAACTGTGAACTTTCATATTTTTTCTCAGTCGTGACGATGTAGCCAAATGCTTAATCTGTGGGACAATATTTATAATAATTACAATAATCACAAACGCTTTGCTCGAATTCTGTAAGAATTTGTCGAAGGAAGATTTTCCTAAGCTGCATTGAGAAGCAGCGAAGAGTATCTGTATGTTTGGTTCCACATGCAAATGAGAAAGCATTTTTTCTGTTTTGACTTGTACGAAGACTAAATTGCGTGCGAGTATTTCCGATTGCGATTTTAAGAACGCTCTCAGAATTGCTGCCAGTCGATCCCTTGTTCCAGACATTACTGGTATAACTGCAAAGAAAAAAAGCAAAGAAGAGCTAGAGAAGATAAATTGTCTGCCCAAACCAATCTGATAGAAGACTTTTTTAACACTTGTAACATTGTCCCATACAACAGAGAGTCTCCGCTCACCGCACATAAACATTTCGCAGTGAGGGGAGAATCGGCGGGGAAGGTGAAGAAGTCGGAGACAGGCCGAACGGGTGAGTCAGATGTACGGAAACAGGAGTAGGGGTTTGCACTCTGGTCAACCTAGTGAAGTCGTTTCCTGCACCTTGCGCCGTGCAGTGCACTGGCACATGCACCCTGAGAGGCCCTGCCTTATTGTGCAGGGTGCTATTGGGTACAACCACAAATCACAATTGGTGCGTGTCCAGGGCACTGTGACCAGTTTGACCTACGTTAATGTCGACCCGCAGCCATACCCTTTCTGCACGACACACCAGACGCCATATTTCAGCAGGACAATACGCGACTACATGTTGCTGCATCTTGTTGTCACAGGATATCAGACTGTTTCCCTGGCCCGCCCGATCAACGGACTTGTCGCCAATCGAAAATGTGTGGAATATAGTGAAACGACGGCTGCAGCGCTGTGACCCAGTGCCGACCACCAAACATGAACTGTGGAACCAGGTGAACGCAGCATGGATGGCTATACCCCAGGGCGCTATTCGCGGCTTATACGCGTTAATCCTATCACGCATGGGGCATGTTATCAGTGCCTATGGAGGAAACTACCTACTAGGCAACAGGACACATGCTGAACCTAGGTGACTAAAATGCTAATCGTTTCTGCAGAACATACTAATAAATATGAAATTTCTATCTCGAGTCTTTCAAGGTGTTCTGGTTTTTATGAACATGAGTGTATTTTCATTTTCCATAGATAGTTTTAGGAGACGGATGTAGTATCCAGGATGACAAACAACTCTTTTCACGGTTGATAAATGCCCTTCTAAATGTAACAAAAATGAGCAATGGACAAAACCTATATTCCTGTAGCAAAGTGGGGGATGCCATCAATAAAATGGTTCCCCAACTTCAGGAATTAAGCATTAGTCGACGAATGTATCCTTCAAATGTACTTACGACAGATTAGTGGTTTACTTTTGGATAAATACTGCAGTTCTGCTGAGAACGAACTCTGACACGAAAATGCTATCTAAACAATGAAAACCTTGGAGTTCATTGAGGAGCGCTCTAAAACTGTATATAATGGTTATTGTCTCCGGTACTCCGTCCAGGTATCAGTGTTCTAAATCTGAAGTGACTGTTGTCCTTGAAGATTTATTGGTGAAGAAAACCTGGCTGGCCATATACGTCTAGTCTTAGCTGCCAAACGAGCCTTGACTTCCAACCGCAACACGCTAGACTAACGCGTATTGCTGGTAGTAGATCTGAACCCCGTAAGGCGTTCTGAACTTCATTTATATCCACGTCATGTCATTTTGTCGACCGTACGACAATTTGTTTTCTCCATGGTTCATGTGCCCACGTTCATAACTGGATAAGAGTGCCCTCCTAACCTTAGGAATTCCCACAGGAGGTGAAAAAGAGGGAAAACCGGTAGGATAATGAATTAAATTCGTGATCATTTTCACCAAATAATCCTAAGTAATTTCTACACACAGTGCCACTATAACCTGCTCCAAGAATCTGCATCTACTCAGTGTACCCTTTGAAAACATCAAGATTTCACGACCGCCCTCCAAGTTGTGAGATAAAACAATAAATATGTTACAAACTCTCATTTGTTAATTCAAATATATTAAAAACAAAAGATACAATTATAATATCACTGACATTTGACTTCAAATACATGAGGTGGGAGAGTTTCACACAAAAATAAGTAAAAATAAGTAGTGAGGAACGCAGTTAAGCACTTCAAAACTTTTACTGAAAGTACTGAAATGACATATAACCGAAGGTCTGCTAGTTGTAATTGTGAAAACCGTAATTTTAAAGAGCTGTCACTTGAAACTTCTGACAAAGGATAATCTCATTGTGGGTCGATATCCCAACAGCAAATTAATTCCATCTCCAATTGCCATTTCAATCCATTATCGGGCAATGCTCCCTTAGTTGCAAATGCAGTTGCTCCAAAAGTGACTGAATAACGTTGAGGATCTCCTCTGAAACATTTTCTGCTGACATCTGGACGAAATCTGTAAAAAATGAATTTGTTCGAAGATTTCAGAGTATAGTCTCACAACTTCATTTCTTAATCAACCCCTCTGTTTTATATCAAACATTTTACAATATTGAGAAAATGAGCCTGCGGATGGCTTTACATAGTATTGAGTGCCCATGGAACCCCCTCTGGGAACCTCTGCCCTATAGGGTTCGTAAAATTTCTAGAAGCACTAGATTTTAAATCAGTACGCATTGTTATGGAACGAGCGACTGACAATTTAGAACAGACGTTCTCAATCTGGTACTCGCGAGCACTATGTCACTCTTTAAATAACATTTGGTGCTCCCGTCATGCGAGTAAGAACAAGGGGGTAAGCGGATTCTTGCGAACTACGTGTTCGGACGAATCTGTGCGAAGACTGTTTGTCCGAAATCGTGAGTTCTTAGGCTGCGTATTCCTCTATTTAATTTGTATATGTGAGGTACTGGCGTAAAAATGAAGTGATCTGATGGGGAAATACAAAAAACTTATGGGATTGCTACATTCTCTGATGCAAGAGATGTAAGAAACAGTTTTGGAACTTGATTTTTAAACAACTCTCAAATATAAATATAAAGGAACCAGACGGGAAAATAGAGTTGGTGATGCAAATTATATATAAAACTTATTTTGTAATTAAGTTTGAGAAATAAGAATAAAGAGAAGTGATATGAAGTGAATGAAATTTACAAAATTAAATGTACTTGGCTTATCCCATTTCCCTCACCACCTCAGTCCATAACTTCTGCACATGCGATTTGTTTTACGTCGCACCGACACAGATAGGTCTTATGGCGACGATGGGACGGGAAAGGGCTAGGAAAGGGAAGGAAGTGGCCATGGCCTTAATTAAGGTACAGCCCCACCATTTGCCTGGTATGAAAATGGGAAACCACGGAAAACCATTTTCAGGGCTGCCGACAGTGGGGTTCGAACCTACTATCTCCCGAATACTAGATACTGGCCGCACTTTTCAACATCTACGGCAGTTTATGAATGAAGTATACCAAATCTTGAGTCAATGAGATATACCAGACTAACATAAGAACTGTAATTACCTATGACTTTCACACGAACCCTCGATACTAAATATCATACGATATACCTGTAACTGTAGTTTAAATTATATTATATTGGGATGTATTACGTGTTAACTTTCAGAGCATGGTTTCTAAATTTAAGGTTGATTTTTACAGCAAATTATGACGAAAAACGCTTACTGAGGACCCTTTTTGTAGACATAATAGGGATAGTATCTTTTTTTTAATTGCAGAGCTTTTTATGATTAACAATTCTCCACATAAACTTGTAGTCTATCGCTGACAGTTTAGGCTTCGTAATCCAAGAAGGCGCTTAGATGGTCATTTATTTCACTAACATTGCCTCTGTTCGGCTCCCCTTTGTCACAGATAAATATTTCATACACCCAAATCTTCCTCAACAAATGCTCTACACAACGGTCAAAATTGAAACACAATTCGTTGTGTGGTTCTCGGGATTAGCTTTGACAGACACAGATACACACCTAACCGGCGACTTCATTTTATAAAATGTACAGATTAATTTTATGCAATGCGTCAACGTTATCGCATAATTGTGAACCGCATGGCTCCGAGCATTACAATTCCAATTTTGTTCCGTGCTGTAGACATATTAAAACAGAAAATAAAGTTACATAATATCATGTAAAATAAGTACGGAAACAGTTGACAAGAGCCGTACTTAGCCGAAAGCAATTACTGAAAACGTCTTATATCTTAGTTGGAAGCTAAATAGCGGGTAATGTTCACGATCCGCTGAGCAACATACGTAACTATTACTCGAAAGCACGACATATTAGATGTCTGGCATTCATTGAGCTGTGTGCGTGATTAAGGAACGGAATATTTAAATGAAAATTAGTGTTCATTCCATATGTATCATAGTGAACTATCACAATATTATTTGAAATGTTCTTGCAGGCGTGTGTGTACCTAGATTTGAGCTGTTGGTCGAGAAGAGCTTGCCTAGTGGCTTAGGACCGGCTGGAAAGCATCAATCGAAGGAGGAAACTTCGCTAGGTGGGGGCTTTGAACACCGACCTCCGAGCTGTCTGATGCTGATTCTCGGCATGGCTCTCGAGACCTGTCGTGCAGATAAAACAACCCCGTCCCGCAAAGTCCATTTGGGAGCGGTCTGACTGACTAACTTCAGCAACTGATTTAAATGACAACGGCGTGGGATATAAAAGTACTTTTTTTTCCAATTATTCATCAGCATGATCAAACCTCTAAATATTATTTTGTTACAGGTAAAGGAAAAACGGACAAGAAACTACTTTTAAGGGACAAACATTCTTTCGAATAAGGCAGCCCGAAAAGAATATCACACCTATAAATTTGGATGTTCTGTCTCCAATGCTAGGTATAGAAAAAATTGTACAGTAGTTCCATTTTACGAAAACGAACTTAGTACAGCTACCCATCAGATACACACACCCTGGGAAAGTACTGCAACTTCGATTAAGTGCCCATTGGTAACATTGCCAAAAGTGAAAACAGATTTTCGGGGTCTCAACGGTTTATGAGTTATTTAAGGTGAAAATGTTAGCTGATCCACTGTGTAGGGCGCCACAAAAATGTTTCAATTTACATCAAGATGATCGTGACAGCGCAGACTTGAATAAGTACCAAATGAACATTATCCTGTTGCATACAATACGGAATAATGAGATCTCATTAACGTTCCATCTACTGGTTCTGCAGTTGAGAGAGGTCAAGTAACTAAAATTAGTCCTGCAAACAAACTACAGACATGAGTACAGATGAACGACCGGGCGAGATGGCCGTGCCGTTAGAAGCGCGCGGCTGCGAGCTTGCATCCGGGAGATAGTGGGTTCGAACCCCACTGTCGGCAGCTCTGAAGATGGTTTTCCGTGGTTTACCATTTTCACACCAGGCAAATGCTGGGGCTGTACCTTAATTGAAGCCACGGCCGCTTCCTTCCCACTCCTAGGCCTTTCGTATCCCGTCGTCGGCATAAGACGTATATGTGTCGGTGCAACGTAAAGCAAATTCAAAAAACAGATGAACGAGTCAGCGCCCAGACGACACGACGTCTTCGCCCGGCAGTGAAACTCCTACCAAATGGGCAGACAGGCTATACTTTTGGACCTGATGCTAGCCCGTTCTGACGCCATGTACAGAACGAGTTCCCTATTACAGATGCTCAGATGCGACTGCTACCTACTGTATGTCGTCGTTGCACCCAGAAAAACTGCCATGTCACAATATTTCAGCGTAGTTCTCTGACCAGAAAGGTTGTGTCATCTAAGGTTAAGTAAAGAATCAACTATATCAACGGATTTTCGTTGTTCGTTCGTTCTACGTGCTGCAGGTCAGTATTTCTTCCCTAAACATTGCCACACAGCGGTATTTCGAGGCGATATGACGATATGAAGAAGAGTGGATTTATCCATCCAAACTTCAGTTTTGAAGTTCAAAGGAATTGCAAGGGTTCTGTACAGGAAAATGAGGAAAATTCCAGATGTTTCACCTTGCAATTGCACCAGAAAAGGCACTACATTTAACATCTTTGGAAGAAATTATCCAGATCCTAGGCCTGCGATACGAGGCTCCTTTAATAGCACCGTCTAACAATATCCGCAGCTTATCTCTTTTGTCTCCTAGGGTAGTAATATTGGATTATAATCAAGAGGCGACTTCGGTGCATTCATTAATTTAGAAATTAATGATGTAGTCACCTAAGAAGAAATTACCATATCACGTCCTTCCTGTTGGAAACACTTTATTCCTACGCAAGAAAAAAAATTACCACTACATGCCTTAAACTTAATTAACTATATCGTAAATATCTTAATAGAAATAGGAAGAAAATCCACAAGTGATAGCTGCCTCAGAACAAAGGGTACCGCATGGTAACAGAATCAAATTGATAGTGATGTAATTAATGCCATTACATTTTCACACTATTCATCTTAGGATAAAATGAACTTACGTATTTTTAATTCATAATTCCCCTGTTGTTCAGTTATCCCCGACGACGAATACTTTATTTTTATTTGAATATATCTTATACATGATGATTTACCATTGACAAATTACGTAAATCATCTACACAAATCTTTTTTAAAAATGAAGCGAAGGAAGATATTAAGTGAAAATTATGTGACGGATCCTGGCGCACCGAAGAGCAACCCAATCACCGCCCAGCAACTGGCGGGTATGTTTTCTTCGAAATACTTAAAATAAGGTTCGTAGTCTCTCCCCTTTTCAGAACGAACTACTTTGGCCTGTTAATTTCGTGTGGCTATTTCTAGCCGGGTGCAGCCCTTGTAAGGCAGACCCTCCGTTGAGGGTGGGCGGCATCTGCCATTTGTAGGTAACTGCGTGTTATTGTGGTGGAGGATAGTGTTATGTGTGGTGTGTGAGTTGCAGGGATGTTGGGGACAGCACAAATACCCAGCCCCCGAGCCATTGGAATTAACCAATTAAGGTTAAAATCCCCGACCCGGCCGGGAATCGAACCCGGGACCCTCTGAACCGAAGGCCAGTACGTTGACCATTCAGCCAACGAGTCGGACACTTTGGCCTGTGAACTGTTACTCTCGAACTTTACCCGAACTATACTTGCAAGATTTTCTACTCATCCTTTTCTTCTTGAATGTAATCCACTAAGCGAGCGAAATTATTATTATTATTATTATTATTATTATTATTATTATTATTATTATTATTATTATTATTATTATTATTATTATTATTATTATGCGTGAATGGGTTACTTAGGGCCACGCGGAATCAACATTCGTTGAGCTTTCCGCCTTGCCCAATAGTTCTTCATCGACTGTTGTAATTTCTGTTTCTCCGACCAAGTACGTCATGTTGGTTTCTTCTCGTCTTCCTCAAATCCCCCTGTGTGAACTGTTTTCCAGATTACATTTCTATCCAGCAGATTTAGTGATCCTAATTCAGCGAGGTCTTTCTCTACTTGCTTATACCATTTTGATCTCGTGCGTTTGATTTGCAAAAAATTGTGTATTTGATAAGTAAGTATATTGTTATTCATTCTTTTCAAATGGCTTCTAAAATGAATTCGTCGCAATCTCATAAGTATGTTAAGATTCTTTTAAGTGTATTTCTAAGTTGGGTTTACGGTAATGTATTCCATTTTCAATCCTTGGCTCTAAGACTTTTCACGAGATTTTCCTTTCTTTAATATCTAGTTTTTCCTTTAAATTTTTATGATGTAAACTGAACGTCTATTTAATTTGAAATTTATCAAATATCTACATAACAAAATCCTGAATATCTATACTTCTAGTAATGAGTTCAACTTTGTCTAGATGTTAGTTCTCCTTAAAAAGAATAAAAAAAGAGAAATATCTTCATAAAAGTGCTGCTTGCTAAACAACTACATTAGATAGCGAATATTCCTGTTAATTAAACTGGAGCGTACTCAAGTAGTGTAGTGCATTATAATGACGGGGACAATGTTTCCATCTCTGTCTGTAGTATAGGAGGGGTATGGTCGATACTGCAGTAACAGTGGTTGACACGAGCACGCTGGGTGAGAGAAGACAGCACAGCAGCATCCCACGCAACAAACAATATTTCTATCCTCAGGATGTGACTAATGTTTTCCGGCTGGTTAATGCAGCAGAAGATGGTCGATATCTGACAGTGGTCTACCCTTCCTTCAAACACAAAACTTTCTACATATTGTTACTTTCATTCCATATTCACCGAGACGAATAGAAAGTGCTACATAATTCATAGGTGGAAACATTCTTTCCCATTCTTATCTTCTGAACTCACTCACGACAAAGATGCTCACTTTTTTTAAACTACAGGCTGTCCGAACCATACTGCAACATATACACGTTTTATTATGCTATATACTGTAGATGACAGGGATGTCAATACTCACTTCTTGACAGAAAATTTGGGCGGACTCTTGTAAGGGTATATCAGTTCCAAACGTTTTATACCTCTATCCGCCGTCAGCAATAAAATATATCCTGTCTTACTTTTCAACATAGTCCATAAAGTGTAGTAAATTATTGCTTAATGTCATTAGTACACCATGATTTAATCAGTGAGAAGTTCTTCAAATACTGCGTTAGTATCACATATTCTGTATTATCTCGAAATTTTCAAAGAAATGTTCTTCTTTCACTCATTACTTTACTAGAAATAACCTTGTAAAAACATCCGTGAATGAAATAAGAAGCAGAATTAGCTGTTCTATTGTAAAGATTTGTGGAGAACGTCAAAATTGGGTCTGGAGATCAACCAGCTGAAAACAAAAATGAAGTGAACAGAAAACCAACTTTCTTGAAGATGTATTCCTGGGATTTCTGAAGCTGTGTCCAAATTCATATAGGCCCTACATCGGTTCAAATATTACCAGCTATACAACTGCCGCAAGGAAATCAAGGACAGAATCGCAATACCGAGGAAGACAATGTCATAACTTCATCCCAATTAGAAAGGCCGTGAATTTATGTTTAGTTCGCAAGCTCACCTTCTCAATCTTCTTTTACGGTGTGAAGACGTGTATTGTTAGCAAATCAGCTAGGAAGAAAATAAATGACTCAGGATGAAGTATAGGAAGAGAATGTTCCGTAATTCTTGAACAGAACACACAACCAACGAGTCAGTTTCAAAAGAATTGAAATAAGTTGTGCACATTAGCAGTTCTTTGGCTACTTTGCACGTAGAGGAGGAGAAACTCTGGAGAAGGTAGTGGTGTTCGGCCAGAGAGCTGGTAGAGGACCACATGTGCAGATCCACTACGATGGTCTCACAAATTTATTTTTTTACAAGTTGCTTTACGTCGGACCGACACAGATAGGTCCTATGACGATGATGGGACAGAAAAAGGCTAGGAGTAGGAAGGAAGTAGCCGTGGTCTTAATTAAGGCACAGTCCCAGCATATGCCTAGTGTAAAAATTGAAAACCACGGAAACCAACTTCAGGGCTGCCGACAGTGGGGGTTCGAACCCACTATCTCCAGAATACTGGATACTGGCCGCACATAAGCGACTGCAGTTATCGAGATCGGTCTCACAAAATTAAAAGTAATGTTATTCCTACAGTTGTTGGCAGGAAAGCTCAGGAGAAAAGACTCACAAAATTATTATTATTATTATTATTATTATTATTATTATTATTTGATTAGTATACACAGTGGTGCAGGAACATTAACAGGAAAAATTTAAGAACTGTCAAATTCCTCTGATTATTGAAAAATGTTATTAAATTTCCCTTTGAAAAAAAACCAAATGATCATAAATATAATAATAATAAATAATAATAAATTTTATTGCGCACAATGTGCAAAATTTACATATTACATCAATTAAATTACAATTCGCTTAAGGAGCACTTTGTTCAGAGCAAAATTGCTTCAGAGAGACTGTTCTCTTCATGCACTTCATTACGTGATATGTATCACACTGTTCTTTGCACAGTACACATACACACTCCTGGCTGGCCCGGTGGTAGGACTTCTTGGCACAGATACGGTGATGAAAGCCGTGCATTGCAAAGCGTGTCACCAAATGTCTCAACTCATATTCCTCTTTCATCCAATCCTTATTTATCAGTGCGTCTGTACTGTAAAAGCTTTCCTCGATCGAGTCCCTTTTCTCCCGTAGTTCTCGTAACAGCTCCTCGTATGCCGGAGTTTGCTGTAGAGGCATTTGTAATCTTAAATCCTCTATCAAGAAGGCTTCCCGTGCTAAGACATATACGTACCGGGATCGGGTGAATTTAGATACCCCTAGGACCCTCTTAAGGTATCTCGGTTTCATGCTTTCCAGATCTCGTAGCTGTTTACATGATAGGTACTCCCATATTACTTCTAATCCGTATGTGAGCGTTGGTAGCACTTTGACTTGGAAAAGTTTCATGGCAGTCTCCAGCGACATTCTTTGCAGATGTTTGATTTCACTTATGCTTCTAAGTGCAGCAGCTAATCTCTTCTTTATGTGTACTGAGAAGGTCGTCCCGGAGACTTGTAGTGTGATCCCTAGATACGTGAACTTTCAGTTAAATGTGTAACGTGATGTTACCTAGCAACCGTGAAGGCTGTGATGTGAAGTACTGACGGATTGCCAACATAAACATATCCGTGGTATATGGAGCTCTCAAGGTACTGTTGCTAGGTAACATCGCTTCGCACATTATGTTTTATGACACTATTTCGTTACACAAATTTTCAGATGACCTTCCAGTTCTAAGACATATTTATATCAAACTCTACTTTATAAAAGTTGAATAAAATAATAATAATAATAATAATAATAATAATAATAATAATAATAATAATAATAATAGAGATTTTTTATAAAGTTCCAAATATTTTCCATTACTTAAGTGTTATATATTTTTACCGTATAAGTTATGGCAACAAGGACATCTAGGAATTTATATTTTTAGTGCAAAGTCGGTCGACGCCGTACATCCCTGACATGGAAATATCGTTCAATCGTGATAACGAGTTAAATGGCGATGACTGCCGCTGTTGTCGTGACTGTGCTACAGTATATAAGACTGCGTGATCATCAGATAATAGTGATCAGGAAAACGCGAGGAAAAATAATAAGAGAAAAGGGAGCCATGTGAAAGGAGGGAGAAGTGAGACTCACTTGACCTCAGATGGCTCGATATCGTCGAATCGGAAGGAACTAAATGGGGTGGCCGACAATGCCTAAACTCTTTTTTTCTTCAGCTTCTCGCAGATACTTCCAGGCCCGCTGGAGCCACCCAAGCTTTGGCCCGGGTTTAAGGACGCATGCCCTTCCTGAAGCCACGCGATTTTTCAGATGAAAATTCCTATCCATGTTCGACCGGAATTTAAACTTCGGCCGTCCAGCGAGCCACTACGCTAAACACGTCGCCCCAACAATACCCTCCTGTGGTGGGGGCGGTAGAATAAAATTTACGGCATCCCCTGCTTGTCGTCAGAGACGACTAAATGGGGCTCCAGCGGCTCTCAACTTGGGAGCGTAGGATGGCGACCACGGGGCCCTTAGCTTTATCTTGGCATTACGTCCACTTGTGCCAGGCTACTCAATTTCACCTATCTTATCCGAACTCCCTTGGTCAGCTCTTGTTCTTTTCCGACCCTGACGCTCTTAGAGCATTCGTGGTCTGGGGAGTCTTTCATTGTCACGCCCTTCGTGGCCCTTGTTTTTCTTTGGGCGATATCTTCATTTTTCGAAGTATATGATCTCTTCCATTATCTCTATGGTTGCCTAGTTGTACTTCCTATTAAAACAATAATCACCACCACCAACAACAACAACAACAACAACAACAACATTACACTGACTGTTGTTAATTGAGATGTGTTCTCTCTCTCTGGCTGCCAGTCATTCTCGCTAGACGGCATTACCGCTACAACATCTAACATCTTTGTCCTTGATTCTGGAGGCCCTGGGAATAACACGGCCAAATATCCGCAACATACAGTTTATGTTATTCAGTAGTCCTGAAATTCTGCATTTTAAGATAAAACCATTCCATCAGAAACTCTTTCTTAATTCATGTAAAACAGTTACTTACCACATGGCTACATTAACACATGTGGGAGAGTCAATTCCGTCATGGATACAGTCAACTGTTCGAATGGTGGGCTCTGAACTAAGCATAAATATGTTCATTTTTTAAATATTCTTCGTCCTGTCCTATTTACTAATTTCCTGGGGTCAGCATCTGATGTATATTTGACCCAGTTTTACGGCAGGATGCACTTCCCGACGCCGACCCTATCTGGAGGGATGTATTCGCTATTGATTGTTTCTGTGATGGGTGAGAGTGTGGTATGTTGTGTGTATATGATAAAGTGTATAAAAAGACAAGCATAAATACCTACTCCCCGAGCCAGCAGAATCAACCACACGGAGTTAAAATCTTAGGCCAA
The DNA here is from genome assembly GCF_040414725.1 of Anabrus simplex. NCBI lineage: Eukaryota > Metazoa > Arthropoda > Insecta > Orthoptera > Tettigoniidae > Anabrus > Anabrus simplex. The sequence continues at coordinate 63,881,420 of NC_090273.1, read as the reverse complement.
GACAGGAATCGAACTCGGGGGCCCTCTGTGCCGAAAACGAGTACGATAACCATTCATCCTAGAAGCCGAACGTGTTCATCGTAGTATTATTTAAATAAAACTAAATAAGCTCAACGTATTATAAAATAAAGTATTCCATCATACACGGGCAAAAGTGTTTCACGAATTAGTTTCAAAATTCCGGTCTCGTCTACTCAATGTTGGCCTTTGTGACGTAAATAAGTACAGTCGTCCATGTGCGAGGATCTGTGTTACTGTGAAGTCTTTTTGTTCTGCAACTTTAGGAGAGCATGGTCTCACACACGAGAGAGAACGTTTCAAAGCACCTGTGGTAGGTTACAGGGAAGGTTTGGATAAGAAGGTATTCTTGAAAAATTGTACTCCTACAGAGATCACAAGGAGAAGAAAATATGCGCCGTGGGGAATGGTGCCGGGTAGCAAATCACAAGGACAGGAAATCACGATACCAGGCACGACAAGAGAGGAAGAAAGAAAAAAGACGATATACAAAGAGATTTGCCAAGCAAACGCTGTTCTAAACAAAACAAAAATACACCCCGGCGTTGTGCTTGAGAAGTTGAGCAAAGGAGGCTGATCGGATACGGTCCGCCACAAGGAACACATTACCCAGTCTGTTACTTTTCAGTTTGGTTCACGAGTAGATTCTGAGAGTTTTTAAATCAGAAATATAACATTTGTAATTGAGCACTTCATAGCGTTTTGATGAAAAATCCTACCTAGAATTTGAATTAATACTGATAAATAGGCAATACTGATGTGAAATTAAAACCACATTTGCATAGAGCTAATAGTAAAATAGAAATTCATAAAGTATCATGAAACTGTAGATTTGTTTTAAACTGATATGCTAAACCATAACATAGAAAAAGGAAACAAATTGATAATGATAATCAGATTAATTACAAGAAAATAAATCAAAATGAAATGAATTCATATTCATGAATCAATGAAAATGTTGAAGGAAATAACAGACCACATCTGAACATTGTGTTCCGCCATTATCGGCTTCGTAACACTGACAATATTAAATTGTATTTACTGCAATATTTTTCAGTTGGCCCCGCGGTTAGAATCTCGACCAGATCAGGGATTTTTATCTGGATATGAGGGCTGGTTCGATGTCCACTCAGTATACGTGATTACAATTTAGGAGCTATCTGACGGTGAGACAGCGGTCTCGGTCTAGAAAGCCAAGAATACCGGCCGAGAGGATTCATCGTGCCGACCACACGACACCTCCTATTCTACAGGCTTTCGGGCTGAGCAGCGGTCACTTGGTAGGCCGTAGCCCTTCGGGGCTGTTGCACCATGGAGTTTGTTTGGTTATGGTAATATACAGTATGTCAGCATCTACAGAGTTGGCAGGACCTCGAATACAATACAGAGCTGCTTGGACAAACTCTGGGTATTTTAGCTTAGCAGCATTTGCAGGCAGTCTAATGAGCCACAAAGTTTTCCAAAGTTTTTTTTAAAAAAACTCGATTTCGCATTTACGTCACAAATGTCAAACGTCAAATCTTGAGTACATTTCGCATTTTATCTCTAAACACATTAAGAAATGGTGGAAAATTAAAATATATTTCGTGCAGCATCGCTATGACTACGCCAGGATCGATCGCGCCACATGAGCTCAGAAGGCCACCGTTCTACCGTCTTAGCTACTCATCCAGACTTAAAGGTAAAAACAGAGATTATTATTAATAATAATATTTTTTACGTCTCAAAGGTAAAAAAAGAGATTATTATTAATAATAATATTTTTTACGTCTCACTGACTACTTTTGACGGTTATCGAAGACGCCGAGGTGTCTGCCAGAATTTTGTCCCGCAGGAGTTCATTTACGTGCTAGTAAATCTACCTATACGAGGCTGACGTATCTGAGCACCTTCAAATACCACAGGACTGAGCCAGGATCGAACCTGCCAAGTCGCCTCAACCGTCACTCAGCCCGGCACGGAATTATTAATCCCCTTTTTAACACTAAGTGCAGGAAAAGGAGGAAGCGTTAGATAGTAGATGAAATGAAATGGCGTATGGCTTTTAGTGCGGGGAGTGACCGAAGACATGTTCGGCTCGCCAGGTGTAGGTCTTTTGATTTGATGTCCATAGGCGACCTGCGCATCATGATGAGGATGAAATGATGATGAAGACGACAATGACGGTTAAAATTCCCGACCATCCCGGGAATCGAACAAAAGGCCAGCACGCTAACCATTTAGCCATTTAGCCATGGAGCCGGACACATCGTAGATGACAAAAGAGGATATAAAACTCATAAAGAGAGAAGTAAGAGGTATGGTATGGCCCTTAATGGTAAAGAGGCGTATCTGTCACGAGTCTGTAATGAAAACCAGTCGCTTGGAGTAGTCTTCTTCTTCTTCTTCTTCTTCTTCTTCTTCTTCTTCTTCTTCTCTGTTTACCCTCCATGGTCGGGTTTTCCCTCGGACTCAGCGAGGGATCCCACCTCTACCGCCTCAAGGCAGTGTTCTGGAGTTTCAGACACTGGGTCGGGTGATACAACTGGGGAGGATGACCAGTACCTCGCCCAGGTGGCCTCACCTGTTGTACTGAACAGGGGCCTTGTGGGGGGATGGGAAGATTGGAAGGGATAGACAAGGAAGAGGGAAGGAAGCGGACGTGGCCTTAAGTTAGGTACCGTCCCGGCATTTGCCTGGAGGAGAAGTGGGAAACCACGGAAAACCACTTCCAAGATGGCTGAGGTGGGAATCGAACCAACCTCTACTCAGTTGACCTCCCGTGGCTGAGTGTACCCCGTTCCAGCCCTCGCACCACTTTTCAAATTTCGTGGCAGAGCCGGAAATCGAACCCAGGCCTCCGGGGGTGGCAGCTAATCACACTAACCACTACACCACAGAGGCAGACCGCTTCGAGTCGAACATTTTAATAGCGAATCAAGAAGGGAGGCTTCTTTTTTTTTTTTTTTGTTTTTTTTTTTTGTTTTTTTTTTTTTTTTTTTTTTTGCTAGGGGTTTAACGTTTAAAGTTTTCATCGGCGCAAAGATGGCGCGTTCGAATGCTGCCCTCGACAGAAAAGATGATTTTCCGGGGTTCACACCAGAAAAATGCTTGGGGCTGTACCTACATTAAGGCCACGGCCATATCCTTACCATCCCTCCCCCGGAGCCCCTTTCAGTCGCCATTTATCACAGACATGGGGCGCACTGAACGTAATACAGCCGGGACATATCTTAAGGATAATCATCTCGTGATGGCGGTGTTAGTAGTATTGTTCAAGGCCGCTAGTAACGGTTACAAAAGAGCTTAAATGGTTTTAACGTTTGCAGTCGATAAGATTATATCAGGGTTTCCTTCTGGAACCTTATTTATGAAATTTTAGATTGCTTTACGTCCCACTAACTACATGTACGGTTTTCGGAGACGCCGAGATGCCGGAATTTAGTCCCGCAGGAGTTCTTTTACGTGCTAGTAAATCTATCGACACGAGGCTGACGTATTTGAGCACCTTCAAATACCACCGGACTGAGCTAGGATTGAACCTGCCAAGTTGGGGTGAGAAGGCCAGCGCGTCGACCGTCGGACCTACTCAGCCCGGCGAACTACATATTAAGAGCAAAACTAACTACGTCTTGTCAGATACGGAGTCCTATACATGTATACTAACGACTCAGCCTAAGTACAAGCGGGAGAAGGAGCGATGAGATGAGTGGACACAGAAGAGACAAAGATCACATCAGTTTACAACAGCCTATCAGTAGAATGTTGGCGTTAATTAGTTTTAGGGGCTTCGAATCAGGGGTTGTGGGAGGCTGAAACTTATAAGTTTCTTGGTACCAGTCTGTAGCTATACTTGAGCACCGTTTTCAGACTGCGCTATTAGTCAAAGTAGTAAGCTGCTTTGGTGCAGGTGAAGATCTGTATAACGAGTGTCTATTGGACCATATATTCACCTCCACCTTTACATTCTTAGAAACATAAAATCAGACCTATAAATGTCAATGTAAAGAAAATATATAGTTACTGAATGTGGCACAAACATTGACGGACTCTGTTCGAACTTTCTGCGATCAATTTCAAACGAGTGGTATTTCCTATGATGACGTTTTAAGTATAGCCTATATGGGAATTTACCGTTTGTTTTGAACTTTTTTTTTGCACTGAAGTTGTGTGTTGTGGTAGATTGTTTTGCTTTTAAATAACTTGAAGGTGTAATGTAATTCCTGTGCTGTAAATAATTTCAAATCTTATAGGAATCGCTGAAAGGTTAAAAAAACGTACGTCCTGTAGCTATAATAGAATGACAATTTTTCTTAGATGTTGAACTCAGTATTTGGAATTATTATGTCCTAATGATAGATTTTACCGCAGATTACACCACATTGGGAACTCAAGTTTCAACTCTTTTCGAAGTAATCTTCAGCCTATAGGCCTAAGCCAAAATTGTAAATTGTACAGTTCCACCCCTTAACTTATTTCCGCTACCCGATTCTCATTTGTCTGTACCTTGTGTTAACGTTTGTTCAGCGGTTTAAAAATATTTATATTAATTTATGTTTAATATTTCTATGCACAGTGCGTACGTGACTCAGGTGGGCAGCCCGCCGGCCACTCACCGCTCAGTTCCGTGGTTCAAATGCCAGTCATTTCATATGAGATTTGTGCTGGACAAAGCGGAGGTTTTTCTCCAGGTACTCCGGTTTTCCCTGTCATCTTTCATTCCAGCAGCACTCTCCAATATCATTTCATTCCATCTGTAAGTCATTACTCATAGCCCTAGTGCACCCATAAGCGAATTTGCCTAATTTAATTCATAATTAAATTGAATATTTCACATATGAGATACCACAGTGAGGCTGTGAAACTAGCAGTCACAAAGGAAATTTCTGGCGCCAGCCTGACGGCGAGAGAATCCATGGAACTTTTCTCTAGACACGACCAGATTGTAAACCACCCTTCAAATAAATTTTATGACACCGCCGGGGAGTGGTCACTTGCTGTCCGCTCTCACGAGGAAAGCACGCGGTGAAGCCTGACCTATTTAGCTAGGACAATAGAGGACCAACGACTGTAACCGCCAATTCGTGGGAAGAAGCGGATGCACCACGTTTGGAAGAGCGCGAAAGTCTCAGCCAATCAGAATATTCTAAATTTGAATGAGCTGTCATACCGGGAGATCTACTAACAGTATCTCGTGATCTGAAGCCCGAGGTGGTAGTGAAAAAACAGTGTCCTAACTGCTTTATAATATTTGGTGAATTATCAGTGTCAATCCGTGGTTAATCAGTGCCTAATTAATAAAATTCAACTTCAAACGGAGGAGGAATGGGACCCGGAATGAGGAGTCAGCATGGCGGAACGAGGCCATTCCCCGGAAGAAAATAACACCAGGGACGCGCATCATCGTGTGGATTATCCTATGATCATTTCCCACGGCGCAATATCACATGTGAGTCGGACAGAATTTAGGAAGTTTTGAGTACAAATTGTGAAAACCATAACCTACGGATGTACGAGAAAGCGCTCCCAAGGACTAGATCATTACGCCACATCCCTTCCACGGAACTATTTTCCAGGTGGTGGGAGAAATTTTTATAAAAACCCAGCGACCACAGGGTCGAACTCTCAGTTACTTCTCAGTGTGAATCAACTCTCAGTTACTTCTCAGTGTGAATCAACTCTCAGTTACTTCTCAGTGTGAATCAACTCTCAGTCACCTCAGTGTTTTGAGTCTTACTCAGTCATTCCAAGTTCGCAGTCGTTCTCAGTGTTTTCTATTTCTCAGTTATTGTCTTGAGTACTTTTAGTGATACTTCAGTATTCTCAGTGAATCTACGTTTTGACAGAGTGACAGAGTGTGTCAGCATAATGCATTTTTAGTCAGTTTTATTTTGGCTGGTAAGAAAGCGATTAGACACTTGGAGGCATTTTTTTAGAAAGCCTGGTATTATTTTACTTGGGAGAATATGCATTTCAGGAAATGAACACTTTCACAGACATTTACTGTAAAGGCAGGGAGTGCAGGCAAGAATTACACTCTAAACTTAAATGAGCTCACATTACTAGTCGAGGGAAACAAGTCCATGTTTTCCAGCATAGACATAACAACATTTCTAACCAGCGGGGAGCGTTATTTGTGAGATCAGTATAAAATTTTCTCCACAACAGAAACTGTATATTTAGCTTGTTTCTACCATTCAATAAACTGTTTGGCAAGCGAGATGTTATGGGCAGAAACTAGTAAGACAGCCGGGAAGGTGTTTGACTTTCTTCAATGCAGACCGCAATAGCAAAAACTTGACGGAACAGTTATGCCCCAGTAGGGTTAATGTACTATAAGCTGTAAGGTAAACAAAGCTGAGGGATCGGCGACCAGGCCACCAGGTGATCTTGCAGGTAGATAGCGAGGAGACCATCCGTCTACACAACAGGCAGTGGCATTTCTTCTAAACTTTCACTGGAGTGAGAGAAATACGAGTGTTTTATGCTAAGAATAATCGTGTGTCACGGCATGGCAAGAATGTGTCAAATTTGCGTGTGTATAAATTTGGAATACCACATCAGCTTGAAGATGGAATTCTAATTTCACCATGACGGGGGCCGGTGGGTGAACCGACCTGCTTCCTCCACCATCAGGTATGAGCATCATTATAATGTAAATAATATGTAGGACCGTGGCAAAATCGATGATCAGTGTAGTTTAGAGTACTAAGTAGGGTTGTAAATAATTCACAGTTTTATAATTCTGATAATAATAATAATAATAATAATAATAATAATAATAATAATAATAATAATGTTTCTGTTGCACTTTCAGATAGGCTTATTTTGTGCGCTTTGGCTAAGTAGATGTTTGTTTGCGTGTATTTTATGGTTGATTTTCTGTAGTATGTCATTCTGACAGTTAGGCAGCTATGATTTTGATCTACGAGTGTAATGTCAGTTTATTATTATTATTTCATCATGATTTTAGATCGATGGTTTTTGAGTTATATTTGTCTTTTGTTGGAGCTGTGATGTTATGGACACCGCCGCGATGATTTTCAAGGTTTATTTTTTTTTTTTTCACTATTTTGCGCATTTCAGAGTGTTTTATGTTGCGGAATCATCCTTCAGATGACCGTTTTCGATTTGTTTTTATCCCGCGTATTTTTGCGACGATTTTTGGGTAGACGCGAATATTTATTTGCTGTAGTTGCGGTTGCGCACGTTTCAACATTTGTGTTTTGAGAGGCAATCTCGTCACTTGTTTTTTTTTATATAGTAACTATGAGAGCCATTGATGAGTCAGCTCTGTGATTTTTGTGATGTGTTAACAGTGAATGATCGAGAGATTCGAGCTAGATGATGAATATCCCTGATGATCTACGTTGATGATGGAAACATGATATTTGAACCATGTCTTGAATTTACATAAGAAGTCGTAATGTGCACGACAGATATTTTGCCCGCCGGATACGAGCGAGGTTGTACTGTGAGAATATGAATAATAATGACGTCGCGAATAAGTGAATAAATAAGAATTGTGGAATGAAGAATTTAACCACGTGCGTTAAATGTGTTACGACATGGGTTATGATACTACAGGCAGGAGCCTGTATTTGTTTAAATAATTCCAGGGAGAATAGATGCTCGACAAATAATGCTAGCCAGTGTACAATGTGAACAGAGAGACGAATCAATGTGTTTTGAATATTTATGTAGAATCACGGATTGACGTGAAATAACAGTAATTTTTCCATCAAGGTTAAATAATTTTATGTCCAGACATTTGTCGTCTGAAATTTGGGATTGCCGTCAAATTCGCAATATTTTGCTATTCGCAGCGGGGTATATTTTTTCTGGTAACTCCGTGTTTGTTTTTGCGCATTTCTATCCTTATTTAATTTTCCAATAGGCCGCGATGGTGGGATCCAGTTGTTTATTTGTTTTTCCTTTCTGATTGTACTTTTACCGTATATTTGTAGGACGCAAGCGTATGTGAATTATTTATATTTTATTGTTGTAAATAGATAAGTGCAGCTAGGCTAGTTTGTTTTGATTTCTGTATTTTATCGGAGCAGTGTTTCTCCGTTAATTAAAGTAATGATGTAAATACCATTTCAGATGTTAGGTTTATTGGGTCATCGATTATGTCACCGTCGAAGTAGTAGTGGTATGCTCATACCAGGCATATAAGTAATTACCAAACTTTCTTTTAAAATCCACTACATTTTTTATTTGGAATGAAGCGATCTTTAAATGAACCAATTGTATAAAACTGCCGCAATAAATGGTAAATAAGATGGTATCTGCCTCCATCTAGTGGTGATACCACAAATATGAATTAATGATGAAATGCAGTTAGCGGCAAAGTCAATAGAAATTTTAATGTACAAGGATCGCTATCATTCGATAATGTTAACATCAGGCACTTGGCCTAAATTTCTGCTTATATTTTAGGAAGTCCAGTCTATCACAGACACGTAAATGAAGAGTAAATTTTAAATGAGTGGTTGGATACACTCAGAGTGATGTGTCAATATTTGATTTTGTTTAACCAGGAGGTATTTGAATAAGACGATGGTCATGTAGGAAATGAAGTGATGTTCATGGTTGTTTTGTTCTTTTTCTAAGAATTATTTCCTTAAGTGATACACTTGCTCAATGCAGTCCAAGATTATGTAAATTTGGGTATTTTTCCCAAATGAGCCATGTGATAAACATTTAATAACTCTTATAAGTCAGTGGATTGATCGACGTAACAGAATTTAATTTACTTTGTTGTGAGTCAACTATGTTAAAGTTATTAATTTGAATATTTGAGAGATAGTTTCTCTGTTATGTAATTTTGTATTTCAAGTAGGTGGTTTTTCTGACCAGAGTTTTAACGGAGTCATTTTATTCAACTTGAAGACAGTGTCAAGATAGTCTGGCGTATATTTAATTAAGGTGTTTGACCTTCAGTCAGTTTATTCAGGCGGTTATGATTATTTTGGAAGGCAGACCTTCAATTTTTAATATTTTATTAGTCATTTTATTTTCATTTAGTTTACACTTTTCACTAGTTCAATTTACGTTCAGCATTTTATTTGAATAAATTAGTCTTTTATTTTAAACTTTAATTCAGTCTTGGGTACCGTCATTTTAGTTAGTTTACCCCCTTCTTTTCATTCCCTCACTCCTCAATCAGCAGGTGGCCTCACCGGGGATATCGAACGGGCACGACTGAGAATGAAGAGTCTACATGCAGCGGTGAGTATGTGTTATATGTCATTTATTACAGGAGCAGCCGGCGCATAGAAGAGAGAAGAGATCACCGCATTTGGTGCCTTAGAAGGGCACAGGGGCCGGAGTGAGGAGTGAAAAGCGTGTCGCCCACCTTTAGGGGCTAGTTTGCTTATCCCCGGGACTTTGCACTTTACATTTATTTATTTTGTACCCAGACTAACAGCCATGAACATAGATTTACTGAGTGTTGATAAATATGAATGCTGTGATAGTACTGTTTGACAAGTAGTGGTATTAATTATAAATGATATGTTTTGTATGATTTTATCCAAATTTAGGATAAAATTGTTTTGTATTGGTGATTACTGTGTCTTGCATGTGATGGAAGTATGTTGGGGAACCTGAAGGTCTCAGTCGTATTCTCTCAGCATATAAAATGTCGATTAGCCAGGAGCAGTGGGACAGGTTGATTAAAACCATTAACGATTTAAGTGTAACAACTAGTGAGTTGAAATCAAGTCAGGCCGAACTATCGAATAAGATCGAAAGTAGCCAAACAGAATTAGCTGACGAACTGAAATCCAGTCAGGCTGAACTTGTAAACAAAGTAGAGAGTAGCCAGGCCGAATTAGCTAACGAGCTAAAAAACACACAAGGCGAATTGAAATCCAGCCAGGTAGAACTTGTAAATAAGATTGAGAGTAGCCAAGCCGAACTTGCGAATAAAGTAGAGGCAGTACACGGGCAGGTCTTGGAAGAATTTAAACAGTATGAAATAAAACTCGAGGAGAAGTTCATAAAAAGTCAGGTCGAATTGAAAAAAGAGTTACGGGAAAACCAGGATAAACTCATGCAGGCGTGTAATGCAAACAGGCAAGAGACGATGGAAGAAATAAAGAAGTTAGCCGATGCACAAGTACAAATACAAGAGCAGTTAGACAGCCACAGCGCGACTGTTGAGGAAAGTATGAGGGAAACCAGGGAAATGGTGCAAGATCAAGGCAAGGACTTAGCTCGAGGTATGATACTCTTGGAGGAGCGGATAGATAAAATTGAGGACGAGAATAGGAAAGAAATGGATAGAGTATGCGTACAGATCGGAGAGACGCAGGAGAAAACGAGCCACGAAATCATGACCTTAAAGTCGGAGACCCAGGATATTACCAAGAGGTTAACCGAACTGTCAGAAAAGATCGCGGAAACTGAGGGTGCGATTACACTCAGCGAGCAGTCAGTAAGACAGGAAGTTAACGAGGTCATAGAGGGAAAAATCCAGGCAATTAAGACCCAGAGCGAAAACTTGTCGACCTTGGTTAAAATGCTAGTCGACAGACAAGCCGAGTCCCAGGTAGCCAGAGAGATTAGGATACAGCCGCAACACGAGCCGACACAGACCGAGCCGATAACCCAAATATTTAACATGGAGAGGACAATGCCCGAAAGTACGCAAAGAACTGAAGCTTCCACGCAAATCATAAACATCGTGCGTACGAGTGACGATCAGCCGAAGAAATTCAGTGGAACGTCACAAATAACACCAAAAGTCTATCTTAGGGAGTTGAAACAATATTTCCAAGACATTAAAGCCCCTGAAGAAAAGAAACTACGCATAGTAGAAAAATATCTCGAAGGACAGGCGAAGACCTGGTACTACGGTTTCGTAGATACTTTTAAGACGTTCGCAGATTTCGAGAAGGCTTTTCTCGAAAGGTACTGGTCCTTATCCACACAACAAGCACTCCGAATGGACTTGTACACTCGCAAGTACATGTCGACACAGCCCACACGATACTTAGACTTCTTTCTAACACAGCTCGTCAAACTGAGACAGTTAGATTCTCCAGTATCTGACGCAGAGATCGTTCAGACGATAATCAAACAATTTCCGTCGGACGTGCAGAGAATGCTCATTACAGCGAGGGTCGATGATCCAACCCAAGTTGAGGCTATTCTAAGGGAGCTAGACGCTACATCCACTAATAATGTACCGCAGAGAGTGACCAGGCAAACGCAGGAACATAGGGCTTACCTAGCTAATGCCACCAATGAAAATGTACGAGGCAATGCGCAGGTAAACGGCCCGAATTCAGGCGCTGTATCGCGGCGAGATACGAACACGAGACGCCAGGAGGAAGAAATCCAACGTCCGTGGTTTAGAAAACCTAACTACCCAGACAGGCGACCGCGCTACCAAGACAGGCAGCCGTACCAAAGGAGGTACCTCTCACGTGACAGAAGGCGATGGGAAGAGCGAGGAAGAGATAGACCTTACTATCGCGATCCTGAAAGGAGATGGAATGAGAGAAGGAATTACCAGCGAGATAGGAACTCGGACCCAAGGTACCAAGAGGGGCGCCGATACATCAATGACCTGAGTAACAAACAGCAGCGCGATCCGTGGAAGCAGGCGATCGAATCCCAAGATATGAACCCGGATATCACAGGAGACGGAAGTCACGAATTCCAGCAGCCAGCCAGGAGAGAAACCCAGGACCGCAGACCACTAAACCCAGAAGCACCCGCACACAAGGAAACAGGTGCTAGGAAGAAAGAATATATTCCTAATTGGAATTAAGGACTCCATCATATAGCTCGGACATAAGGGAAAAATCCCGAAATCACGCAGAGGCAACCAATTCATATTAGTCACAATGGATGTATTTTCCAAATTTACAAACCTTTCTCCAATGCAAAAGGCCAATACTAGGTCAGTTTTAAGATGCATTAATAGGGAAATAATTCCGGCCATGGGAAAACCGGAGAAATTATTGACAGATCACGGAACACAGTTCACCTCCGCAGAGTTTAAAACAGGTTTAAGGCAATTAGGAATACAGCATATTCTGAGTTCAACACGTCACCCAGAGTCGAACCCGGCAGAAAGAGTAATGAAAGTCATCGCAAAATTCAGCAGAATTTATATCCCAGAACAACATTGGCGATGGGTCGATATTCTCCCATTGATCACTGACTGCATAAATAATACTGTCCATGAAGCAACAGCGAAAATCCCGGCCACAGTGCACAATGGCTTACAACCAGCCAGGACGTGGAGCCCAGTCGTCAACTGTCCGCCTGAACCCCAATTATCTCCGGAACTATGTACACAGCAGGTACGGGAGCACTTAAGAGAGCAAGCTGACCGCAGGCTGAGGAGAGTTCGTAGAAAGAAATACCGCAAGCCATTAAGGGAAGGTGAAATGGTATTGATCCGTAGACCAGCCATCTCCGATCCTGAAAGGAAGTATTACGCAAAATTCGCACCATTGTACATCGGGCCTTACCGCATTGTCCAGGATCTGCAAAACAATGCATATAGAATAAGAAGTTTAGATGGAGAAAATGAAATGATCATGAATGCGGCAAATCTTAAAGAATACAGAATAGCACCAGGCGCAGCTCAAGTGAACCTCGTGGAAAAACCAAGGAGCTCAAACGCAGGAGAAGACGCAAGTTCCGGCACGGAAGGAGAAGATGATGAGGATGACCCATGTACCGAAGCAGAAGAAGAAGATGATGAGGATGACCCATGTACCGAAGCAGAAGAAGAAGATGACCAGGAAACCCTATCAACGAACCCAGGAGACGACAGTCATTTCGAGATTGAGACAGATCAACAGACAGAAGAGAATTGTCCGGAATGCGAACAGAACTCAGCCGAGATACTAGCAGTCATGAAACAGATTGCAGATGACCTCGAGAAAGAGAACAAACTTTTAGAGAGAGAAATCAGAGGAAAACTCAGACATAAGCAGAGGTATACTTCGTAGTTAGGAGTATACATTCGCTTATGGCTGCAAGTATGTCTAGAATATCATTGGTTGAATCGAGAAATCTTCCACTATCGCGTAAGATTTCTAACGGCGTAAGGGGGCATTGCACCCATAAGCGAATTTGCCTAATTTAATTCATAATTAAATTGAATATTTCACATATGAGATACCACAGTGAGGCTGTGAAACTAGCAGTCACAAAGGAAATTTCTGGCGCCAGCCTGACGGCGAGAGAATCCATGGAACTTTTCTCTAGACACGACCAGATTGTAAACCACCCTTCAAATAAATTTTATGACACCGCCGGGGAGTGGTCACTTGCTGTCCGCTCTCACGAGGAAAGCACGCGGTGAAGCCTGACCTATTTAGCTAGGACAATAGAGGACCAACGACTGTAACCGCCAATTCGTGGGAAGAAGCGGATGCACCACGTTTGGAAGAGCGCGAAAGTCTCAGCCAATCAGAATATTCTAAATTTGAATGAGCTGTCATACCGGGAGATCTACTAACAGTATCTCGTGATCTGAAGCCCGAGGTGGTAGTGAAAAAACAGTGTCCTAACTGCTTTATAATATTTGGTGAATTATCAGTGTCAATCCGTGGTTAATCAGTGCCTAATTAATAAAATTCAACTTCAAACGGAGGAGGAATGGGACCCGGAATGAGGAGTCAGCATGGCGGAACGAGGCCATTCCCCGGAAGAAAATAACACCAGGGACGCGCATCATCGTGTGGATTATCCTATGATCATTTCCCACGGCGCAATATCACATGTGAGTCGGACAGAATTTAGGAAGTTTTGAGTACAAATTGTGAAAACCATAACCTACGGATGTACGAGAAAGCGCTCCCAAGGACTAGATCATTACGCCACATCCCTTCCACGGAACTATTTTCCAGGTGGTGGGAGAAATTTTTATAAAAACCCAGCGACCACAGGGTCGAACTCTCAGTTACTTCTCAGTGTGAATCAACTCTCAGTTACTTCTCAGTGTGAATCAACTCTCAGTTACTTCTCAGTGTGAATCAACTCTCAGTCACCTCAGTGTTTTGAGTCTTACTCAGTCATTCCAAGTTCGCAGTCGTTCTCAGTGTTTTCTATTTCTCAGTTATTGTCTTGAGTACTTTTAGTGATACTTCAGTATTCTCAGTGAATCTACGTTTTGACAGAGTGACAGAGTGTGTCAGCATAATGCATTTTTAGTCAGTTTTATTTTGGCTGGTAAGAAAGCGATTAGACACTTGGAGGCATTTTTTTAGAAAGCCTGGTATTATTTTACTTGGGAGAATATGCATTTCAGGAAATGAACACTTTCACAGACATTTACTGTAAAGGCAGGGAGTGCAGGCAAGAATTACACTCTAAACTTAAATGAGCTCACATTACTAGTCGAGGGAAACAAGTCCATGTTTTCCAGCATAGACATAACAACATTTCTAACCAGCGGGGAGCGTTATTTGTGAGATCAGTATAAAATTTTCTCCACAACAGAAACTGTATATTTAGCTTGTTTCTACCATTCAATAAACTGTTTGGCAAGCGAGATGTTATGGGCAGAAACTAGTAAGACAGCCGGGAAGGTGTTTGACTTTCTTCAATGCAGACCGCAATAGCAAAAACTTGACGGAACAGTTATGCCCCAGTAGGGTTAATGTACTATAAGCTGTAAGGTAAACAAAGCTGAGGGATCGGCGACCAGGCCACCAGGTGATCTTGCAGGTAGATAGCGAGGAGACCATCCGTCTACACAACAGGCAGTGGCATTTCTTCTAAACTTTCACTGGAGTGAGAGAAATACGAGTGTTTTATGCTAAGAATAATCGTGTGTCACGGCATGGCAAGAATGTGTCAAATTTGCGTGTGTATAAATTTGGAATACCACATCAGCTTGAAGATGGAATTCTAATTTCACCATGACGGGGGCCGGTGGGTGAACCGACCTGCTTCCTCCACCATCAGGTATGAGCATCATTATAATGTAAATAATATGTAGGACCGTGGCAAAATCGATGATCAGTGTAGTTTAGAGTACTAAGTAGGGTTGTAAATAATTCACAGTTTTATAATTCTGATAATAATAATAATAATAATAATAATAATTATAATAATAATAATAATAATGTTTCTGTTGCACTTTCAGATAGGCTTATTTTGTGCGCTTTGGCTAAGTAGATGTTTGTTTGCGTGTATTTTATGGTTGATTTTCTGTAGTATGTCATTCTGACAGTTAGGCAGCTATGATTTTGATCTACGAGTGTAATGTCAGTTTATTATTATTATTTCATCATGATTTTAGATCGATGGTTTTTGAGTTATATTTGTCTTTTGTTGGAGCTGTGATGTTATGGACACCGCCGCGATGATTTTCAAGGTTTATTTTTTTTTTTTCACTATTTTGCGCATTTCAGAGTGTTTTATGTTGCGGAATCATCCTTCAGATGACCGTTTTCGATTTGTTTTTATCCCGCGTATTTTTGCGACGATTTTTGGGTAGACGCGAATATTTATTTGCTGTAGTTGCGGTTGCGCACGTTTCAACATTTGTGTTTTGAGAGGCAATCTCGTCACTTGTTTTTTTTTATATAGTAACTATGAGAGCCATTGATGAGTCAGCTCTGTGATTTTTGTGATGTGTTAACAGTGAATGATCGAGAGATTCGAGCTAGATGATGAATATCCCTGATGATCTACGTTGATGATGGAAACATGATATTTGAACCATGTCTTGAATTTACATAAGAAGTCGTAATGTGCACGACAGATATTTTGCCCGCCGGATACGAGCGAGGTTGTACTGTGAGAATATGAATAATAATGACGTCGCGAATAAGTGAATAAATAAGAATTGTGGAATGAAGAATTTAACCACGTGCGTTAAATGTGTTACGACATGGGTTATGATACTACAGGCAGGAGCCTGTATTTGTTTAAATAATTCCAGGGAGAATAGATGCTCGACAAATAATGCTAGCCAGTGTACAATGTGAACAGAGAGACGAATCAATGTGTTTTGAATATTTATGTAGAATCACGGATTGACGTGAAATAACAGTAATTTTTCCATCAAGGTTAAATAATTTTATGTCCAGACATTTGTCGTCTGAAATTTGGGATTGCCGTCAAATTCGCAATATTTTGCTATTCGCAGCGGGGTATATTTTTTCTGGTAACTCCGTGTTTGTTTTTGCGCATTTCTATCCTTATTTAATTTTCCAATAGGCCGCGATGGTGGGATCCAGTTGTTTATTTGTTTTTCCTTTCTGATTGTACTTTTACCGTATATTTGTAGGACGCAAGCGTATGTGAATTATTTATATTTTATTGTTGTAAATAGATAAGTGCAGCTAGGCTAGTTTGTTTTGATTTCTGTATTTTATCGGAGCAGTGTTTCTCCGTTAATTAAAGTAATGATGTAAATACCATTTCAGATGTTAGGTTTATTGGGTCATCGATTATGTCACCGTCGAAGTAGTAGTGGTATGCTCATACCAGGCATATAAGTAATTACCAAACTTTCTTTTAAAATCCACTACATTTTTTATTTGGAATGAAGCGATCTTTAAATGAACCAATTGTATAAAACTGCCGCAATAAATGGTAAATAAGATGGTATCTGCCTCCATCTAGTGGTGATACCACAAATATGAATTAATGATGAAATGCAGTTAGCGGCAAAGTCAATAGAAATTTTAATGTACAAGGATCGCTATCATTCGATAATGTTAACATCAGGCACTTGGCCTAAATTTCTGCTTATATTTTAGGAAGTCCAGTCTATCACAGACACGTAAATGAAGAGTAAATTTTAAATGAGTGGTTGGATACACTCAGAGTGATGTGTCAATATTTGATTTTGTTTAACCAGGAGGTATTTGAATAAGACGATGGTCATGTAGGAAATGAAGTGATGTTCATGGTTGTTTTGTTCTTTTTCTAAGAATTATTTCCTTAAGTGATACACTTGCTCAATGCAGTCCAAGATTATGTAAATTTGGGTATTTTTCCCAAATGAGCCATGTGATAAACATTTAATAACTCTTATAAGTCAGTGGATTGATCGACGTAACAGAATTTAATTTACTTTGTTGTGAGTCAACTATGTTAAAGTTATTAATTTGAATATTTGAGAGATAGTTTCTCTGTTATGTAATTTTGTATTTCAAGTAGGTGGTTTTTCTGACCAGAGTTTTAACGGAGTCATTTTATTCAACTTGAAGACAGTGTCAAGATAGTCTGGCGTATATTTAATTAAGGTGTTTGACCTTCAGTCAGTTTATTCAGGCGGTTATGATTATTTTGGAAGGCAGACCTTCAATTTTTAATATTTTATTAGTCATTTTATTTTCATTTAGTTTACACTTTTCACTAGTTCAATTTACGTTCAGCATTTTATTTGAATAAATTAGTCTTTTATTTTAAACTTTAATTCAGTCTTGGGTACCGTCATTTTAGTTAGTTTACCCCCTTCTTTTCATTCCCTCACTCCTCAATCAGCAGGTGGCCTCACCGGGGATATCGAACGGGCACGACTGAGAATGAAGAGTCTACATGCAGCGGTGAGTATGTGTTATATGTCATTTATTACAGGAGCAGCCGGCGCATAGAAGAGAGAAGAGATCACCGCATTTGGTGCCTTAGAAGGGCACACTAGAGGAGTGCGACGAGCTTCGGCAGTCGGCACAGTTCCTATCCTCGCCGCTAGAGGGGAACTTCATTCATTCCATTCCTGACCCGGTCGAATTAGTGAAAACAGGCTGTGGATTTCAATTTTCATTTACATGCACCTTAGTTCGTGAGGATAATCTATAGAGTCTGCATCTATGTAACATCTCTTAGCATGCTATTTCTGTTGATTTATAGACTTGGAACAGAGTTGAAACTCGAGTTCCTAATAGGAAGTAATTCGTGGCCAAAACTACATCTAAAACCCATCATTATGAGTAAAAACGCCGCGCTGAGTGGTTGACGCGCTGGTCTTCTGACCCCAACTTGGTAGGTTCGATCCTGCATCAGTCCGGTGGTATCTGAAGGTGGTTAAATACGCCAGACTTGTATCAGTAAATTTACTGGCACGTAAAAGAACTCCTGTGGGACTAAATTCCGGCACCTCAGCGTCTCTAAAAAGCGTAAAAGTAGCTCGTGGGACGTAAAGCCAATAACATTATTATTATTATTATTATTATTATTATTATTATTATTATTATTATTATTATTATTATTATTATTATTATTATTATTATGAGAAAATACCTCAACATTTCAGCTACAACCATTAAATATTATTATACCTTCTTTGCTTAGAACATGTATTCTAAAATGAGTCTGAACGTGTCTAATAACCAGTGTTATCGCTGTAGTTGTTCTTCTTTTCATTCTATGTATGAGTATGGCAACAGCAGATATCCAAACAACCCTGGAATCATATGTACGCCGATGACGTCATGCTGGTGAGCCAAGGCCTAGAGCAGCAAACACAACCCTGAAACGAGCATCTATGTGCATATGGAATGAAACTGAACATACTATACCTACAGTGCAGCGAGCAAACAGATGGCTCAATATCCGTCGATGAGCAACAACTCGATAAGGTACCTGATTTCAAGTACTGAGTGTCATGTGTAACGTCAGATGGAGATGTGTTCAGAGAAATGCGAACGCATGCATCCTGGAGGGAAATGGCGAAAGATGGCAGTTAGGCTGAAATAAAAAATCTGTGATCAGAATTGTGGCTTCAAATGGACTTGAATGTTGGCCAGTAACCAAAAAATGTAAGCAAATTCTACACACTATGGAGATGAAGATGCTGTGTTTGTCCAATGGCTTAACAAGACTTGACCATCTCACCAACGTCGAAAAAATTCTTGGCGTTATACCAATATCTGAGAAAATCTCACTTGAGATGGTATGGGCATGTACTCCAAGGATGCAGTGACAATAAGAACAATGCCATTAAGAATAGCAAACAAGAGACCACGAGGGCAATCCAAGAAACGATAGCTTGACCAAAATCAAGCAAGACATGCGAGCGGGCAACGTCAACAAGGCAGATGCAAACCGTATAAAACTGCAGAAGGCCGACCCTGCTATGCGGGAAAACATTTAGACTAGACAAAGAAGAAGATCGTCATGATTGTACTATAACCGTAATTAACGGTGCTAGGATCTGGCTAGGTGCCCGGGAATTTGAAATAACGTATTGATTTTCACAGCATTTTCCTAGAGAATAATAATAATAATAATAATAATAATAATAATAATAATAATAATAATAATAGACATAAATTGGAGATAAAACAAAGAATAAATCATTGATCCTACGATAAGATTTGAAGACTTTCTTTCCCAGCCAGATGATGTAGATAAGCCAACAATATTCTACTTCCAGAGAGCCTATAGCGTCAGGAACATACGAGCAATAGGACTGCTTCTGGGTGCTAGAGGGACCATCCCCAAAAATATTGTCGAATGGCGGCAATCGTACAGACTGGAGAGAAATATTCAAGCGAAAATTGTTAACACGATTATAAAATCTCAGTGGCAATAATGCGGAACCATTTGTTTGGAAAACATAGTATTTAATTACCTCCCGGCAGCATAAAAAACGTTCATATTCTTTAGTACATTGATATTTCTTTTACGAACCCAACAATTCAATTAGTTTTTCAAAGAACTTGTGAGTTATTCTGTGTCCTTTAGCAAACACGTACTGGTGTCAAAATAAATAAATAAATAAATATAACCACAATAATAATTAACATTAATTATTACTTGAGAAAATATTTTAAATTGTTTTCCAAATATACATCGGCAATGACTCCTCGTACCAGTAAATAGAACAAAAAGTTTTGTTATGTGCAGTTTGTTGAAATACTAACCATTGAGGAAATATATGCAAAAGGCAATTACGAGACCCCCTCTAACCTGCATCCCTTCCTCTACTTAGGAATAATACAATAATTTGTTATCTAGTTTTCCTTCCAGTATGCCTTATACTCAAATACGTGCCAGACCTGTGCTGGGTAGCGTCCCAGTGTTCGATTCCCGGCCAGTCGATGGATTTTGATTCTGGGCTGAGGACGGGAACGGGGTGTACTCTGCCTCGTAACGAAAGCCAAGCAATATGTCACAGTCACCACGTATCAGCTGACCAGTATCTACAAGCCATTTGGACAGACAACAGCCGTCTCGGCAGGGAAAAGTCCCAATAGACTGTTGCGCCACTGATCTGTTTGTCTTTTGTACTCAAATACGAACATTCACCTTAATTACTCCTGTGGATTTAGAGCGTTACTTCCACAAAAAGACAAAACTGAAACCAGTGATGCAACTGACTTTACAAACCTCATCTCAGATTGAAGAATGAAGTATTCGTTAAAAATTTGACATTTATAGACATAAATACAGTTTTATTTTCTCTAAGTGTAGCAACATATTATGTTTTTGTTGTTGTTGCTGCTTGTAATATGTATTTTGTAAGTTTTATGACGAATTTCTGGGCAATGGAAGACACATTCGAATAAGTTTATAGATGCGGAATGGTCGTCAGGACACTTCAAATACTTCTGACAATTATTCTTTCTTTTCGCTATTTATTTTACCGTGAACACAATTGGAGTGAAATTGGGACACCATGGAAAACCATTTTCAGGGCTGTCGACGGAGGGGTTCGAACTCTCTATCCCCCGAATGTAAACTAACAGCTACGCGGCTCTAACCGCGTGGTCAACTCACTCGGTTGACGATTATGATGGTTGGTGTGATTGTTTTTCTAATCTAAGGAATTTATACAACAGGTGGGGGGGGGGGGAGGGGTGGACTGAAAGCTCTAATATCACTGACCCGGAAGAAAACAAAATCCGATGGTCCCTACAACGTCATAAGCCCCTAAAACCTTATCAATAACATTACACTGATTAACTGACTGTTGTTGTTGTTGTGGTTGTTACGTAGTTGCTTGTGCACAATTACGAAAACTAACATTCGTCAATGATGGGTACACAACATAAAACCAAATACATTATCGTAATTCTTCCTTTCTCAGAATTAGGTAAAACAGATCAACTACCGAAGTCCATAGCTGCAGTGGCTTAAGTGCGACCAGCATCCAGTATTCGGGAGATAGTTGGTTCGAACCCTTAATTAAGGCAACGGCCGCTTCCTTCCCACTCCTAGCCCCTCCCTGTCCCTTCGTCGCCTTAAGTCCTATCTGTGTCGATAGGACGTAAAAAAAAACAGATCAACTAAGATTAATTACAACTAACCCTACAAATAATTCTGGAAGGTCACTTTTTCGTAAGTTAGATATGATTACTAACTGTAGAACTCTATCTCCAAAAATGTAAGCACATCTGTACGTTTCTTCGTATCCACTAAATTATAGCCCTGAGTATGCAAATTTCAGATATCATTCCTATTTATAGAGATTATACAAAACTTTTTGAGAAAGTTAATATAGGAGGTGCATAAATCAGAACTCTGTCACCGGCAGTAAAGGCGACAGTCTACATCTGAAGCAGAACTTGAATAAGACTCAAATGTTACCGCTGATTTAAAGGGGATAAGATAATCAGGAGGAGAGAAGACGAAGCGACTTCAAATGAAAGAAGTTGATAGCCACTATCAATCAAAAAGCATTTCCCTTCATACACAGGTTGTCAGAGAAAAGAAAAGGATGTTCTTTACTACTTAAACATTTTCATCCCGAATAAAAAAGTACGCGCGATTCCTCCTAGCCCACGATACTTTCATTAGCACAAGCTCAGCTCTGTGCGCATCATATTAATACACATGTCAAGTAAGAGCACTGTGCATTAGTTGCCTACAGTTGAAATACATGTGTATGGGCTGTTTCTTCAAGAAACATCGATGTGTGTAAAAGTGGTTGAACGTCACGCTACCACATCAAAAGTTTTCAGTGACGAAACGATGGGACAGGAGTAAGAATGGGAAGGCAGCGGCCATGGTCTTAATTGACGTGTGCCTAGTGTTCAAATGGGAAAGCAACGGAAAACCATCTACAGAGCTCCTGACAATGGGATTAATTTTTTTGCTAGTTGCTTTACGTCGCACCGACACAGATAGGTCTTATAGCGACGATGGGACAGGAAAGGCCTAGGAATGGGAAGGAAGTGGCCGTGGCCTTAATTAAGGTACAGCCCCAGCATTTGCCTGGTGTGAAAATCGGAAACTACGGAAAACGATCTTCAAGGCTGCCGATAATGGGGTTCGAACCCACTATTTTCCGGATGCGAGCTCCTAACAGTGGGATTCGAACCCACCATCTCCCGAATGCAAGGTCACAGCTACGCGACCCTAACCGCACGGCCAACTCGCTCAGTAAGTGAGACAATTTAGCATAAAGTAAAATGTTGTCTACAGAAAAATGTAAAGTTAATTAGTTGAAAGAATCCACTGAGTCTTTATTTACTCCCATCTCATGCTGTTGATTCCTGATGTGTTCATTTAAAAAAAATTCTTTGATAACTTCGTATGGATTTAGTCTAACGTAACCGAGACAATGCTAGCGAAACCTAACTCTAATAAACTTAAACCAATGTCCAAATATACAGCGTGAAGCGTAATTCGCGCACTCGGACGTCGCAGCGCGACTCCTCACATGCCAGCAATAACAAAATGTATCTTACAAATTTTCGTCTTGTGAGTATATCCGGTAGAAAACGGACGTTAAAGAGTAGCAATCTGGCAACACTGTAACCATATGTAGGGTAACTACCGCTGTCAGCACGTTGTCGTCGTGCTGTACAATTGGTGCAGTGGGTACAGTTTTTGGTTGGCATGCAGGAGGTCGATGGTTCGATCCTGGGTTTAGGCGCATTTTTTATTTGCTAATTTCCATCTGATATTACCTACTGTAATACAGTAAGAATCCGTTTCTGAGGTCACATGTATCCTACATTTACAACATTTTGTAACGCTGAAGCAACAAATACCTGGTTAGACTAATAAGAAATAGACAGCTGAAACAAATGATCAATCATAGGACAGAATAACTACACAAACAATATCACTTTCGATATGCTAAAGATGATAGCACAGTACAATAACACATCTACTTGTCATTTACATACTACATGTACAATAATAATGTTATTTGTTTCATGTCCCACGAACTACTTTTTAAGGTTTTCGGAGACGCCACCATACTACATGTAACATGATCGCGCAGATATAGCACATTAGCACTAATACTGTCCATATTAATGACCGCATGACCTTCACAACAGAATACGTTGTCCTCAGAACAACAGATGCTCAAAGCGACCTCCATGCACGTCAGCATGAACACGCGCTACCAATTCTTCCACATTAGTCGGCGGAGTAGAGTACACGTGATCCTTCAGGTGTCCCCACAGGAAGAGATCCAGGGGAGTTAGGTCAGGTGAACGCGGTGGGCATACAACTGGATCTCCACGTACGAGCCATTTCCCTGGAAATGTTCTGTCCAAATACTGTCGCACATTACTTCCAGAGTGTGGAGGCCCACCATCATGTTGGAACCATATCCTCTGCCGAACATGTAGTGGAACATCTTCCAGCGCATCAGGCAGATAGTTTGAGAGGAATGCACGATACCTTCGTGCAGTCAACCGGTGAGGTAACATGTAGGGGTCCAAACACCTGTTGCCCAATATTCCGGCCCAGACGTTGATACCAAAGCGAATTTGATATCCACGGTCGCGAGTGACGTGCGGGCTAACCTCACACCAATGGTGGCCATTGTGGAAATTGAAGACACCCTCACGAGTGAATGCTGCTTCATCGGACCATAGTACCGTGTTCACGAAGTCATCGTTGGCTTCCTGTTGTTGTTGGAACCATTCACAGAATTGCACCCGCTGATGGCGAGCTACAGGATGCAGGTGTTGCGTGCAAGAATAATGATAGGGGTGCAACCCATGCTCGTGCAGCACGTTAACGACCATGCGTTGCGAGACACGCAGCTGCCTTCCTACGCTACGTGTACTTCGCTGAAGTTCTTGGTGTATGACCTCCAGAATAGCTTCCTCAGTAGCTGGAGTACGGCGAGTCCGTGGACGACGTCTGTCACGTGATGGTGGAAGGAGAGAACCTGACTCCCGAAGGCGCACCTCCAGACTACGAAACACATTTTTATCTGGATGGCTTCGACGAGGATATCTAGCAGCATATTCACGAGCGGCAACACCAGCCCGGTTATCAGATGCACCAAGGACCAGAAGCATATCCACATATTCATCGTTTGTGTATGCCATACGTCTGCCACAGTGGTTTAGAAGTTTATAAGACGGACATTCGATACGTGTACGCATGTACATTGGAGTCTGTCATGGGCGCGTTACTCCGCTCGCCACTAGTCCCTGTCTGGTGGACAGCTCATACACTACGTACTAAACACGCCGTCAGTCCTACGCGCTGTTCCACCTAACGCACATTACCTCTCTGACAGATATTTTCTGCATGATTCATCCCGAAATGGCGAAATGGTGAAATGGTCGGTTTCGAATTACACTGTTTCCCTAACAGTAATAGACATGATGTTTCCACAATCCCATCGATATAATAATAATAATAATAATAATAATAATAATAATAATAATAATAATAATAATAATAATAATAATAATAATAATAATGCACTGAGATACGTACTAAACAGCATGCGGTTACCAGACGCAATGTTAAAAGGCAGAATTATTGGGACCATGGTGATAACACATACAAATTGTAACCGAGTTTGGACATTATTCGCAGAGCACGTTGCCAGGCCTACTGGTAACGTAAGGCCCTACCGAAATGTAATGGACCTGAACGAGGCAAGAATAATAGTTGGTACTAATCTATGGGACCATTGGAGGAGGGTACAAAGAAAACAGGTTTCACATCTAGTAGATGAAGTGGTGCGAATAAATTCACGCCCACGACGTGGAAAGGGCGCCTTTCAAAGTTGACCAATGAAAAGGATTGTTCGTCCATTTCTAGGATTGTAGTATGTAAGTGCAAATGGTTTCTAGAGGACCCACTGCAATCGCTGTTGACGATTAAGATGCCAGATACCATACCACCTGGACTACATGTACGAAATAAAAAACATACGCCTAAACCCAAGATCGACCACTCGACCTCCTGCATGGTAACCCAAAACTCTATCCACTGCACCAACTGTACAGTACGACTAACTTCTGCTGACAGAGGTAGTTACCCTACATGTGGTTACAGTGTTGTCAGATTGCTACTCTTCAACGTCGTTTTTCTGCCGGATATACTCGCAAGACGAAAATTTGTAAGAGACATTTTTTTATTGCTGGCATGTGAGGAGTCGCGCTGCGACGCCCGAGTGCGCGAATTACGCTTCGCCCTGTATATCGGAGGGTTATAAATACCAAAATAAAAAATAGGAAATATTTTACTTCTTTTTGTTTGTGTATCAAAACGACACACCCTACTCGCAGCACGAAAAGTCTGGATCACATTCATACACATGAGCTGCTAGGAAGGAAAGAAAGAACATAAATAACTTTCTCATAGCCAATGTGCATCTTCTCGACTCACGCCTTACAATGGGGAGTTGAAAAATGGTAAACAAGTTTTTATTTGTGTTAAAACACCCGTAGGGCATCTGAAAAACTAGTTCATACAATAATAATCCTTGGACCGGGCGAGTTGGCCGTGTGCGTAGAGGCGCGCGGCTGTGAGCTTGCATCCGGGAGATAGTAGGTTCGAATCCCACTATCGGCAGCCCTGAAGATGGTTTTCCGTGGTTTCCCATTTTCACACCAGGCACATGCTGGGGCTGTACCTTAATTAAGGCCACGGCCGCTTCCTTCCAACTCCTAGGCCTTTCCTATCCCATCGTCGCCATAAGACCTATCTGTGTCGGTGCGACGTAAAGCCCCTAGCAAAAAAAATAAAAATAAAATAATCCTTGGGCAGTGAGTGAATTTATCAACTTTCTGGCTGGAGTTTACGGTGTATCAAGCTGATGCACATGGGGCTCAAAATGTTAAGGAAGCGCAAACAGAAAAACAAACCTAGACAATAGAATATTTTTACTTTCCAAATGGACACCAGTGCAATGTTCCAAAGCAAAGCCATCTCAGTAGAAGGGCACGAACGTCCTAGAAGAGAGAAAATTACGGGTTTCCACTATCCTTAACTTCGACAGTAAGATGGGTAGTGTGGTTAGCTCTACGGTATACCTGGTTGCCTTTGTCCCTAGGAACGGCTCCATGGCTAAATGGTTAACGTGCTGGCCTTTCGTCACAGGCATGCCGGGCTCGATTCCCCGCAGGGTCGGGAATTTTAACCATCATTGGTTAATTTTGCTGGCTCGGGGGCTCGGTGTATGTGTCGTCTTCATCATAATTTCATCCTCATCACGACGCGCAGATCGCCTAAGGGAATGAAATCAAAAGACCTGCACCTGGCGAGCCGAACATGACCTCGGACACTCCCGGCACTAAAAGCCATACGCCATTTTTCAATTTTGTTGTCCCTAGGAATTAACCCGAGCTCATTTTCCGGCATCGAGCGGTAAAACAGGGCAAAATCCACAGACCGTTACGACCCCAAGAAACGGACACTCAGATCAGCAAGAAGAAGAAGAAGACTACTGCTTATTTTGGTATAAACAGCCTGAATATCAGGATCACGTGTCTTCCCAGACATGTTTCGACTACTTGATAGCGAACAGAGCATGCTATTACCCCCCACGAATAGGTAGCTCTACTGTTACGTATTAAGCACGTATGAAAAATTATTATTATTTTACCAGGTAATTTAAGTAAACTCGTGTTCTCATCCCGAGGTAGTGCAGCTCTGTTCAGGCACATCCCCATGGAGGTGAGCTGCATGCACCATTTCAACCACATACCAGCCATTTTGCCATTCTTACATTTCTGGCAGTACTGGGAATCGAACCCGGGCCACCGAGGACGACAGCTAATAGTGCTAACCGTTACGCTACGGAGGCGGACCTTTTACCAGCTGGTACCTCAGACATGGGTGTGAGTGTGTGTGAGAGACAGAATAGAAGCCTTCTTAATCAGAAACTCGAATACCCATAAAGACTTAGATACAGCAACCGAAATAATAATAATAATAATAATAATAATAATAATAATAATAATAATAATAATAATAATAATAATAATAATAATAATAATAATACCTTAGTGAACTGTTTCCTCTGGAACAGAGAAGAATCAAACAAGACAAGGCATACCAAGCCTGCAAAAAACTGTACGCCTCAAACACCTATCGATGAATGTCAAACTAAGACACTATAATACAACAGTCAGACCGTCAGTACTCTACGCAGTAGAGTGTCTATCTCTAACTATTTTTTTTTGCGAGTTGTTTTACGTCGCACCGACACAGATAGGTCTTATGGCGACGATGGGACAGGAAAGGGCTAGGAGTGGGAAGGAAGCGGCCGTGGTTTTAATTAAGGTACAGCCCCAGCATTTGCCTGGTGTGACAATGGGAAACCACGGAAAACCATTTTCAGGGCTGCCGACAGTGGGGTTCGAACCTACTATCTTCCGAATACTGGATACTGGCCGCACTTAAGCGACTGCAGCTATCGAGCTCGGTATCTCTAACTAAAAAGACCCCACTAAGAGCCCTCGAAGTAAAAGAAAGGATATTCTTGAGAAAGATACTGGGGCCAAGGATCTTATCAAATGCAGGGCGATGGTACAAACCAAACCGTGAACTCTACCAACACCAAGAAACCCTCACATGTGCCATCCGAAGAAAACAACTGGCTTTCTATAGACATCTATATAGAATGGATTCCCACAGGTTGTCCTATATCTTCAAAATAGCCAGCAAGGGTAAAGCCACTGGATCGCTGCGAACCCAGCAGGTGGAGAAGGATCTGGCAGAACATAACATTAATAATGCCATCATTATTAACAGAAGTAACTACCGTTCAACTATCAAAACCACGCCCTTCGTAATATCCCTTACAGAAACTAACCACAATGTGACCAGGAAATGGTCCGAGCAACGCAAAATAGAGTTCAGCCACAGAATGAAGGAATATTGGGCCAGCAGAAAAAGGTCAAAATACCAAGAAGAAGAAAGCAGCAATCAATCCTACCATTATGAACACCAGAATCGGCAACAATTGAAAACAAAAACAATACAGCTAAATCACAAGCACCGTGGTCCTCTGGCGGCCCAAACGAAGTTAATAATAATAATAATAATAATAATAATAATAATAATAATAATATTAATAATAAAAGCAACGGGAGGATGAAACACTACACTTCAGTCATGCACCCGGAAGCCATGTTTGCCGTGCAGTGCGTCGCTAAATATAAAAGGCTTGATTGAATCACTGGAAGTCAGAAAAGGATGAACTCCCAGAAATAGTTCATCTTAAAATCACGCGGCGTCAGGAAGAGCATCCGGCCTTAAATCGTCAACCAAAATCAAAATGAACCTGGCTTTTTTTTTTACAATTCGCTTTATGTCGCACCGACACAGATAGCTCTTATGGCGACGATAGGATAGGAAAGGGCTAGGAGTGGGAAGGAAGCGGCCGTGGCCTTCATTAAGGTACAGTCCTAGCATTTATCTAGAGTGAAAATAGAATACCACAGAAAACCATTTTCAAGGCTGCCGACAGTGGGGTTCGAACCCATCATTTCCCGAATGCATGTTCACAGCTGCGAGCCCCTAACCGCATGGCCAACTCACTCGTTACCCTAGAAAGAGCTGGAATAAGCTGAAGAAAGCCTCTGTTACTTACGACATCAAATTCTATGCAGCCTACACGTCACTCTGTAAAGTACAAAGTCGAAAATATATGCTTTCCTCCTGGATCTGTAATTGTATGAGCGAGCGGGCATTCTGAAACCTGCTCATAATCTACATAACTTTACGATCCATCTCTGTGATGACCGGATGGACGGTAGCCACATTCCTGTTATGCCCTTGGTCGCATGCAATTTGTCGCATAATCAGTTTGCTTGCCACACCATTTCTCAGCAAGCGAACGCTGTAATGGTGCAACTAACAACAAGAGCTAACATCCCTAGCATGTACTTTCACTGCCAGCAGGTGCCCCTTTTGCAACTTTGGGCGTATTTTCCTATATTACATTCAGTCTTGTATGATGCGTAAATAAATCGAAAGACCGTCTCAATGCGCTCTCATTCCTCATCATCACTCCCTTACCTGCCTGTTCTCATTGTACAGTAAAAAGCTCGGAACGGAAATGCCATCAGGATACATGAATAGTCAGAGACTGAAAGAAGATTTAACCAAGAGAGAAGAGCGGGAATGATGGTCTTTCCAAACGAATTCAATACAACTTTTTTTCATCGATTTGAAATGGTAATGCTAATTAAAAATGTACTCATATTGAGCTTTAATCCATTTCAAACTTTGTACGCAGTCCATTAAATGGCAAATGCCATCTTCTCGCGAACTACGTCATTTCTATAAAACCACCTCCCACTCTTGGAATTCCTTTTCTTCTTCACCAATTCATAACTTGTTCTCTCTCACACACAGTCTACGTTTTAAAGGCGACCTGAGATTGGCAATTCTTTGCACAGGACGTCCACGCCCTAGATTTTGCTAGTACTTTTACATAACTGCCTCCCCATCATAATTTAAAATGGTATGTAAAACAGTCCTTCACAAGGTAGTGCAGTCACTCGAGAAAGACAAACAGACTCGCTCTCTTTATTCATCAAGACCGCCTCTTCACGTCACGTCTGCCATTCTGCTTGATTGACCGGATAAAAGACTCTGTTTGCCCAAAGAATTGTCTCAGTTCTCGAAGAGAGATACCATCCTTGGATTCAACTATAGTTATGTGGGAGACTGAAGCATAGGCTTTCGAGAGATTCCCTCACAGAGTGCGTCACACTACAATGGTCGTAACATACAAGCACTTTCCTTATAAGAGGATCGTATTGACAAAACAACCAGCCTCCTGGTGTATGGGTAGAGAGTTTGCCTCTTACGTGAAGGCAGCGTGTTCGATTCCTAAAAGAGTCAGAAATTTTAACTGTGTATAGTTAATTCTTCCGGATCAGGAATTGGATGTCTGTGTTCATTGTAATATACAACAGAAACACGCAATCATGAATATACCCCTCTACAAAGAACTGGTGTCCAGCTGTAAAGCTGTTCTAAATTCACACAATGTACTGACTCCAAGAAGTCGAGTAATAAATAAATAAATAAATAAATAAATAAATAAATAAATAAATAAATAAATAAATAAATAAATAAATAAATAAATAAATAAATAAATAAATAAATAAATAAATAAATAAATAAATAAATAAATAAATAAATAAATAAATAAATAAATAAATAAATAAATAAATAAATAAATAAATAAATAAATAAATAAATAAATAAATAAATAAATAAATAAATAAATAAATAAATAAATAAATAAATAAATAAATAAATAAATAAATAAATAAATAAATAAATAAATAAATAAATAAATAAATAAATAAATAAATAAATAAATAAATAAATAAATAAATAAATAAATAAATAAATAAATAAATAAATAAATAAATAAATAAATAAATAAATAAATAAATAAATAAATAAATAAATAAATAAATAAATAAATAAATAAATAAATAAATAAATAAATAAATAAATAAATAAATAAATAAATAAATAAATAAATAAATAAATAAATAAATAAATAAATAAATAAATAAATAAATAAATAAATAAATAAATAAATAAATAAATAAATAAATAAATAAATAAATAAATAAATAAATAAATAAATAAATAAATAAATAAATAAATAAATAAATAAATAAATAAATAAATAAATAAATAAATAAATAAATAAATAAATAAATAAATAAATAAATAAATAAATAAATAAATAAATAAATAAATAAATAAATAAATAAATAAATAAATAAATAAATAAATAAATAAATAAATAAATAAATAAATAAATAAATAAATAAATAAATAAATAAATAAATAAATAAATAAATAAATAAATAAATAAATAAATAAATAAATAAATAAATAAATAAATAAATAAATAAATAAATAAATAAATAAATAAATAAATAAATAAATAAATAAATAAATAAATAAATAAATAAATAAATAAATAAATAAATAAATACATTTATTTATTTATTCACGAAGCACAAGATACAGCTATACTGAGCAAATTTCACTTGCACTGTCAACAGACTATTTAACAAACATAAACTTTCATACATACATACATACATACATACATACATAAATAAATAAATAAATAAATATGATTAACTGGATTAAAGCCACTTATTTATTATTAAAAAAAGCGCGAGCTTTCCGCCTCGTTCATTAATAATCATGTCAGTTCACGTCGCAAAGACAGTTTACTGGTTTGTATAGTCGCTTCCACCCAGCTGGTCCAGTGGCATTGTCAGTGGCTTCTAACCAGGCAGCTGAGGTTCTAATCCTGCTCAGTACTTGTGGGATTTTCGGAATGAAATGCCATGTCCCCATGGTTCGAATTCCACGTAAGACGGCAGCTCCCATAGTTAAGTTCACGATATCAACACTCACGCTAAACTACTGCCTTTACAGTTAGCGCGGAAGATTTAAATCCTGGTATGAGGACTGGTACAAAGTGTGCTCAGGCCCGAGAGAAGACATAACCCACTATGGTATATGGTAGAACCAAAAACCGAACCCACGCCAACCACACGAGAGGATACCGATTCCAGGCCAGAGTGACGTTATCGGCTTTATGTATAGACAAGCTGGGAGTGAGTTGGTGGTGGTGATTACAGTTTTAAGCAGAAGTACAACTGGGCAGCCATCCTCTCTTAGAACTAATCAGAGAATGAAAGTATCGGAATTGCAGAGAAACGGATCTCTGTTGGGCTATCAGTGGTTGAATTTTAATTAATTCTGTCGTGGAAACAGCAAATATGCCACTAGAGATCTTTTACTTGTCGACGTCGTACGAATAAAATATCGGCGAAGGAAAGAGCACCGCCACGAAGGACAGGAATATGAAAGACACCCTAGGCCGCGAAAATCTAATATAGACGATTTCGTAAAAGAACGAGAATTTACCAAGAGAGTTTGGATAGGAAAGATGAAAGTGAGGAGGCCGGCACAAGTAAGTAGCCGGCCCCGTAGTCTGGGGATAGCTAGCCTGCGTCTTATCGGAGGACACCGGTTTGGTTCCAAGCCAGGACACGGATGGCTAGTTCGAGGTCTGCTCAGTCACGTGGGAACAATTCAGAAATTATCTGACGGAGACATACTGGCCCTGGTCCAGTAAGGCAAGAGTCACCTACTACCGAGGCCCATCAGGGCTCTAGTACAATGGGAGGAGACGGCACAAGTAAATGAAAGCAATGTTGTAGGGACCTCGTGGTCGCCAAACAACGCTCCCAGTTGGTCCCATTTTATTTGCCTTTTTCCGCCGTGAATGTATTCTATCATTCCAACCCATAGGAGGGAGACAGGAGATGTTTCTGTCGAGATTTACACTTCTAGAACCCGTCGACAGTGAGGTGGCTAAAGGGATAGATGTCAGTGTCATGTCATCTCCCGTCCTCTCTACCATATTGGAAACCTATCCAGAACAGGACAACTCACACTTAACGCGACTACTTTCAACGTTAAAGACATAATGACGTAAGGAACAGTTTTCTGGTAATGATTACACGAACAATAACCAGTTTCTAACTCAAGGGTATTCGAACCACCGATCCACCTCCATATCTAGGTGGCAGGTGTCTTACCTACTCAACCATTAAGATAACACATTATAAGCTCCAATTTATAAATCTCCTTTTTGTCCCTATTGGGCCGATGACCTAGATGTTAGGCACTTTTTTTTGCTATTTGCTTTACGTCGCACCAACACAGATAGGTCTTATGGTGACGATGGGGCAGGGAAGGCCTAGGAATTGGAAGGAAGCGGCCGTGGCCTTAATTAAGGTACAGCCCCGGCATTTGCCTGGTGTGAAAATGGGACCACGGAAAACCATCTTCAGGGCTGCCGACAGTGGGGCTCGAACCCACTATCTCCCGATTACTGGATACTGGCCGCACTTAAACGACTGCAGCTATCGAGCTCGGTTTAGGCACTTTTATACACCAAACAAAATCATTATGATTGTCCCGTATTGACATCAACTCAACTAAGGTTAGGTGGAAGGTAGAATCCCACATTCCAATTTGTTTTTTACTGCTAGTCTATGCAATTATTAAACATAATCCAGGTTAAAATCTAGTTAAACTGTTTGTGTAGGTATCCTCAACATATTTGAAGTACATATTTTCCAGCATTTTCAAGGAAGATGATCCTTTACATACGTACTTTATCTTGATTTTAGTGTTTTTAATAGGAGTGTGAGCTTGAACCTTGATTTATTGAGTGTTTTGGCTCAACATGAAGGAGCATTTTATCTAAGCATTATTATCATCATCACCGTCATCATACGCGTTTTTATTTCGTTTGCGCCGATTTTTGTACCCTTTATTTAGCTTAACAGAATACCAGTACCAGCGCTCCCAGTATATGCTCCTTCCACATTGATCCGTTTTATTTCTCTGATTCATGATTTACAGCGTTTAATTTAGCATTCTACCAGGGCAGACTACTTCTCACAACGTATTAGCTTCATCGAATTACCAATATACGCATTACATCGGAGATAAGTAGCATGTTTATGGAATGGTCCTTGTCTTTTGGCACAGAGATTGCGTATAGTCCTCTTACTTGTGCAGGGTAGATTCATTATACGTTGCTAGCATACAGGTAGCAAGTAGAGCAAAATCAACCTAAAAATTAACAATGCCAAGTGGGTTGCATACATTTAAGAATTCTTCTAAGAGTATAGGCAATACGGCGTACACTTATGTATTAGTCAATGATTTCGTGGGCTGGCGCCTACTGTGTAGGCAACACAATGTACACCTATGTGTATTACAGTTCATATGGTCGTGGACTGGCGTTAACAGTTCAAGGATCACATAGTCTTTTGATCCGCCTTTTCCCGACTTTTTCCCGTCGTGATGATACGGACGATTTCGGCTTCATAATCTCAAACGTTTCGCTACCGGACTTGCGTAATTTTTGGCAGAACTTGAAATTTGCTTCTTGCTCAAACTACGATATTCCCAAATCCAATTACCCTTCACGAGAGAGACCATGGTTCTGCTTACACTGTATACACGCAACTGCCTCTTGCTGAAACTAGCAAGGAACTGTCACAGCACCATCCTGTTGTGCAAACTCTCGGCTATAGTGCACCACAGCGACACTAGACGGCCAGTCTACGAACTCAATCATTCTACTACGTAAACGTACGTAAGTAGGTACAGTATGTACCTCATGTCGATATCTGGTCGGATTCCCAACACTTTAATCATTAGGAAACCCAGAAGTACTGTAGGAGTGACATGAGGAGTGAAGTAGTTTTCTGTTGTTTTCCTCATCCAGTTAGACTGCATGCCAAGCTCGCCGAAATGCCCACGTTTACTAATCCTACAAGCAAGACTGTCACGCCAGTCATTCCCGGGACTGGTTAAATAAATTTCATGTTTTTGGTCCGTATTGAACTGAGAATAATATATAAGTAATAATAATAATAACGTAAATGTTTCCACCTTTTCAATACAATATATTCACAAAATAATATTGTCTTAGGATTTCGCCACAAATGATCTTTGCTCCAATACGGCTGATGATGACCCCTAGATGGGTCGAAACTAGTACCGTATAATTTTGTAATTTTGTGAATATATTGTATTGAAAAGGTGGAAACATTTACGTTATTATTATTATTACTTATATATTACTGGTTAAATAAGGAATGGATGTAGTTGCACCACCGGGTCGATGGAAGTAAGATTTTGGCTGAAGTCCATACTAGAAGGCATAGTGTACTGTAAGTACTACACCTCATACACGATGGATCTCAGTTCAAAGAGCAGAAGGAGGAAGACAAGGACGAGAAGGACGAGGAGGACGAGGAGTGCATCTTCGAGTATAATTTCCCGTTTCAGAGGTAGAAGGCGTTTCGTTTCATTCATTTTCGTCTTCTTTTTTGACTTTCTTCCCAACGATATGGCCTAGTTGTATGGCCAGGTGCCCTTACTATGGGGCGGGAAGGAGGGATATATTCACTATTGTGTGTTACAGTGGTGGTTGGTAGTGTGATGAGTTCTGCGTATATGAAGAGGTCCTCAAGCCAAAGGTCCCAGCCTGAACAGGGATCGAACTCAAGACCCTCTAAACCGAAAGCCACTACACTGACCATTCCAAAGTGAAGCCCAACTAGCAAAAAATCATGTCTACAATTTTAACAAATCAGAAAATTCTCAACATAAATGAAAGAAGCAGTATGACAATGTTCTACCTATCTATTTACGAAGAATTTTGGTGTTGCCAAAGCTCGGAATTCCAAAATAAACACCAAGTTCAAAGTGATTAAATTTAGTGAGGATCCAAGCATCAAAATTAATAAAAGTTACTACGCTTCTTTTCACTTTATCGCGCACGCTACGTACTTGGAAACCTTCGCTTCAAGAGCGAATAACAAGGTGAACAATTCCATCAAGATGCAAAGGAAGACGATATAAGATGGAACATCAATATGCTCGTAAACTGCTGTCGGCTGCTCAACAAGAAATCTCAGAAGAAGAACAAGAACGAGTACTTCCACAGCAGAAGAGTAACGACTGTATATCGATCCCGAGACCCCTGCACAAGACTACAAGTGAAACGATAACATACGCGTTGATTTTCTTTATTAGTGTTGCAACATTAATATGTAACTACAAACCGATCTTTTTCATCAGAAGTTTGAAGTCAATGATCAGAGAAACCCACTTTAAGAACATCTCTACAACTGCTGAAGTATCCATTTGTTTCCGTCCTTCAACAATTTTCCTTTTCATCTACGAGACACATTTCTAAGAGAGTGTCTTAGATATACACTTTATACATTCCGACTACGTAATTTCCGCCTGTATTTCCATTAGTGGAGGCTAGGCTAATTCCTGCACGTAACCAAGATATTTTACTTTACTGTGACTTTACCCCAATGTGAGGAAAAGGCCTGATCGACTGAGTAATTCCTGTAAACACCTTGTACACTTATGATAAATGTACCGGGCGGTACACCTCCACACCGCTAATTCAAAATGTGCGCCAGTTGAAACTCCTCTGTTGGAGGAAGTCTGAACTTTATCTACGCTATTAATTCTCTACTTTCTCTGAAGATGTCACCACATGGAAAACTTTGAGTTTTTGAACTGTGTCATTTGTGATGTGTTTTTGTTTCGCTTGAAGTAAGAAGTGTGAACTTTCTCTTCAAGAGGACACTACTGAAGATCAACAATAGTGCAACCTAGTGCGAAGTCAAAGAACTATTTTGTTGGAGAAATTTTTATTTCAAATGTTTGTTCTTTGCTAAATTTCTTTCTGTTATTGGTTAAGTTGGCTGTATACCCCTCTTTTTCCCCTTGTTTTAGATTTATCCAATCCCGAATTTCTTTGAGTTTTTTCTCGACCAATCCGATGTATCTTCCCCCTACTGGGATATGTTTCTGTACCCTAGCCAATAAAGAATGTGCGGGAGGGTGTTTTCATTCCCCTAACGCCTAGAAACTTCTGCGAGAGGATATAAACTGCTGATTTTAGGGTCTCCGGGCCACTTCTGTTCCATCTTTCAGTGTATTAAGTACATAGCAGGAGGCGGGAAGCGCCTCTTTCCTCGGCAGCGGTCAACAACAAGGTAATGGCCGATTAATAACTTCTTTCTTCGCTAGCTCAGCAGTTTAACTCTCGGGGCGGGTTCTAAGCTTTCCACCATGTAACCGTTTCCTAAATGTAACTACTCTTTTCATTTATTCTCTTTTAAAGCTACATACTGGGATAGAGAGTGCTAACCCTCTCGAGCTCCCACTCATATTGTTTTGAGGTAAACTTATTTTTCTCAACCTATTCTTCGATAACGTAAAACAAATTGTTCTCTTCTTAAGTCACCTCTTTAGTATGGGATTAGCCCTTGTATTAACGGCCTAGTGCCAAGTAGGTCTTAATCAAAGTGTATTAGGAGTGCAAGTTCGCCTCCTCTCAAATTGTTATTTTAGAGGTCATTTAATTAACCTGCTTTTCATTTAATAGACCTCAGTAGATTGGGTATTTTACCCCTGTGTTTATGTCCGTTGAGGACAACTTGAAGGTGGAGTTTGGTGTGGCCTGGGAGAGGCTTAAATTTGAGAGCGAGTGGCTCTTTTGAAAATTGAGTGTTGTACGCCTCGTGGAGGCTCTTCAGTGTAATTTGGAGCAAGGGCTCCTAGGCATGAATGGGGTTTTCTGCCCCTCTGTTGAAACTTGTGTTTGGGGTAAAACTGAGCTGATTGCCCAAGCAGTGTAAAGTCAGGGCGCGAAGCCCAAATTCTGTAAATATTGTAACTACCCTTTTGATTTGCTACTTTGTACCTGCCATGCTTGTTATTTCTTTGTTTTTGAAAAAAAAATATAACCTTGTTAAATTTTACATTAACTTTGATTCCGTAGTTTGAGACCCGTTCACGCCCGCACCTTCTTTCACGCATAACTACCACGGATATCTCCGTAACAATAAATATTTTATATTGTGTAGTGGTAACATTCAGAAACACTGGTAGTTATCCTTTTTAGTGTGTTAATGGAAGTATTCCTACAATATATATTACTGCTTTCAAGGAATAATATTTGCAGTGTTATAGGCAATGACTTTACGGACCACTGAGGAATTAGCAGTACCACGAAGTCGAATTCTCAGGACTGCTGAGGATTTAGACGAAGTAATTTACAAATTAGTGAATTGATTCTTTCCCCAGTCTTTTTCTAATCAGCTGGGGTAGGCTTTTCTGATTTATCTCCTCCAGAATCTGTCCTGGATCTTACCCTTGTGAATTTGTAATATCTGTAGATCGTTCATACCTCGAGCTATCCATTTCATGTTTGGTCGTCCCATCGCTGGCTCGCCTTTAACTGCCAACCAGCAACATATCCCTCAGGTCCCCTTTCAAGATGCCCATATCACCTCAGAAGATTCTCTTGAAATGTTTCCTCTACTGAAGTCACTCTCGAAATTTTATATGCTACTGCAATCAATAAGTTCGTGGGCTGGCGCCTACAGTTTAGGCAACATGGTGTACATTCATGTACTAGTCAGTACTGTAACTTCTTGGACTAGCGCCTACAATGCAGGCAACACAGTATACAACTTTGCATGTACTGTAGTAAATATATTCGAGGAGTGGCGCTAACAGTTCAAGGATCATATAGGCTAGTCTTTTTACCGACGTGGTGATCTGGGCGATTTCGAATTGATCATTTCAAACGTTTCACCAGCGGATTTGCCTAATTTTGGGCAGAACTTGAAATGTACCCGTTGTTCAAACTACGACATTCGCAAGTTCCGCCGCTGACATTAGACTACCCTTCACAACAGAGACCGTAGTTCTGCTTATACTGTAAGCACGCAACTGCCTCTTGCTGGGACTAGCGAAGAACTGTGCCGGCAACACCCTGTAGTGTAGTTCACCACAGCGACACTAGACCGGCCAGTCCACGAAATTAATGACTTTCCTACTATACCACTGTTATGGATTCTATTCACGCGGGTTACCCACGATACCATCGTAGCATTCGCATTTCAGCAACACGCTGTTTCTACTCATCTCTCCTATTGGTTGTTCGGTGTTCAGAACCGAATGATAAGGCTGGACGAACCACAATTTTATCTGATATGAAGTACCAAATAAATATATCATAACAACAGTTGTTTCCGAAAGATTATATCATGGACAGAAATCATTTATACAACTCGTCAAAAAGTTCCACGGTTTCCAGAAGACTGGGGAAACGCTAGTGAGAAAATGGAGGTCCTTTACAGAAGAGCAAAAGAATGAAGTACGAGAAAAGATAAGATACCGGCATTATTTTCAAAATGCGCCATACTTCCAATTTTGCTTTAATGTTGGGGATTTAGCAGAGTCTCCCCTACCTTCTCCCTTTCCCACGAAAGGGATCATTCTTGTAGTCATATGGTCCTATTTCCATCATGTACACAGGATTCTACCTCGCGTTATTCAAACCTTAATTTCAGTAATTAATTTTGCTATTAGGCAATTGAAATCTGGCTCAGAAAAATAATGGATTGGTGGAGACGCGATCCAATTAAAGTGTTCTGCAGGACATCCAATGGGAGAGAGAACTGTTCCTAACTGTACAGAAAAGGACTGTTAAATTCGTTGCTAAATACCTTGCACCATAACACCCATCTGTCTAATTCAGTGGAAGGGTTAATCGTTGGGATAAGAGGACGTGGTAGACAGAGGATAAAGTACCTTCAAAATCTGACGCAAAATTTTCGATATACTATCCATCAAGAAATGAAACATGAACTTGACTGGAACCTATGGCTGAATCGGCAATGCACTGCCTTTGTGAACTGACAATGACTAATTAAATAATAATAATAATAATAATAATAATAATAATAATGAAAAAATGAAATGGCGTATGGCTTTTAGTGCCGGGATGTGTCGGAGAACTTCGGCTCACCAGGTGTAGGTCTTTCGATCTGACTCCCTTAGGCAACCTGCGCGTCGTGATGAGGATGAAATGATGATGAAGACGACACATACACCCAGTCCCCGTGCCAGGGGAATTAACGAATTATGGTTAAAATTCCCGACCTTGCCGGGAATCGAACCCGGGACCCCTGTGACCAAAGGCCAGCACTCTAACAACAACTACAATAATAATAATAATAATAATAATAATAATAATAATAATAATAATAATAATAATAATAATAATAATAATGGCTTTATGTAACATAAACTAGTGTTACGATTTACAGAGACGCCGAGAAGCCGTAATTTTGTCCTTCAGAAATTTAGTTACGTTCCACAAAATCTACCGACACGAGGCTGACGTATCTGAGCATCTTCAAATAACCTTCGGACTGAGCCGAGATAGAACCTGCCGAGTTGACCTCAGAAGTCCAGCGCTCTATCACCCGAGATACTCAGCCCGGCGACTGACAGATTAGTTCTCTTAAACACAGCGTTTCTGAGTTGCTTCATACAGTAAGCTGCAGAAGGCATCGTGGCACAAAAAGTATTATCTCATAAAATGGTTACTTTTATCAAAAATTCACTTTTTTTCACTAGATGAGAGCAGTGGAGTGGAAATTTTGAACGATCTGTTCGATTCGTGGAAGCATAATTTTAGAGTTTCTCCCTGTCACTGTTTATCTCCAA
The DNA here is from genome assembly GCF_040414725.1 of Anabrus simplex. Taxonomy (NCBI): domain Eukaryota; kingdom Metazoa; phylum Arthropoda; class Insecta; order Orthoptera; family Tettigoniidae; genus Anabrus; species Anabrus simplex. The sequence goes on along the minus strand of NC_090273.1, from coordinate 63,841,139 downwards.
ATAAATTATACCTGTACTCTGTAGGTCGCCACGCACAAGACTGCCGACAACTGGTAGAGGATATTTGAGATCGAGAGATGAATTATTGTGCCCACCACAAGAGAGTTCTCAAGAAGCGGGCGGCAGTTAATCCACGCTGTCGTCCCAAGCCGCGGAGGATTCCAGTGCGACCTACTTGTGGCTTGTTTCCGTGATTCCCCGGCTTACCACACAGCAGTGCAATACTGGTAACAATACGCCTCATTTCCCTCTCCCACTATACAAGTCTAAAACATTTCAAAAGAGAGCTTTTAAACGCTCCGCTGATCACAACGCGAGCAGTCGCACAGCCAGAAATTGTTCCCAAATCGAGGTTCCTTAACCTCGGTTATCCGTCACTTTTAGAACCGTCAGTTTCTGTTAACCATCACATTGTCAAAACTACGTCACTCCATTCCTTTTTCCCACACCAAGGGATGCGGCAGGGGCTGCGCAGTATCCGAGTTCAGTCATTGATTATGCTTAGCGGTGTGAGTGCGATTGTTCGTGGTACAGAGTGCCCCGCTGGACACCAAACCCGGCATTTCGCCAATAATTCCAACACCAATAAAGATATCGTACTGAAATTTGGCCAAGAATACGTTCTAGCGCCCAAATATTGAGACAAGTAGTAGACGCCAACCTGCCTATCTGTTCTGTAATTTGGCTGATGCGTTTACATCATAGTGATCAGTTGATGATTGGTTGAGTGCTAGTGTACACGCACGTGAGTTCATACAAGATGATAGCTGGAAAATGAATCGGTATATCCTGGAGGAGAAAGCGTTTACTATCAGCAGTTATTGGAAATCAGAGTCGATAAAGTCAGGTCAACAGCAAGTTCTGAGTCAGCTCGGAGGCCGGCATCCGCTGAGAAAGTCCATCATCTGGGCCTTGTCAACGAAACTGAAAACCAAAGGGACTAGGTCGTCTAAACATGTCGAGGATGTGTCGGCCCGGCCGTGACAGCGCAGTACTGGCAAGGACTTTCCAGAATATGGCGCGGCGGGCTCAATCGCATTTCGTCCGTATTGGCAAACATTTCAGTAAGACTGATCTGCTGGATGTGACGGTCCCATCAGTTCACAATGTCCACGATGGGAAATGGATCTAGCAGCAGTGAGGCCTTTAAGTCATTTCCGCCACAGAACTTGGGCATAGTAAGCTGCAACAACACTTTTAGGATTTGGATATCGCCTATACACTTCCAGAAATGTAGACGTCTGTCATTCTGAACACCTACTGCATGACAAGAACCTATCAGTAGAGAAGAGGTCGGGAGAACTTGTCCATTGTTGATGTAGGTGTCCGGGCGACTATTACATCTCATGTGTGCTCCTTTTGACATATGGAAATATGTACAGTAGAAACTTTACTATCCATCAGTGGACGGGGCCAAGGCAGTGACATATATGGCAATAGATGGATAACAGGGAAAAATGAGAAAACAATTACAGTACTGTGGATTGTCTCTAATGCTGTCACACAAGGAAATGAACCACTGTACAGCTGATTATGCTCGACCAGTTTCACTGTCTTGCGAGCTTCCTCAATACCGTTGGTGGATATAATTAATTTTCATTCGCTCGATACCATAAAAATGGGGCGATACCGGTAAAGTTGAGAGAGACAATTGAATTTTGTGTCCCTGCCTTTGTTTGTTTCCTTGACTTGATTGTGTCATGTGGGACAGGTCTTCAAGGAATTTTGGAACCCACTGCATTTAATATCGGTTTGAAAGTGTCTCTGTTACATCCATTCTGCAACCATAAAGGTGAAGAGTGATTTCCCAAATCTTTATCAACGTGACAAATTAAGTATGGTTATATATTATCACCTCAGTTCTGCATCATTTATGCAGAGTATGCCATCAAAAGATCTCTCGAATGCTGGATTGGTGGATTCTCGATTGAGGGCAGTAAAATAGCAACCTACGCTTTGCACATTAAACTTAACTCATCGCTGGAAGTAAAGAGGAACTTACCGAACTGATTACAACAGTGATAATAATCTTTATTATGGTGTAGAGATAAATAGGGAAAAGACAAAACTAATGGTAGTTGACCAGCAATGTCAAATCCAGCTTGCAGGATGCCTAAAGGTCCTGCAGGTTTTAAGGGAATTCGTATACCTGGAACCAGTCATCAGTGACACGGGAAACTGTGAACAAACAGATAAAAATTCGTATTGCCTTATGTCAAACTGCAATGGTCAAACTTATGTAAGATTTATCAGAAATGTGCAATATCGAAAGCTACGAAGATGCGCTAAGTTTGAATCACTAGTGTTCTGCATCGTTTTGTACGGCTGTGAAACCCGGACCAAAAAAAGCCAATAACAAAAATCGAATCGATTCCTTTGATTTGTGGTGGTGGCGGAGAAGGCTAGTATACTTTGGACGGAAAGAACAACAAATGCTTCCATTATAGACGAACTAAGCGTGAGTGAGTGTTACCTCCAGTTCTTTGGCCACATGTTCGGAAGAGAAGGACATAATTTGGGAAAGACCATTTTACAAGGCAAATTTGAAGTGAAGAACAAGGAAGAACAGCAAGCGAAGGAGAAATCACTGGCGTACCTCTTCAGATTATGCAGTATTAAGAAAAGATGAAGGCCTCTCTGGGTGGAGACAATTTTTTTCAATTTGCTTTACGATGCACCGACACAGATTGGTCTTATGGCGACGATGGGATAGTAAAAGCCTAGGAGTGGGAAGGAAGCGGCCGTGGCTCCAGCAATTGCCTGGTGTGAAAATGGGAAACCACGGAAAATCACCTTTGGGGCTGCCGACAGTGGGGTTCGAACCCACTATCTCCCGGATACAAGCCCACAGCTGTGCGCCCCTAACCGCACGGCCAACTCGCGCGGTGGATTGAGACATGCTATCAAGGTTGCAACACAGAAACTATAAAGTAAATGAAGTTACGACGCTTAGCAGTGAATAGAACGACTGAAGGTGAATATTTCTAATTCTAATTTGATTGATTTTCTTATTCTGTATTGCATTAACAAATTTCTCTTGCTTGGAATGTTCAAATCTAAATTGCATTGCTCACTGGGTTAGGTGCAGTATTGTTTAAGTATTGTGTTCAGTTTGTACAGTGTTTGTATAATTTAATTACACACATTAATATGTTAGGTGTAATTTTAACATTTAGAAATGAAGTCGTGATTTGATATTTTTATAAATTTTAATTGGGCCATAAGAATGTTATATTAAATAAATGAATTAATTATATGTATTCATTTTAAGACCCACCAACTATCTGCGGTTTTCGGAGACGCCGCGGTGCCGTAATTTTTCCCCCGCATTTCTCTCACACGCCAGTAAACATACACGAGGCTGGTGTATTTGAGCACCTTAAAATATTACCAGATTGAGCCGGCATTGAACCCGCAAACTTATGCTCATAAGGCATTCGGTGGAGAAGTGACGCATAAAATCACACTCAAGATGACGGCACAGAACTTAACGTAGGGATTCAAACCGTGGACCAATGGATAAACGCAACATTATAATCTGCTGTTATACAGCTTAACAGTGTTTGCAGTAATTCAGTGCAACTAACTGTAAATAAATTATTTAATTAAAATGCTGTGATTGAATTCGCGTCTGGTTCACTATATCCTCATTTCCTACTGCAGGAAATGCGAGTAAATAACTTCCACGGCAAGCATTCAACAATTTTAGCTGCTATTAAGTATACAGAGGATTAATTACATCCCAGTGCCTGCAGTTTATATTATACATAGCTCCACCCCAAACAAGTCTTACGTCTTGGTGATGAGTTTAGTCCCCAGTTTGGCCAAAGTTGTGGCCGCACGCTCGGCAAACTCCTGGCACAAGTAATACAAGTGGTGGTGGGTATATCGACAACGCTACGGTACATGCTCCATCATCCCTCACCGCACTCATAAATTATTGACAAAGCATAACTCCGTACCTTCAACTCCACATCTCCATTCGCTCATTCCAAAACTGAACACGTGAAGTTGTTGTAGTATAACATTACAGCAAAGAATGCTAGTATTTGAATCCATTCTTGAGTTTCCTTGAGAGGTATTTTTGATATCTATATATTAAAATTTTTAATGGAAACTAAAGTCAATCAGTCCGGCCATTCTATCCGGTTGATTTCCTTCATTCTTTGTTTAACTGAAAGGTATTCATGCACAGATTTGTCATCAGGTACTATAAATCACTTAACTTCCGCCTTCCTCAAATTATTTGATTTTTCAATTTTTTGTCTCTTTGAAACAATCATATTTTTGGTTCTAATTGAGGTAAGGGGTTTGTTTTGGCCTAAGAACACTCAGTGGATCATGCTATTTCATTTCAGCTCTTAACTATTCAAATCGGTTGATTCTGAGGAAAGTTATGAGTGCACATTCAATTTGACGTCTCATTTCTTCAACATTTTTTTCTCATTGAAGCAATCGTATCTTTTGTTCTGAGGTACGTAGCGTTTTGGTCTAACAACACTCTGTGGATCAAGCGCTTTCTTTTGAGGCAATAACTACTTAATTTGGTACATTATGAGAAATGTGATGAGTACATTTGTATCCATGACGAAGATCTTTGAAGGACTTTTTAACAGTTCGGCGCGTAGTGTTGTTCCTAGGAACGTTTAAATACATTTCTTTGTGTGATGTATTTTCAAGTGTTTTGTTGACATAATATTACATTCTATTACCACAGCAGATCATGTGCTTTATTTCATTAACTCGAAACTTTGCAAATACATCCATGAAGATAGTAACGAACAACACCATACTTTGTACACTGCGGGCGGAGCTAGTAAATGTATTAAATTATTTGACAATGAATGAAAATTTTTTCGGGACTGTTTCTCTTAGAGATATTACAGATCAGTAGTACATCAAAGACCATTCTTTTAAATAACTGAAGTTAATATTTATTGATAGATTTTCATAGGCTATATCAGAATATTTCAGTATTGCCATCAAAGTACGTATTTAAGAGGAAGCTATCCTTGTAACGTTTCCCTATAATTTTCCTTCTACGTAGAAAGTGGAATGGTGATGTTTTCGTAATCCGAAAAACGACAGGCATACATAAATGCAGACAAACATAATAATATACCATACTAAATACTAAAAATATACTAATGTTAAACTATTCTTCTCTGTAGACAACACGGTTTCCATTCTTTGAAAAGCTGAGAGAGCACACATCACTCATAAAGACGTGTACACAATTACACCAACCTAAACTTAACATGTCGAGAACTAAAGGCAGCATACAATATTTTGAACTACACAATTCAAGAACAAGAAGAATAATTCAGTATTCACAATTTTTTTCATTTTAATTTAATTGCTGAATTGGTTAGGAGTGAAGACAATACTAAAGAAGAAAGTTACGAAACATTTAATATCCAAAAATTGGAAAACTTTCTGGATATTCTGGTGCTCATTAGCAAAAGAAAATCATACCTGAGGATGTCTTCAATCACTCACACGTTGATCTCACTACAGCTGACAACAGTGACTGAGGTTCTTACCTGAAGAAGAAACATGAGCTATGTTAAACACAATTATTTAAATAGCAAGAAGTAAGAGATGTGATAATGGGAAGGTAAAGCTGCCATCAATACAGATTACAAAATACACCTATAAAAAAGTAGTATGATTGTAAACCACACTGGGGGGGGGGGCTCTATAAACAAGAATGTAAACTGAACTACGTCACTAGCACGAGAGAATATACAGCGTACTGTTTATTGTTTCCACGTAGAGTGGTAAATCAACTGTTTGGAGGTTTCTATACTTTGGAAAGCTTAGAGAGTGCACATCACTCTCAAAGACGTTTACACAATTACACATCCTAAACTTAACATGTCGAGAATTAAAGGCAACATACAATGTTTTGAAGTACACAATTCAAGAACATTCAGTATTTATGCAACTTGTTTGGAAGAAACTACATAGACTAGTAAGCCATCAAAATTGTTGCAACGGCAGAAAAGGCAGAAGAAAATAAACGTTCTACGACAATATAGTGGTCATAAGATCCTGTGGTCAGGATACTGAACCATCAATACAAATAAATTTTCATACAGATATGAATACGTTCTGGGCCTGCTGGGATTTTAAAGACATTCCGTCAGTTACTCACACTTAAACAGAATGTAAATTTGCATGCTCCTAATTTAGCCAGTTGAAGTTATTCAAATATTCAATTGTGGAAGCCAGAAATAGTGAATACGGGATGATTTGGCCGTGCGATTAGGGGCGCGCAGCTTTGAGCTTGCAGCCGGGATATCGAGGGTTCAAAGCCCACAGTCGGCAGCCTTGAAGATAGTTTTCCATGGTTTCCCCATTTTCACACCAGGCAAATGCTGGGATTGTACCTTAATTAAGGCCACAGCCGCTTCCTTCTCACTCCTAAGCCTCTCCTGCCCTATCGTCGCCATAAGACCTGTCTGTGTCGGTGCGAAGTAAAGCAAACTGTAAATAAAAAAAGACAAAATGAGTAGAAAAGGTGATGGGTTTCATCAAGAAAAGTGAGGCTTCACGTAGTCCCTCTCAGCATTGCAAGAGATAACTTACCACATCTTTTATATTTACACGTCTCAACAGTTCGACTTCCATAAGTGACACGCAGAAATCTTTGAGCAGTGAACTATTTCATGATTTTGTCACTGTCAAGAAGCACTTGGTCGAATCCCTTTCCTACGAACTAGCCAAGCTGCATGCAAATGGAGTTTTGAAGGTTTCTTTGACAACTATGTATCGATATAGGCCTATCTCCGGTTTTGCCAAGCGAGTCGGTTGAACGGTTAGGGCTGCATAGCTGTGAGCTTGCATTCGAGAAATAGCGGGTTCGAACCCCACCGTCAGCAGCCCTGAAGATGGTTTTCCGTAGTTTCCCATTTTAACACCAAGCACATGCCGTGGCTTAATTCAGGTCACGGTGGATTCCTTTCCACTCCTAGACCTTTCCTGTCCCATCGTCGCCGTAAGACCAATCTGTCTCGTTGCGATGTAAAGTAAGCTCAAATAAAATATCCGGGTTTCTTTCCAATAAACCTTAACTCAAACAATTTAAGAACAGTTTAACATGCATTATCATAGAATAGTGCATAACTCTGAATAGGCAAAGTTACTTAAATTTGAAAGAAATCTGAGTAAATGATAACATCGAATAGGAAGTATCAGTACCTCCTAACGAGTTTGGTGTACCGGTAATATAAATAAATAAATAAATAAATAAATAAATAAATAAATAAATAAATAAATAAATAAATAAATAAATAAATTGCACAGATTAAGATCACGCACAGTACTGTCACGAGTGTTTTCCTGTATCCGTATTCAACTCTGAATAGGACTGACTTCAATATAGACAAGCTGCTATCGCCTGCGTCAGTATTGCAGAAGCATGCGGGATCGATGCACGCAAATTGCCCTACACACACTATCCGGAAACCGGACTGAATACAGCCAGTGCTAATCGAATGATTCTATTTACAGCCTTTAAAGCAGAACATTTTATACTGGTTTAGTATTCCCATTAATATTTTGTACGGCTCATTGGTTGAACGGTCAGCATCGTGGCCTTCGGGTCACAACGCTCGGGGTTTGATACCCGACCGGGTCGGGGATTTTATCCGTGTCAGTTAATTCCTCTTACTCGGGGACTGAGAACTTGTTTGTGTCTCAATACTTACTCCGCATTATTTTCACAGCACACCGCAGTACGAACTACCACAGAAACACGCAACAGTGAATGTATTTCTCCTTATAGCATTAGGGTCGGGAAAGGCATCCAGCCGAAAAACTGGGAGGAATCTACATGTGTAATACAGATCGCTCGTGTGACCCCACCAGAGTGAGAGAAAAGCGGTGAAAGAAGATTAAGAATAAGAAGACAAGGGAGAATTCAGATTACATGGATTAAATGGTTCTATACACTTAAAAATCTCTCCTTTATATTTTAGGTTCATCTGATACCACATTCTTCATCGCTCTGTACTAATCTTCATGCAAGAGTTTCCAGTAATTATTTTCTGTCACATATTTGCAAGTTTAATGGAGAGTTTTACGCTCCAGTCATAATAATAAGCGTGGCATATGAATACAACATCGATTTGTACCTCGCACGAAGTTTGTTGGAATCGCATATTGAGGGAGTTACAGGAGGAAGAAATAAAAGAAATGAAAAGAAGATATTTTCTGAATTCTGTGGTGAAAAGCCGAAAGTTGATATATCCAACAACTGCTACTATTTAGTTTTTACAGACGCTGGTAGTATTTCTTTGTGCTCCATATGCCACCAAAAGATAATATGTCTTCTCATTACAGTAACGAAATAAATGGCAATGCCAAGAAATGAATGTTTTAGCATTACAGTTTATGGTTTGCCTCACAAATCAAGTTTTCGCAGGATTATTTTGTTTTTTCAATGCATGATTCGTTCTGTTGATCTCATTGTAGGTTTCCATTGTTGTTCAAAATGTTTCGTTGGTCTACAAGTTCCTACAGTTTGAAGTTAATAAATTCAATTGTGTACTTTACACTGATATGCAAAATTTCCTGAAGAGTTTCATTTTTTAATATATCAACTTCTGGCTTTTAAGCAAAGAAATTAAAACATGAATTATTCTAAAATCTTTATAAATGCACATGTTAATTTGATGGTGGACCATCATCTAGAAATAAACCCCCGTTTTCAAGAAAAGTGATGTGATCTTTGAAATACATCAAAGAAAATTTTGAAAAGCTAATTAGTAACCAACTGCATCAGACATAAACATTCTTTTTCACACTACACAAAACGCTCAGTAATACTGTTCACATGGTAAAAATCTCAAGAAAATCCATCAAATAGTTACAGGGAGTGGTGGTGGTGGTGATGGTAGTGGTGGTTACCGTTTTAAAAGTACAATTAGGCAACCATCCGATCCTTCAAAAATGCAGGTATCCGAAAAAGAAAGGGAAGGGCAACGACGGGCATGAAAATGAAATACTCCCCAGGCTTCTCAAACCTAATACCGTCGGGCTTGGCCAAGGAAGGTCAGATAGGAAAGATGAAAGTGAAGAGCGTGGCACAAGTAAGAGGAAGCAACGTCAGACACTGCTAGGAGAACCGTGGTCACCAAGTTGAGAGCCCCTGGTGCCCCTTTTAGTAGACTGTTAAATATTCTACCACCCCTACCCACAGGGGTAATCTTCAGAGATATTGAATATTTTCTGCAATGTGCGTTCGCTAGCATATGAAAATGGCCGGCGCCGCGGTTTAGGGGTAGGGAACCTGCATCTTACTCGGAGTACCGCGGTTCTACGCCCGGCCATATCAGGATTTTTTACCAGGATCTGAGGGATGGTTCTAGATCGACTCAGCCTTCGTGAGAACAACTGAGATAGCGGTCTCGGTCTTGAAAACTAAAAATAACGGGCGACCACGTTGATCACGCGTAACGTTGTTATACGAAGAGACCGAACTCGATAGCTGCAGTCGCTTAAGTGCGGCCAGTATCCAGTAATCGGGAGATAGTGGGTTCGAACCCCACTGTCGGCAGCCCTGAAGATGGTTTTCCGTGGTTTCACATTTTCACATCCGGCAAATGCTAGGGCTGTACCTTAATTAAGGCCACGGCCGCTTCCTTCCCATTCTTAGGCCTTTCCTATCCCATCGTCGCCATAATACATATCTGTGTCGGTGCGACGTAAAGCAAAAAAAAAGTTATCCAAAGACCTCCTGAATGATTAGTGGCCGCTGGGTAGGCAAATTTGTTTGTTTTTTCGTTAGAAAGTGCCTATTTTCAATTCATTATACAGTCATACATCAATATTTTATTTAATGTGCTTCGCCTATGGTGGAAGCTTCATAATTGCAAATAATTGCTTCGTTTGAAGAGTGGTTGTAATTAATAGAACACATCATTTTCAATTATTAAATCCTCAGTACACTGATGGTACCATACATATATTTATCAGAAACAGAATAAATTATATACTAACAAAACGAGCGAAAATTGTTAAAGTCGTGGTTAAGTAAACAAACTTAAAAAATTCACTGGCTGAACTATTAATAAGTGGATAAAACAAAGCGGAGAACTGAATATGTTACCCAAGTTGAATGATTAACGTTTACAATGAACAAGTAATCCTAATACATCGAAGTATTAAAAATATGTACTGAAAATGGACAAAATTAGATTTGTACTATTTTAATAAGGTATATGAAAATCTGTTGTTTTATGTCAAACCCAAATTCTAGAGAAGATTTCATTAATTTAGAAATAGGCTCTTATCATTCTTACATTTCACTAAAATGGTAGGAATTTGTGACTTTATCACGGCCTTTCAAGATCAATCCCTCTTTTTTACGTCGCTCCGACAGAGACAGGTGTTATGGCGACGATGGGATAGGACATAGCTAGTACTGGGAAGGAAGCGATCTCCGCCGTAATAAAGAAAAGGCGCCAGAATTTGCCAGGTATGAAAATTCGAAACCACGTAATACCACCTTCAGGGCCTTCTAACTCACGAATTCAATTACTACGAAAGCTTAATTGTATTAGGTGGTGGTGATTATTGTTTCAAGAGGAGGTACAGCTGGGCAAACATCCTATCTTAACACTAATCAGAAGGAAAAATGGAAGAGGGTCAACATTTTGAAGAATGAATGTATCGGAAAAAACAAAAGATAAAACGGGAAGGGCCTGAAAATGGAAAATACCTCAGTCTTCACAAACCTCATACCGTGGGGTCGGAAGCGAACAAGGGAGATCAGACAGGAAATATGAAAGCGAGGAGCATGGCATAAGTAAGACTCAGCTAGGGCCCCGTGGTCACTAAACCACCCTCAGAGGATTGTGTTATAATATGCAATGACTGTGTTTTAGACTGCTGCCTGTAATGTAGATATCCATTACTCTTTTGATATGGCTGTTACAGGAACAGAATTAATACTGTAAAGCAATTTTTTAAATATATATATATATACTGTACTAGCATATTCTGAGAACAAATTAGCCTTTATTCAATTACTAGCTCATACTGCACATGCATATTTACGAGGAAGTATAACTGGGCAACCATCCTATCTTATTCATGTGAAGAAAATGAGAACAGAAGAACGAAAATTTGAACTTTATCCTGATTTTGTAAATTACGACATATCCTCGCTATCATTAATCTGATTTCGGATCCGTGAGAGAGGGACCAAATTATACGACCTCACGTAACCCACCAATTCTGCGTAATCAATCGGAGTTCAACAATTGTGTATGCACACAAGTTGCCAGACAGAATCTAATGGTGACATAATTTTACGTACTACATCGCAAATGCAATTACGTTTTGGTTTGTGGATCTACAAAACAAATACAGATAGGTGAGTTGCATAATGATGGCCAATGTTACGTTTCCTATCTATTACTGCACAGTATACTCAGCCACAATAGTTGACTGATGAGGGAGAGTGAATTATATTTAAGGGAGATGATCTGCAGAAATTAGTTATACACGCAATGTTAGTATTCACACTGCAATGAAATAATAGATAATACGTCGTTTGTGGAATGTCTTCGTTTTCACTGGACTGATGTGGGAAACTCATGCTACGATGTTGTAGTGACTTGAATAATAGTTCATATCTTAAAATTTTAGCCAATTTCAAGTACACCCTACTTGGTGATTCTTGATCCGCAACACAAAAAGCGGTTTTCTTCTCTGAGCCCGTGAGGTAATACTTTGTTACTCAATAGAATCACTCACATTATCAATATTCACACTGTAGATTTATCATCAAGGTTGTCATAACATCACTTAGAAACACTTTAAGTCCCATGTGCTTTTGTGTGTGTGAACGTACATTATTTGCGTATTTCTTATCTACATTAATTTATGTGCTCTTCCGTCGTCTTGTAAGTTATTTAACGTTGAGACCTTTCGGAGAAATAGGATATTTAACCGAAGAATTCACAGAAATTATCGATCAACAGTGTTCAAAGTTCGAATACTGCATTCATGATTTTGGAAATTTTAAAACGTGATATAAAATCTGTTGATCTGCAGTTAAAAGGTCAGTGTATTTCCCTGTGACTTCACTTTTGGAAAATTTTACCGACTGTTGTGGAACTGGGCGTACGAAATTCTGTTTTCCATGTTTGCACGTTTGGCACTGATGGAGGTCATGATCGTTTTAAGGTTAAGTAGAACCTAGGCAACCATTCCTTCACCAACTATGTTTGCAGAGCTTGAATGAAATAAGTGAGATATACCGTATGTAAACAAACAGACAGAATTTCACTCTTTGTGCTATAACGTATTCGACAAGTTGAAATCTGTGAACTGAAGAACTTTAAGCTACTAATTTAACATTTGAAAACAGCATTATTCACAATGAATAGTATAAGAACCATTGCAAATGTACAAAATTTGAAACAGATATGAGCAAGGTTAAAAAATGTTACATTACATTACTTAGGGAAAAGAGTAATAATATGTTGACGTTACCATTAACATTAATTGTCTTAGGTTGGATCCGAAGATTCGGAAATATAATTTGTAATTATCTACATAAGAAATACACACTGAATGAGTTGGCCTTGAAACAACTGTTTTAAATGCTCCTGGTGTTAATTAATCATAAAGGGAATGCAAAATAGTTCACAAAGATATTCTGGCTTAACTTATAGCCCGTTGTCGTATTTCGCGCACTTGACAATCTAGCTGTCTTGAAGATGAATGATATTGTCAACAAATGTAATATCTAGGACCGTAAAGCTCGCAGGCTTGTATTTTTTTATAACAGCCCAAGAGAAGCATTAATGCACTTAAACTGACTTCAAAAACGTCTGCGATTATATCATAAGCTCGTAACAAGTTATGTGTCTATGGATATTTATTTTCTTGGTTGCCAATCTGATTTTTCTTTCACCGATCTCGATAGCTGCAGTTGCTTAAGTGCGGCCAGTATCCAGTAATCGGGAGATAGTGGGTTGGAGCCCCACTGTCGGCAGTCCTGAAGATGGTTTTCCGTGGTTTCCCATTATCACACCAGGCAAATGCCGGGGCTGTGCCTTAATTAAGGCCACGGCCGCTTCCTTCCAATTCCTAGGCCTTTCCTATCCCATCGTCGCCAAAAGTCACATCTGTGTCGGTGCGACGTAAAGCAAATAGCAAAAAGAAAAATTATTTCCTGATATGAGATGACCTATATAAACAATTTTACAGAAATTTTAATTGATTACTCAGTTATTCACTTTCAATATTTGGAATAACGTGGCTCAACATCATTACTAAGATAACGATTACAAATTAATATTTCAATATCTTTTTTTTTTTTTTTTTGCTAGGGGCTTTACGTCGCACCGACACAGATAGGTCTTATGGCGACGATGGGATAGGAAAGACCTAGGAGTTGGAAGGAAGCGGCCGTGGCCTTAATTAAGGTACAGCCCCAGCATTTGCCTGGTGTGAAAATGGGAAAAAACGGAAAACCATCTTCAGGGCTGCCGATAGTGGGATTCGAACCTACTATCTCCCGGATGCAAGCTCACAGCCGCGCGCCTCTACGCGCACGGCCAACTCGCCCGGTATATTTCAATATCATTCCCATACGAAGATATAGTGAAAGTGCTCAAAATGTAATGTAAACTTCATTGAGAACAAGCAAGCACAAAGCAGTCAAGTCAAATCCCCTCCATCTTCTTAAAGAATTACCGATGATCAATCACGTTTTACGGAGTTCTCTAGCCTCCCTAGAAGTTTCTATCAGGATGTACCGGGAGGTCCACTAACCCCTTATTTTTTCGGAGACTGGCAACCCCAATAACGTGTATAACCTAAAGATTCACATAATTTAGTTTTATGAACACCAAATAACTTGAAATTCCTCTTTATGGTCAATAAGGCTCTCCCCTACCTGTATGCCATCACTGTAAATTGATCCTTTGACGTATGCAAAGGACAAACTACTATGCACAATTCCACGCCAAATACTAAGGTCCACTCTGAAAACATGCGATTCGTTGCACCTTGAAACAACACAGGTACCCGTAATACGATTGAATTAATAGGTTATGCCACGTGCTCTGTAACGTAAGGAAGTTAAATCAACACTGTAAACCTTCACTAAAAACTTCGACACATTTGCAAACTTTCGAGGTGGAACGGCCGTACTTAAGTACTAAACCCCTAGCAAGCATCACGTATGTCGACTTCGTGGCTGAATCGGTTAAGACCAGAAGATGTGTGAGTACCGGAAGCATAGGGGTTCGAATCCAGAATAATGCAATATTTTTGAACGACAGAGGTAACTTTAACATCACACGAAAATGGTAAACTTCGTATTTGTAACATAAATTGTATACATCTACATACTATAACATGATTTAATATTAAAACTAATCAATAATAACATGCAATAAAATACAATAAACCATCTATCTATCTATCTATCTATCTATCTTTCTTTCTTAATCCGTTTACCCTAAAGGGTTGGTTTTTCCCTCGGACTCAGCGAGGGATCCCACCTCTACCGCCTCAACGGCAGTGTCCTGGAGCGTCAGACTTTTGGCTCGGGAATACAACTGGGGAGGATGACCAGTACCTCGCCCAAGCGGCCTCACCTCCTATGCTGCATAGGGGCCTTGTGCGGGGGGGGGGGGAGACTGGATGTTTGGAAGCGATAGATAAGAGGGAAAGAAGCGGCCGTGGCCTTAATTTAGGTACCATCCCGGCATTTGCCTGGAGGAGAAGTGGGAAACCACGGAAAACTACTCCGAGGATGGCTGAGGAGGGAATCGAATCCCCCTGTACTCAGCTGACCTCCCGAGGCTGAGTGAAGCCCGTTCCAGCCCCCGTACCACTTTTCAAATTTCGTGACAGAGCCGGGAATCGAACCCGGCTCTCTGGGGATGGCAACTAATCACGCTAACCACTACACCACGGAGGCGGACACAATAATACTATAATAATAATATATTTTTATATTGGTTTTAAGGGGTACTCTCTGATTTGGCGTCTTTCCCCTAGGAAGGGGTGGGGGAAGGATTGAAAAGGAAATCGGCCTTGGTCTTTTATTAAGGTACCGTCCCGGAATTCGCCTGGTGGTGAAAATGGGAAACCAAGGAAAACCGTTTTCAGGACGGCCAGCAGGGTTACCTATCTCCGAAAAAAATAAGAGGCTGGTGAACCACCCGGTATATCACTCAAACTCTGAAATAAACCTTTTTTTTTCTCTAAAAGCAGCACGTTGCTGTTCCACAATCAGCGCATTTCTCTGAAGTTATTTCTAGCACTTCATAGCTATGACAAAAGTGTTCTTCTTAGTTGTTACCTCCTCTGTCTGTCTTTATTGAAATGACAGACTGCTGATAATTACTATTTCCATAGGAGTACAGAAATAAACATTTTTGACACATTAATGACTGATATATTTCTCTTTTGCCTTTGATAACTACTCATCATGATGAGGAAAAGAATGGCCAAATTCCTTGGACACATCCTGAGACATAACAGCTTCGTGACCAACATTACTGAGGGAAAAGTCCTGGCAAAAAAGGACAAGTATGTTCACGATTGACGTTAAATCTTAGATTGGGGCCGATGACCCAGATGTTAGGCTCCTTTAAACAAGCATCATCATCATCATCATCATCAAATCTTAGATTTAACACCTACAATGAGATGAAACATGAAGATGAAGACAGGGGATTATGGCTGCATCGACAAGGTATCGCCTTTAGTAACCAACTAAATGACTGATGTGAAATATTTATTTATTGCATTGAGTACAAAGCTTGAAATAGAAATAATTAACGGTAATACAAACTCTGTTGCACAAGATTAAATACTCCTATTTATTTATTTATTTGTCTTTAGTAGTGGCGAAGTTAGGACTCATGCTCCTCTCTTACACTTAACCACATCATTGTACACAGAAATTGTGAAGAATAGTAAATATTTTAAAATAAGCTAATTTGCAACATAAATTTAAAATAAATGCAACATAATACTAATACCAATATGTACATATCATTTGTCAAACTACTAAATGAAATTTAATACAAAATAAGTTTAAATTATTTTTTTAAAATAATAAATTATATACACACACACGCGCGCGCCATCATTCACTCATCAAGATTGACACCGGTGGTTTATGCATCCAAGAGTCACTTTCTGTAGGAAGACTAGAAAGAATCTATCTAGTGAGTTGAAGGTTTACATAACGACTTTGAGGAGAATAATGGGTTCCAATAAATATCCTTTGTGAAATTGTACGCAATTTAAAATTTATTTTTTAAATCTGAATATAATTATTAATAATCCTAGAGAGATATTGTTAACAAGAACAAAAGCCCTAAATGTGAAGGACTTTATAAAGTTTGTAGGTAAGTAATCCTTCTTGTTCTTCTTCCACCAATTTTCCCACACCTTGGTGGGGTTGCTGGTGCAAACTAGGGGACACATGAGGACTCATATCAGTTTTATAGCCAGATGCCCTTGGACATCAATTCTATACGGAAGAATATATTCACTATTGCATGTTTCTGACATGGTTGGTAGTGGGATGCGCTGATTGTACATGTCAAGAGTACATTGCGACAAGTATAAACACCCACTCCTCGAGTCAGACAATGCCAGGAATAGAACCCGAGGCACTGTGAACCGAAGGCCTCTACTTTGACGATTCAGCCAAGGAGACGGGCATCGCGTTTTGATATATAGGAAAACACTTCGATATTTAAACAAATAATGAGACAGAACATCCCACAAAATATCTTTATAAACAAGTTGTATAAATGGGTTGATTCTCAGTAAAACTATGCCAATCGATCTCGGAATGTATCATTTTCGCCATATCATGGAGAGACAATATCGGCCTAACAGCACCACGTGTATTTGGGTCACTGCCGCTTATCTCCTCATGTCCAGCATCTCACGTCGTTCAGCACACAATCAACTCTCTAGTTCAACTGATATCATTTTAGCGTGTTCAGGTTACAGCCAACAGTGAATTCCATTATCCTATTAATTAACAGCTAGTGTGATACACACGCAGCCTTGCCATTGGAGGCTGATCAATCTGTTGTTTACAATTTTATAAACATACTAATTAACCCATCTATTGCCATTTCTTGATGGTGGCATCTGTCTCTTGCACAGACCAGAGCACAATGTATCTTCCACTGACGTCCCAGTCACATTCAGGGGAACTGTTGAGGCATGAGTGTTGTTGGTACACACAGGCAAACCAAGAAATGTTATATTTTAAGCCAGAGTGATTGCAGCCCAGCAAATTCTTTTTCTATAAGACGAGGACCAAGCCCTAACAAATTTACTCGTAAATACGCTTCCAATTTTAACTCCATACATTTAACTAACATAAGTCGTCTCCGTCTTCTTGTTCCTCTGCGCGAATGGTTCACTTAGGACCACGCGGAATCAACATTTGTTGAGCTTTCCTCCTTGCTCAATAGTTCTTCATTGTTATCGATTGTTGTAATTTCTGTTTCTCCGACTAGGTACGTCGTGTTGGTTTCTTCTCAACTTCCTAAAATCCCCTTGTGTAAAAAATATTCCTGATTACATTTCTACCCTGCATATTTGGTGATCCTCAATTCAGTGAGGTCGTTTTCTACTTGCTTATACCACGCTGATCTCGTACGTTTGATTTGCAAAAATCTATATATTCGATAAGTAACTCTGGTGTTTCTTTCCAAGTGACTTAAAAATTGAATTCGTCACAGTCTTACTGTATCAGTAAGTTTAGAAACTTTTATACATACTTCCGAGTTGGGTTTGGAGTAATGTTTTAATAATCAGGCTGGTGATTTTTAGCGATTAGCATTTTGTAGCTTTTATAGATTTGTAATTTAGCATTTTAAAATGCCATGAAGAAAAACCTGGAATTTGAGCCTATTCCGATAAAGATGTAATACTTTTCATAATAAAAAGAAATTAAAATCACATTAGCATAGACCTATAGCTAATAATAAAATGCACACATCAAAAAAAGTTTTGCATCACCCTGGACCTACGAGTTCCCAATTCTATTCAAAACGAAACAGAGACATACTAAGGAATCATATGAACGTTACTTATTTCCCACAGAACAAGAAATGAGAGCCTTTACAATGATACAGCTTTCCTGTCTCAATTTGAGTTAATGAATAGAGCATACACCAGTACATTTAATACCGGATAACACACCCTCTTGCATTGAAGAATGCCTGAATTCGTCTTCTAGTTCTTTTAAACTAAAGACAACATTATTTATATAATCTCATTGTACTGGTTTCTTCCTAGTTCTATCATTAATTCATTATCAGTCATTAAACTGTGGTCGGCACCAAATATATTTTAAATTAATATTGTAGTCTTACTCAAGGATGACAAAGACCACATCGCTAATCTTGTAAACCAATGAAAATCGTATTAGTTTCCGAAATTAAGAATGCACCGACGATCACCGTGGGCACGAAGTGTTGAATTGAAGTAAAATATAACGAAAAAATAAATACCTCATATTGCCCATTTATCTCAGCATTTTTGTGTGTAGCAGTGTCGCTATGCTGTTTGACATTAAAACACTTTATAGCAGATACTTCGCACACTTTGCAGAAGAGGATTTTTCCTTCGGTAAACATTCCTCCCGGAACTCTCTAACGGAATTTCTTAATTTAACACTTTCTTTAGGTATCGCTATGTCAGATCTATCACTCTTAATTTAACTACGAAAACTTGAAAATTGTCTGTGTTAAAATGTTTAAGAAAGATGAAAGGAGGAAGGTAATTTAGGCGCTACCTGAAGTGGTCACGAGCAACAAGTGGTAAGACAGATCAGAAGATAAGCCCTTGTGGTATATCCTTGTTTCTTAGCAATCGTTACATTCCAGTGGAAGTAAAGAAGGAAGTTATTTTAAAACTAGAAATGTAAACTCAGACGAGATAATATAAGCGTCAACTATTCAGCTCGGAGTCCCGATTTTCTTCACAATGCCACAAACACATTTACACAAGCAACATCGGACATCACTTTCAAAGTACAGTACATTTTTTCGTGAAAAACATGACTTTAAATACAGAAAATGACCGAAATATGACCAAAACAATAAAAATAAGGCCTAATATGCTCAGAAACATCCAATTCGTGCTTAATTCCAACGAAAGGCCAAAACGGAAGACGGGGAAAAATATGGTATTTCCTGAACATCCGAACACTACTTATCACCAACAGTGGAATTTCAGGCGGGACGTGTGAACCATCCTCCCTACAGCCCAGACCTGGCACCTAGTGACTTCTATCTCTTTGGACCGTTGAAGAAGCACCTGTGTAGCGATTCAACCACGATACTGCCGCTCAGCATGACATGGCTTCAGATTAATGTGTATCATTAATATCTCCCCGTAAAATAAAGTTTCTCCGTGTGAGCTCTTGTTTTCCTATTTCTGAAGCTACCTTATAAAACAATGATTACGAGGATCAACTACATATAAATAACAACTGTGTAAATAGAAAATCATGTCGATAATGGTTTATTTCCTTTTTTTTTAGTAGGCGGTAAGTTCTCTTTCTTTTATTTTAGAAGACACAAGATAACAAAATTTCCCCTGAAATATACAGTAAAAAAATATAAGTATTGTGGAAATATATTATTATTCCTACGATTTAAATTCCACTCCTCACTCTAACAAAAACTAGTTCCCTGAAATACAGCAGCATCATTGCACGCAAGCGGTGAAAGAATGTTTCTTGGTATCAGCACCACCGCAAATGCAGTCGAAGAACAATGGCGCACTGTTGATGATTAGGAAGGTCTATAGCGTCAGACGTCAGGTGGAGCTGAACCGCAGACAAAAGATCAGCTCCGTGGACTGACAGAGTGGACTGGACAGGCACTTCAATAACCCCATCTGGCGCACCGAACACACACACATCTCCTTCACTGTCCAAATAGGAAATTAAATTGAGTTTTGAACGTCTCGCTTGTACTTGTCAAATTCAACTCTTCTGAGAGCGAACGATTGGCATTTCAATCTGCCGACAGCGGTGTATATTTTCCACTCCTCTTGCCCACAGACAATATAAGTAATTCTTATACAACACTTAAAGGTTTATGAGATTCTTATTTAAGCAAGGAACAGATTTCTATATAAATGCATACCTATTTAGGAAATTAAAATTAATGGCATTTTGTACTATCTCTAAGAATACTGACGTGTGGAGTTGAAAAACCCTAGGTTAATTTTTCAAATGTTTCAATATTTTGAAGTTTAGCACATATGTTCCACATGCTCAGTCATTAAAATCAACGTACTCCATATTTCGACTAAATAGTGTTAAATTAACAGAATGTGTCTGTCACATAATTTCGTAATTCGGGAAAACCAATATATCAACAATGCCAATAAAAGCAGTTGTCTGCGACACAAATGTGAAGAATGACTTAAGTTACATTCAGCCTAATTTTAATGCATCACAAAAGCACTCAAAAAGCTCCAAAACTGGCATCTTACACTTCCTGAAAGTTTTGAAATTGTGAATAATACTGTGTACCAGGTGTATGCATAAGTTATTGCCTGTTTTTCCTTTTTGGTAAAGAAAACACGTAATTTTCAAGGATTTTTTTTGTTTATTCAAAATATTGGCCATCGGCTTCTGCACACTTCGCCCATCTTTCAGGTAAGTTATGAATACCATGCCAGAAAAAAATGCTTGTCTTTTGCGGCAAACCATTCGTCGAGCCATTTTCCAACTTCCTCGAAATTGCTGAAGTGCTGCTCTGCGAGCGCGTGCCCCACTGATGAGAAGAGGTGATAGTCAAATGATGCGGGTGCGGTAGGATGTCCCATCCAAGCGATGTCAAGGTGTCTCGCTGGTTTTGCTATGTGAGACGGCGCATTGTGGTGTAACAAAATCACTTTGCCATGTCATCTGGTTCATTCCGGTCGTCTTTCGATCAATACGTGATTTAAATGAATAATTTGTTGGCGATAGCGTTGTTTGAGTAGGGGTCATCATCCAGTAACGCCTGCGATTGCTCGTATTCGCACTTTTGTGATCTACCAGAGCGCGCACTGTCTTTCACATTGAAATCACCACGTTTAAACTATCGACACCATATCTCACATGATCTAATCGATGGAGCGTGTTCACCGTATGTTTCTACCAGCAAACGATGACTTACCACAGCCTTTTCCTCTTGATTAAATAAGAAGAGCAATGCATGCCGCAAATGCTTTTTTCTTCAGGCACAAACGCCGACATCATCACAACACAGACGCTAGAATTTGGCGGACTCAACTTGTGTGTGTTGGTAGGTTAATGTCAGACGAACAAACTGACCTATGTGTCAAATTCATACGCTGCGTACTGTTCGCTGTGCCATCTCTTAGTGAAACCGGAAAAGACTTACGCATACACCTGGTAACAACTGGATCGAGGTAGAGGAAAAGTTACAAATGTAGCAAACATGACGATGGAGACTGTACTTTCAAAGAACCCTGGGTATGATGAAATGGGAAAGGCTGTTTTAATGCTGTGTGAAATTAACGATGGACTTAAACCCAGTAGACATTGTGACGTTCAAAAATGCCCTTATTACATCTTCTGATGCTGAACGCAGTTCCAGTCAATATAAATCTGCCCTCAGACAATGGATGATGAATCGCTTTTCAGCACTTAAAAGAACATTTTGTAATCCATTGTTTCGGTAACAAAGAACAACAGACTGTGTGTTCTTCAAAGGTCATTCTAAAAGGGCCTAAAAGGTTTGTTTAGCTTCATTGAACTTTAAGATTAAATGGAAATGATCGTATTTGTGGTTTCAAGTCCATATATAGTTCCATATTTGAATAAAAATAACTATATATATATATATATATATATATATATATTTCATTAATTATTATTACATATAAATCAAGGAATATAAGAACGAATAAACAGCAGAATATTTCAGAGTGCACTACAATTATTTTGTAACTTCACACAAGAGTTAGTCGAAAACTAAAGCCGAATTTTGCTGCGTTCTTAGGCACAAATTGTCACTTCTCTACATAATCTGCGACTTACGCTATCTCTGAACGAGTGCATGTATGCCTATACGATACAAGTCTGATCCGGCACATCTAAGGAAACCCTCGGATGTTCCTATCTTCTATTTTGTTGATACTTCGTGTATTATTAGCAGATACTAGGTATAATGAAATTTATAAAAAGTACCTCTCCACCATTCGCAAGAAAATAGCAATCAAAACTGGGAACGTAAACGGTATGATGCAACTGTATTCTTATTATACTCCCACAGCGAGCTGATCAACGGTAGTCAATGGGAGGAAATGCAAGCAAAAATTGCACTTGGACTGAACTGAAATTGATTTGCACGTGAAGGAACATGTACAACTAAATTAAGGAATTGAAAGCAAAAATGTCTTCCACGAATGAGACACAAGACCACTGTAGTAAACCTCCAGGTCCTTAAGACAAAAGCTCTACCAATATCAATAAAATCGACGATCCGAACGTCAACAGCGAATAAATTGATGCCCACGACGTGGAAAGGGCGGCTTTCAAAGCTGACCAATGAAAACGATTGTTCGTCCATTTCTAGGATAGTGATATGTAAATGCATACCGCCTGCACTACATTTACGAAATAAAAAACGTACACCTCAACCCAGGATCGACCACTCGACCTCCTGCATGCTAACCCGAAACTATATCCACTGCACCAACTGTACAGCACGACTAATATGTGCTTACAGAGGTAGTTATTCTAAATGTGGTTACAGTGTTGCCAGACTGCCACTCTTCAACGTCCTTTTTCTGCCGGATATACTCGCACGACGAACTTTTGTGGGAGATTTTTTTTTATTGCTGGCTTGTGAGGAGTCGCGCTGCGACGCCCGAGTGCGTGAATTTCGGTTTATCCTGTATATCAGTTTTAAAAAAGGAAAGAAATAAAATTTCCAAATTTGTTATGCTAAAAGTTGCTCTAAGTAATCCCTTGTCCAGCCATTCAAACCAGGCGCTTCCTATTCTTCTGTGAACCACAGACAGCCAGGATAAATTAAAATAATAGTTTCACAAACCAGAATAAAAACGTCACTTCGCAAGTGATATTATGACTGCATTTTGAGAATACACACACACACACACACACATACACGTTCAACACTTCCGAGACAACTCAATACATTGCAGATCTAAAGAGAGCCCGCAGTCCCAAGTATGCAAGTTGGTTTGTTCCGCGGGGAGACATAACATGTGGCATTTCACCGTTCGTCACTGGCTTTACGCGCCTTAAAGGACGAGCTTTAGCTACCAAATGACCTGATAGCGACGAGCTATGCTAGATCCTAGCATATGAAGTGAAAAACATGTTTACTCCACTTGACCTGAGACCTAGCATATTTTCAAGTACTCCTTCAAGCATAGGTACGCACAATATACTGTAGTACCTCTCAGTTTTATTGTCCGCGTGCGAGGACTTGGGAGTAGGGTTGATCTAAGTGAAGCGGAAGGAGAATACGTTGTAATAAAAGGACCAATAATTTCAGGCAACGATGAGGAGTGCACTAATGACAAAAAGTATTCGAAGAATACTTTGCTTAATCATAATTCTTCATTCTGTGATTTACTCAGAACACATTGCAATGCAGCAACAAGAGTGAAAGATACGTGGAAGAAATATTTAAATTTCTATAAATACTAGGGGGGAGAGAGAAGTCTGTTAAGAATATATTTTGTATTAATTTTCCCTCTTTAACCTAATCATACAGTGACCCGATGAACGTTTCGAACATCAGAATGGGAAAAAAAATGGCTTCAATTTAACTAATATTTGTCAACAAATGACTCATCATTACCGTCGAAACGTTTTCACACCAGTCGGAGAATACACATCAGTAGCCGTTAAGACTAAATAAGAGTCTTCAGTCCAAGGATTTTATCACACATTAACTGTACAGAAAATGTATTTGCCGTAATGTCATGCCATTGTACATAAAATAGTAACTACTAGTCATACGAATACACATTGAAAATTGTGGAAAATTGTCACCTGCTGAGTTGAGGCTGAGAAGTGCCCAAATAGATTGGAGCCAAACCAAGATCACAAGAAAAGCGCAAAGCCATGCGATTCACCTTTCTCGGATTCTTTCTTTCTTCGACTTTCAGTATTTTTATCATCACCACCACCATCATCTCCAAAGTATGAGAACTCAGCCCTCTTCGTCCGTAAGTTATTATTACGAAGGCGAGTGAGAAACTGTTGTTTTGGTCCTTACTATATTTTTTAAAACTGGTTCAACGTCTCAGTAACTCAGGTTTTCGGTGATGATGGGAGAGGACAGACCCAAGACTGGGAAGGAAGCGGCTGCAGCCCGTAGGCCTACTTATTCATTAACTTCCATTAACGGATGTTTTATTTCTGACCGATCCTTTACGGAGTGTAGCAAACTATCGATAGTATGCTTTACGTTGTGCAGCTATGATATTCTTCCTCGTCCTCTTCCTACTTTAACTTCGACCTTCCCTACTATAATCAACTGCAGATGGTAATATTTGGGATTTCTTAAGATATGTCCTTTTTAACTGTGACTAGCGATTCTGTATTCCTATTCATACGTTTCATGACGTGTTCAATGGTTACTATTGTTTTCACAGTATTTTAAAACACCCTGCGGTAAGTCCACATTTCAAATACCTCGATCATCTTCATTGTAGCTATTTTTAGCGTCCATCCCTCAACACCATCCCGAAGCATATACCAGAAGTAATATTTTACAAATATTACTCTAACATTGGTACCAGAATTGGCTTTGTGAGATGAAACACGATCGACACAGGCTCTTCAATCACAGGTCCCAAAAGCTGTTTGAAAAGGATAAAGAGAAAAAAGTTAAGGAAAAAAAATAAGACTTCGTACTCCATACGTTTGCCTTTGCTGTCAGGACCTGGTGTTTACAGTGCACTATGTCTTCTGGTATGGGCTAGAGCAATTTTGTTACTTTCCTTGATCTGTCTCTGTCTTATCCTTGGCTTTGACAACATGAAAGTGACTGAGGTAAGAGCGATGCTAGTAATGCCATTCCTTCTGCAGCCATTCCCTGCTATGAATAGTGTGAAAATGTTGCTCATAGGGCCGGTTGATGCATGCATTTCAGTGGGCTTGCAGACTGATATCTAATAGCAACTTCTGGCTCGGTGAGGAAAGCAACGGGAAAATACCTCACTCCTCATTTCCATAGTACGCCCCTTCAGTGATGCCTAGGCCATCTATGACAGCTGATGGCGGAGCTGTTGAGGATCCAACCAGCCTTAGGGCTGAAGACTGAACATACATACATACATACATAAATGCAGTACATACATACACACATACTCCATACGTAGGAGGTTTGTTTTAATAAGTGTTTCTCGCCAATTTCTATGAACTTATGAGCTGCATCTATTCAAATACCTTTTAAAAATAGGTGAAATTGGTGAATTGACGAGAAAATAGAAGAGAAGAGACGTAACTGTACATCTTCGATCTCTTCATGGGAGGGTTAACTGGAAATTTGCGGGATACATCCTGCTTTTTATAGATTTTACTAAGTCGAGCTGGTATTATAATTAGTTTTGAATTGTTCAGGATTTAATAATTATATATATTCACATCCTTGCTAAAAAGTACAAAATAAATACTACTACTACTACTACTACTACTACTAATAATAATAATAATAATAATAATAATAATAATAATACAATTATGTACAACAGAATATAAACGATTTCTGTGATTCGTAACCTGTATCTTGTTCAGTTAATTTAGATAACAGAATACTTCCTTATATATAATTTTTTAATCGTTCGACATTTAATAATGATCATGTTCGTTTACATCGTAGCAAAAAAAGTAAAAAAGGATATAATGATAAAAATTATGCCTTACCCAATGTAAGCGTTTTTGTTAATTCACGAATTGTTACTTGTTCACTTAATTTATATAATACAGTAGTTCATTAAATTGAATACACGGTAATAACAGAAACTAAACCGTTAAACGAAACCTTGCCTGAGCAACGGATGGTATATTGCGATTCTGCCACTATTAACTGAATGCAATTCAATCAATAAATCAGCCCGCCTGGTGGTCATGGTCGTTAAGAAATCTGACACCGTGGTTAACCGGTTCGAGTCCCGTTGGCGGAAAAACAATTCACCATCGGAATGTTGGCTAGCAGTGTAGGAGAGGTGGTAGTATACCATTTCTAATGATTACATTGCGTCTCAAAATCCTGGATTAAATTCCAAACCTCTCCACAGTGTTCACATTAAGCGATGGCGTATGACGTTGCTAAAGGTGATTTCGTCCGCCAAACGGCGATGTTAAGCAATGAGTAGGACCTTTGGTGTTATTCGACAGGAGTAGGCTATGCGCCGGTATCTAACTCATTATCATCATCCCACATCCAGAAGCGCAGGTCACCCATGGGTGTCAAATAGAAGGACCTGCGCCAGCGAGCCGAACATATCTCCGGACATTCCAGACCCTAAATGCCATGCGATAATAAATAAATAAATAAATAAATAAATAATTAATTAATTAATTAATTTAATACATGAATGTCTTATTTACAACCAGGTTCATTGTGCTGACAGGAAAGGTCAAGAGGAAATTCTTCTCTTCAACAGTTCAAGCATAAGTTCCACTTATTAATTGCTCCCTTTCCGCTCTGATTCACGTTATGTTTTTAGATACTGGTGTACAGCACTGGCAACAATTGTACCGATGGCTATACCGCTTTTCGCGAGAGTTTAATCCTGATGTAAACAAATACGCGGAGCAACTTGCCTTTGCACGTGAACATAGACGTAGTTGATTGGAGAAGCAACCGTCGCACTCACTCCACTGTATCTGAGCTCGAAGAAAAATAGTACGTCGCATTAATTTTATTTTATTTTAATTTATTACATTTAGAGACTTTGGATGATTACGTAATCGAATTAAAATATGGTTGTCATATATACCGGTGTATATATAAGATTCTTTTTATAAAATAGTGATTAAATAACGAGATATGAAGGCATAAGGCGTGGTGTAATACAGGAAGTCTTCTCGTAGTGAGGGAAAGTCCCAAGCTGTACAGCGTGGAGATACGGTGTTTCATCTTGCAGCAGCTGTCAGTGTCAGTTATCATAGTGAGAGAAATGGAGCAAGAGGTAGGACCATCGTGTGCAGTGAAGCACAAAAAGGAAAACCGCTCAGAAGTGACTATAGGCAGTGCAATGTGAATGTGTTCAATAAACTAAGTGAACAGAATCCAGGTTTAGTCGTTTATTCAGGAGTTCAGATCTTCGCACTGTTGTCGTATGTGATGCGCAGCCCTGTACCTCCGAACACGAGACGTTGACGGGTTGAAGGCCGGTACTACACGCTCAGCGAATCACAACTCATTATTTGACGAAGGCGTGGACATACCATGTTTACATCAGGATTAAACTCTCGTGAAAAGACATATACCTCATTTTGTTCTCCCGTGGTTCTCCACTGCTCTTACACACAGCGACACCTGTAAACATGGAACCTGTACTAGGACCGGAAGTATCGGTACTCAAATTATTGGAACCACTTCACCCAGTTCAATCGCCGGCACACGTAGGGACTATCTTGAATTTCGTGACAGCACTAAGGCACAAAGCACACAGTCAATACGCTCGGTGTAAAAAAAAAATAGTTGTGTGTTGTAAATCTATTATTATTATTATTATTATTATTATTATTATTATTATTATATAATCACCTCCAAAAAGGAAACTTAACCCTTTCGGCCTATAGCGAATTAAGAACTGAAAATCTGTTGCTTTCCCCTTAAGACATTCATCACGACAATCTCCAACTTTTACCATGTGGATGTTACAGTGTTAATTTGTACCGGAGTAAGATCATTATTACC
The DNA here is from genome assembly GCF_040414725.1 of Anabrus simplex. Taxonomy (NCBI): domain Eukaryota; kingdom Metazoa; phylum Arthropoda; class Insecta; order Orthoptera; family Tettigoniidae; genus Anabrus; species Anabrus simplex. Next base: position 63,813,189 of record NC_090273.1, on the reverse strand, counting down.
GGGGTGGGGCAGTAAAAGCGTTTTTATATTGCTAACATTGTACATAATTTAATTGGAGTTAATTAAAAGTTTGAGAAATGTAATCTGCAGACTTCACCCCTCGGGAGATTCCATCTCCTCCCTCACCGAATATTAACTGTGCTGAGCAACATATAAACCACATTTAATTTATTTTTCTCGTTCTTCTTTGGACGAGATGCCTGGAATTTGGAACTATCTTATTCCTCAACAGTGGGCAGCATACAGGTATAACCTGCGTTATACGACAAGATTTGTAAAACACAGAACAAAACTATCATGTTTACCTTCCTTGTACGAGACATGGGCGCCCGCAGGATCTTTTCCAGGGGGGGGGCACATTAACAATTTTCTTGAATATAAAAACCAATATAACGTCAGCAACATTAAATTGTTTACAGAAACTTCCAGTTATAACATATGCTAGATGACTGTCAGTAATTTCAGTTTATGAAATAATCTGGTATGATATTAAACAATTGAACATCAACATCTTTAGAATTCCAGGGATGGGGGGCAAATGCCCCCCCCTTGCCCCCCCTTGCGGGCGCCCATGATTAGGCCTAGTAAAGACTTTCAAAGTAATTTTCTCTATCAATTAAGAAACTGTCACATTGGTCGATAAGGCTTCTTAAAAACCGAGTGAGTGAACCGTGCGGTTAGGGTCACGCTGCTGTGAGTCTGCATTCGGGAGAAAGTGGGTTCGAACCCCACTATCAGCAGCCTAGCAGATGGTTTTCCGTGGTTTCCCATTTTTACACCAGGCAAAAACTGGAGCTGTACCTTAATTAAGGCCACGGCCACTTCCATCCCACTCCTATCCCTTTCCTATCACATCGTCGTAGGACCTATCTGTATCAGTACGACGTAAAGCATAATTATTGTACAAAATAAAAAATACAAACTTCTTAAATTTACAGCAAATAATAATTAAAAGTAGTCCGCCTCTGTGGTGTAGTGGTTAGAGTGATTGGCTGCCCCCACCCCCGGTGGTCCGGGTTCGATTCCCGGCTCTGCCACGAAATTTGAAAAGTGGTACGAGGGCTGGAACGGGGTCCACTCAGCCTCGGGAGGTCAAGAGAGTAGAGGTGGGTTCGATTCCCACCTCAGCCATCCTGGAAGTGGTTTTCCGTGGTTCACACTTCTCCTCCAGGCAAATGCCGGGATGGTACCTAACTTAAGGCCACGGCCGCTTCCTTCCCTCTTCCTTGCCTGCCCCATCCAATCTTCCCTCCACAAGGCCCCTGTTCAGCATAGCAGCTAAGGCTGCCTGGGCGAGGTACTGGTCATTCTCCCCAGTTGTATCCCAGACCCAAAGTTTGAAGCTCCTGGACACAGCCCTTGAGGCGGTAGAGGTAGGACCCCTCACTGAGTCCGAGGGAAAACCGACCCTGGAGGGTAAGCAGATTAAGAATAATAATAATTAAAAGTAACGGCAGGTAGTAAATAAACACACCACGCACTGGTAGCGCTTAATTTCTAAGACTAAGATTTATTAGTTTCTAATTCGTACACATTACACAGCACACAAGTACACATGTTTGCGCTCTCTCTGTTCTCGTTAACTCAATCACACTGGTTGTTCACTCTACCGCTTACAACTAACGCATAACTACACATTACACACTCTTCCACTACTGTCACTTATACTCTAAGGGAATTCCATAATCTTGTACTCGCTGTACACTATCACTAGTTCACTATTCACATACACCACGGTCTCACAATTCCGTACGTCGTATACTGTTCGTACACTCACAGCAGTGCCTTCGTTCACCGTCCCTTGCCGACTCCTCGTCGAACTCACCCACGTTGTACCAGAGACAAAAACGTTCGCTTCACAGCAGCTGGACGTAAGAGACAACTCCTCGACGACAGACAGAACAGAACAAAACGCTCCACGGACAGAACACGCACCGCATTGCTCAACTGACACTCAATTCTCACTGAATTATGAACTGTGAATTCCACTCTAACATAGGCCAACGGCCGTAGCCGTGTTGAAACACCGGATCCCATGAGATCTCCAAAGTTAAGCAACATTAGGCGTGGACAAGATTTGGATGGGTTGCCACGCGCTGTTGGTAGGGGGTAAGTGAATGGAGGAACGGAAAGGAACTGGCCACCCTAGCGTACGTAAACTTCGGCTCAGGCACACCTCTGCGGAGGCTGAGATTTGCCTTCGGGCAGAATACACCCTTACCTTACTCTAACATAGTACTCCACCTTTTTTTTTTTTTTTTTACTATCTGCTTTACGTCGCACCGACAGAGATAGGTCATACGGTGACGATGGGATAGAAAAGGGCTACGGGAATTGGCCATGGCCTTAATTAAGGTACAGTCACAGCATTGGCCTTGTGTGAAAATGGGAAGCCACAGTACTCCACCCAGTGCTCCAATGCAGTACACTTTCACACAGTATTACCAGAGCTCGACAGCAGTACACTTGCTCAACAAAACTAAACCGCCTGAGCTCCTCTGGCCCGCTTTAAATAGGGAGGCCGACCCTTCGAGATACCCAATTAAGAATTATCTGCAGTCCTCTCGTTCGGAATTATCTGGGTTAACTTTCCAGAACTTTCTCGCACTCCTGCGAGGTGTTCAGTGAGGGGACAGAGCAATGACAGAGTAAGGCTGGCCTTGTGCTCCTAACTTGTTCCTGACTGGTTGCTCGCGGGGGGCGAGGTCAACACGACGTAGTGACGTCGGCGGTCCTGGGCGGAGACAACGCATACCGCTCCTCCCCAAGGTCTCGGAACAATATGGCGGACACCGTCACAATGATAACCCCCCTGTGGCTAAACAGACCCTTTAGGGCATTGGCCTGCCAGAACGACTATTCCTTAATTGCTATGTTCAGAAATATTTACATTTTTGACAACGAAGTACATGTTACATATGGAATAATGACGGTTGCTGCAGACGTGCTCGTTTTAGCACTGTTCCACAGTAATGTTATTTCCTATGTACCGTTAGTACAGTGTTAACGACCGTAACTCAGGTGGAACTTCTAATCATATGCTATAATTCCTTGAAAAATGTAACTTCGACTCTAAACATGTAAACATTTCTTTACGAAATAAGGAAGGAATTTTAAAAAAATATCTTGAGCTCCAGAGCACAAGCCAGGTAAATAAAGAATCATTTGTAAAGAGTTAATTTTATTTTATATTACCATTCAAACGACTCAAACTAAAGATAGGGCCTAATTGTGTTTCACAGGCAACTTTTAATATGCTGTAACTCTGTAAACAGCCCACTGAGAATAGGACACATGTTCATATGACATTTTTCGCTCAAAATATCTTCAGCAATCAGCTTCGCACGAGGCGGGAACTCCTCATGAATCACCCTGTATACTTTGGAGATATCTAGTGCAGTATTCCCAACATGGCTGTCGTCGCAGTGGATTATGGGATCGTCAGCAGTGGTCGGACATCTGTCATTGGCTACTTAATTATGCAGCAACCAATTACGACGTAGTTAGGTGACCAGACCTTCGACCACGATCCAACAATTCAACGCCTACTGGGTACCTCATAGCGAGTGCAGGCTTTGACAGACCTCTCTTACAAAACAATTTTCTTACCTCAACCAACAATGCCCCACAATATAACGACTAGCATGATCAAAACACATTTATTTAACTGCCGACGTTGGTTTCTATAATTTAGACGGTACAAAACGGTCGATCCTCCGGTCTCTGGGCTTAGTGTTTGTAAGCAATCAAGGATGTGTTAATTTTTGATACACACATGGTAACCTACACAAACGGTCTGACATTCCTTTCACTTACTTGTTCTTGATTTCTCCCCTACGTACTTACCCTCAATTATTATGTCATCAAATTTTGTTCTTTTCTGTTCTCGACAGAATCACGTTTTCGAAGCCACTTCTTAACCTCAAACTTGCCGGGCTGAGTGCTTAGACGATTGAGACGTGGGCCTTCTCACTCCAACTTGGCAGGTTCGATCCCGGCCCAGTCCGGTAGTATTTGAAGGTGCTCAAATACATCAGCCTCGTGTCGGTAGATTTACTGGCACGTAGAAAGAACTCCTGCGGGACTAAATTCCGGCACCTCGGCGTCTCCGTAAACCGCAAAAGTAGTTAGTGTGACGTAAAGCCTATAATAACGACGTTAAACAAGTAGCAAAAGAGAAGATAAAGAAAATACAGTTTGTCTCGCGGAAAACACAGATGACACAGCCTATCCCAACTGTTGTTAGTAAGGGTTGGTAATACTGTTCATACGCCCCTTAAAAACGTTTATAGAAAGCAGAATGAAAACACACAAGACTGCTTGATAATTCATCTTAATTTAAAACACTAGGCTGATTTTTGTTACCGCGAGTTTGAGAGAACGGCTCAACCGATTGACATCGTAAAGCATTCCGAAAAGAAAGACACGTCTAATATTATAAGAGTCTATCCCCAGTTAAGGTAAATTAGGCTGATTTGAAAAAGAGAAACCACGGAGAAACATTCTGAGGGCTGCCGACAGTAGAATTCAACCCCACCATCTCCCAATGCATACCAACCGATTAGCCAACTCACTAGGCGTATGTATGTATCTATCTATCTTACCCACGTATTATATCGTACTCTACAATTATTTCAGACACTTAACTCTCTACCATAAGAAGAAAGAGTCATCGATTTCCCATGGTTCACAATAAAATACAGTAATCACGTGATTGGTGCGCTTTTGTAAGGCCTGGCACAAATCAGAGCCGTAGAGGTAGAGTGAAGGCCTCGCTCAAACTGTAGAAAAGGGAACACGAAGAATAACAACTCGGGAATTCGATATATCTTTTCCTTTATTTATTTTGTGGGATTGAATCGTTCTCTGCTCTCTACTTCTTATGGATTTACTGGTGAGAGGTAGGGTAGGAGAACGTTACGTTCTAGTTCCTAGAATTGTCACTTCAGTCTCATTTTGCCATATGTGACTTTGTACTCGGAGCATTCTTACGCAAGTTATTTATGTACCTCGTTCTTGAAAGGACATCGAACGAACCTGAGTATTTGTTCGCTTCTGGGAGATGTAATTTATTAGTGTTGGTGGTGGCGGTGATTTTTGTTTTAAGAGGAAGTACAACGGTGCAATCATCCTCTCTGAACAAATTACGTGGAAAAGAAAGGTATTAAGCCGAAACGTTCACTAACGAATCAAAAGGGAACGTGAGTTCTCTGAGTAACGGAACACTTGCAATTTACATGCCCTTCATTAATCCACTGTCGCACATAAAGCGGATAACGAGATCAGCAGTAGTCGTGTCATTGGCTGAGTATGCGTTCGAGTGTTTCCTGCAGGCCGAGGCTCCGTCTTAGGCCGCACTCTGTGAGATGTAGGCCACGGTGAAGTCGGCACCACAAGAACACACAGGGGGTGAAGGGAGCTTGGCCAAACCAACTGTAAATTTATAACTTGCATTCGGTATATATACTTTCACTCTTTAAATTAAATTGATTGCTTAAATTACTGCCATTTTTAGCCGTTTTTAGGCTACTGTCTTAGTTTGTAGATTGGTGAATAATTGTACTTATTTGTTTATTTCCTACAAAAAAAAAAATATATCCGTAAGCACACGAGCACTGCATGTAGTTTTGTGCGCAGACTTGATGATCAACTTCTTTGTGGACTGTCACATCTTTACTTTTAGATGCCATGACACTCAAGACAAAACAAGTGACAAGTGACTTAGAAGTGAAGCTTCCACGGTGTGTAGAGTTATTTAGTTCCTATTTCGGGTTGAACCGTGTTCTTGTTTTCTGTACATCACGTACAGTTTGCCGACGTTGCGAATACATTGTAGTATTCTTTGCCAAGGCGACTGAAATACCCCTATTCGATCCGAGGTAATCAGTCTCCCAGGCAGCAAGCAGCAATACTGCAATGTATTCGAAACATCGGCAAACGGTACGGAATGTGAAAGAAAAACACGGTTCAACTCGGAAGAAGAACTGAATAACTGACAAGTAAGAGAAAAATGAAGTTACAGTATGTGTGGAACTGATCGCGGAAATTGGGGTTCGGACCCTTCATTTAGGCAACATTTTATATTTGTATTTAATTACCCGCTTCCATACCCGCTTCCAGCTAAGTGTAGTGCAGGGCGAAGTGCGCAATTCCCCCTAAACTCCTCCCTCACAGATAAAGAAAAATACTTCAGAGATAATAAATAAAATTATACCGTCTATATTTTAATTCTCCCAGGATTTGGTAGGATCTCTCATATTATTAGCCGGTAACAGCTGGATCAATTCCTTCCTGACAAAATACAATTTTTTGGCTCCACTCACGGATTGCGGACTGTCGTACGTTTAAATCAATATCATTTGTATTAACTTGCTCTTATGGCATGGTTAAAAATTGTGTTCTTATTGCTTGAAATATTCAAAAATTCGCACCATTAACTTACACAAATTAACTTATTTATGTTAAGTATTAATTTAAGTATCTAGGTGAAATTATTGAATTATTATTATTATTATTATTATTATTATTATTATTATTATTATTATTATTAATAAATCAGCAAGTTAACAAAAAAAAATTTGAAAACTTCGAAAAGCATACAAAATTACTTGGAACACATACAATAAAAGAACTATATCAAAAAAGGCAAAATTACGACATTATAACACAGTAGTTTAAACAGAAGCACTTTGTACATCTGAAACTATTATAATTGGTGGCAAATCTCGGATAAGGATGATCAAAAAATAAGAATAAAAAAATACTCAGGAAAATCTTAGGACCAAAATGCGATAACGGAATATCTATGAAAAAGAAATGACATGAAATCTATCAAATTACAGAAAAAATCACAGATACCATCAGGAAACGGCGATTACAATGTTATGGTCACTTATATAGAATGGATAATAACAGGCTCCCAAAGAAAATTTTAAACTTAGCCTTATCAAAGAAAAATCACAAGAACTGGCTAAAAGAAATCAGTGAAGACTTAAATGAAATTCCCATTAATGAAGAAACCATTCAAGATATAATAAATTGCTGGGCTGAGTGGCTCAGACGGTTGAGGCGCTGGCCTTCTGACCCCAACTTGGTAGGTTCGAACCTGGCTCAGTTCGGTGGTATTTGAAGGTGCTCAAATACGTCAGCCTCGTTTCCGTAGATTTACTTTCACGTAAAAGAACTCCTGCGGGGCTAAATTCAGAATCTTAATTCACAAACACACATTTTCTGTAAAGCCCACCCGACTAAATACAGGATGGACTGAACAACGTAGAAATGAACACAGCGAGAGGATGAAGAGATATTGGGAAGAAAAGAAAAAGAAAAAGAAAAAAGTGCTAGTAAGTTCACACGCACTCCTTAGTTGGGCATAACGAATTAAGAAGAATAAGATAAGGTAAAATACGAATCCAAACGAGATTTTTGTAAATTCAAATAATTACATTAGTCCTACTGCAAGAGGCGTATTTCAACAGATAGTTCACCTTCATTAAAATTATTTACGAAGGGCTGAAGTCTGTTGACGTTTATTATATCAGTTACCATAGCCTGTGTGTGCTGTTTCATAGCTGAATCATCTCTCATATCGAAAGCTCAAGACCCAGAAGGACAAGAGTGCACAACACAACCCTCGGTAAGTAAGTTTCAACTCATTTTACCTACAACGATTTGATGCCGAGCCAATCCAAGACAATGAAAATGATTTTTTTTTTTTTACTGTAAGCTTCCACCACTCAGAGAAGAGGATAACTCAAGCCTTGAAGGACCCATAACCAAAGAAGACGGATTAAAAGCGATACGTACAGGGAAGAGCTCAAAAACACCTGAGATTGATGGAATACCTCAGGAATTTTACTCTGTCTGCTGGTCGATAATCGGAGAAGATCTCACCTGCGTCCTGAACACGGTTCTACAGAGGAAACAACTTTGTGAATCACATCGTCGAGGGGCTGTTACACTGATAAAGAAGTTCTCTACAGCGTCTACTGTCAATGACTAACGCCCAATCACCCTTCTAACTTAGGACTACAAAATATCAGCCAGAATTCTCGTCAACAGATTACGACCATTATTATCCTCCATCATACTCTACACCCTTCACAACACTGCGGAGTGCCTGGTCGAACAATTGTTGATGTTACCTGTTCGCTGCGTGATTACGTGGCGTCAACCGAACGCAGTCATTCACAGAGCTTACTAGTGTCCTTAGACTCAGCGTGCATTCGACAGTGTAAATCATCAGTATCTGTTAAAATGTTTAAAATGGCATGGTATTAGTCCCACATTTATCTCTTACATTCAGTGTCTATACACAAAAGTATCTGCGATTTTGCAAATTAATGGCTTTCACACTAAAACCGGGCTTCGATGGTGCTGTTTACCTTGGTCTTAAATTCTCTAATTTCCAAGCTGCGTAAAGACATAAGACGAATAACACAAGGAAATACAAACTTGGAAACTGCTTACGCGGACGACGGATTACGATGTACTTCACATACGAAATGCTCTTGCACAGCTTAGTGCAGTATCTGGGTTGTCTATCAACTATCATAAATCCAAAACGATTTCCTTAGGAGTCTGGGCGTCATTGCCTCAACTCCCGCCCTTACAAACTGTGGGAACACACAAGATACTTTGAATATATTACGCTCGAAGGACCACTGAAAAGAACCAACAAAATAGGGGACCTGTTGTCAACAAGATAAAAGTATATGCAAAAGGCTCTACTGCCGAGACCTCTCTCTAATCCAAAGGATTTGGAATGTTCACACATACCTTCTACAATGTTGGTATCCTGCACAAGTACTACCATTGCCTGCAACGTTTGCTAGACATAATAATATGGATCAAAACCATAACGGTATAAGTGACATTTAAAACATGAACTATGTGCAGGATGTAACTCCGGTAGGATGCATCCTGTCACCAGCAAAGAGAGACAAGTGATAGCGGTAATATTCTGCGCTCTAGTGATAGGTGGTATAACTACAAACAGTATGCTTTATACGAGTGTTAAGATGTTTAAATGCTTTTTTTCTCTGAATGATCAAAATGCTACTTATACCGTTATGGTTTTCATCCATATTATGTGTTATTTCAAGGTACATTTGGCATGGAAATATCTTCCGAGTCCCGATAACTACCCTGTATCTTCCGTCAACAGCTGGTGGACTTGGGTTGGTAAACGTCTCCATTAAATGTCGAGCACTATTCTTGAGTCGTGGAAGAAAAACAGAAATAAACCAAAGGAGTTTCTCGTCTGCTTGTTTGTAACACTGATCTACTGCGACGGACTTGCGCAATCCACCTAATCTTTGGATTGTCCCGCCAGCCCTGAAGTATCTCCGCATTTATTTGGAAGAATGGTGCGATTTGACGGAAGCCAAGTTAGTACCAGAAGTACAATTAATACATCGGATTTATGCTGATTTCTGTCGTCAAACACCTCCACCACTCATGCGCTTGTTTCAACACGTCCTTTCAAACACGGACTTTAAACAACTTTGGAAAACATTAGTGCTCCTCATTTACCTGCTAAAGTGCGATCTACTGAGCATGGTAGGCCATGATATTGTACCAACAAAGGAACGGCTATATCGAATACGAATGACTGACTCGGATTCCTGCTCATATTTTTCTCAAGGTGACTCAATACTACATAGACTGACCACTTGTCTAAGGGTCCGACCGGTGTATACGCAAGCAAAAGCATTTATTCAACAAATGAACTTCACAATCAATAGACATGACCAGTTCATAAGACCGATTACCTCATTACCCCAAGGACAAAACATAATTCTACACTCTGAATAATTGGGCACACTGTCTATTTTATAATGTCTACTGAACGACAGCTGGACAAGGAGCTTTATAGTGCATACCTGAAGAGAACAAGATGGAAGTTTGTTGCTTCCAGAGTCAACGAAGTGTGTGGACATTATCTAAGTGCTTTGTGGGAGATAGTATTTTGTTGTTGGTGTTTTAATTTGGTTTTTTATAGGAGTTGAAAAAGTAAAATAGAAAATTCGAACACGTTGCAGACCCTAAATAATCAACTGAGATAATTTAAAACATAGTACAGTGAAGTCCTTGTCTAGAATACTCTGTGAAACTCGCTTGTATCACTTCGTAGGTGATTTTAAAAGCTGAATGTAAATTGATAACAAGTAACAGTAAATAGCAACGGAAAGATAATTCAGTCGGTACTGAATTTACAACATTTCTTTGTAACAGCAAAAAGTGTAATTGGTCATATTCGATTAATACGTTTTATATTTAAAGATATTACAGAGTTCCACAATTAAAAATATATTTACAATGGAGTAGTACAATGCAAACATTAAAAAAGTGAAAGAACAATAAGGAAAAATCATCTGATAAAAGTAGCAGAAGAAAATTAAAACCTAACAAAATAACTGTAGAGACACAACAATTAACAATAAAACATCAAAGCAGAAGAACGGAAAGGAGGGAAATCAAAGGTTGAAAATAAAACGAAGAGAAGGACTTACAGCTAGGCATAGTAAGATAAATACAGATATGACACATAAGTAACGGTATAGTACAGTAAAAAATAAATAAATATTACATTATGTACAATAGAGGGGGCATCAATGAGAATAGAAACAAGGAATATGAAGAAAATGAGTATTAACAGGGAAGAAATGGATATATTATTTTCTTTGACCTTTATTCGGCCGGAAAAGAATGGACCTGTGAAAACTGACCGCCGGAAGTGATTGTCCCACACCCGTGGAGAACTAGCAGGTACTGTACTAATAAAAAACTGTTTATTGCCCTCTTGTTAATACAGAACATATATACAAAAGTACTTTTTCGGTAAATGGAAGGAGAGGAGGACGGAGAAGGTACCAGATGATGGACAGTGCCAAAATAGCAAGAAATTACGAAAAAACGAAGAGGATGGCTGCAAACAGGACTGCATGGAAAGCGGCTGTGTGTGTGGGGGGGGGGGCGGCAGGGCACTTTATATATATTGTAAACTACAGTACAGTTTATTAAAGGAAACTTTAAGATTCTGAAACAGTTGTTCTTGTTCTTGTCCTTGTCCGTCCCAGTAGGGTCATAAAATTCTGTTCGTATTTGAGGAATGTCCGTACCTTCGGAGTGTCTGTAATAAGAGGTTTTACCACGAATATGTATTTATTTAAAACAGATACGACAGTCTCACCGACCATTATGACGGCGGGTGGTATTATCTTTGCGTTGCCGGCTGTTAAGTATACGATCACGAACTTAGCTGCCCACGTTAAACAAGAAACCTGCTGGTAATTAGCAACGAGGATCACAGCTTGTGAAATGTGATAACCTTTGAACCCTTATCTTTATGGAGGCCGGAACTAATTAAATGATCAGTATCAGAGTAACCACCATAACAAGAAGAAGTTGTCTGCTGCCGTACACAAAGTGAGGAAATTAACCAAGGCCGGTTCCCCCACCCCGAATATTTCGTTTTACCATCTCGAGAAAGCTCACTTCCAAACTCCGCAGCTTATCGTAATTATAACCGTTCATTTGGGAAGTCCGCAGAGCATGAAACTTATACTAGACCCAAGGCTCGGCTTCGTTCATCCAGAACAGTTCTGTTTCTTAGGAGTTAAATCATTGCTGCATTTCGCGCTGGGTAAAGTACAAAACTTTCAGTAGCCCAGCTGCTTTAGGAGAGAGGTGGTGATGGTGGTAGTGATTATTGTTTCAAAAGAAAGTAAAACTAGGCAACCATCCTCAACCAACACTAATCAGAAAAAAAATCCACAGTTCTAGCCCTTCAGGCAAGCAACTCAACGTTGAAAATATCCTAGGGATATGAGCTAGGAATTATTGGGAAATAAAATATAATAAACTATGAGAATATATTCTTTATTTCTAAAAATTACAATCCTCTTCTTAATCGTTATCTGGTCGATTAGATTAGCAGTTTGCCTTTTTCTACCACTACGAGCACTAATGTGAGTCAATGCATTGTTTCACGTAAGCAGCACTACGAGCGCCAATGTGGGCCAATGCAGAGTTTCAGTTAAGCCCTTATAACTACATTCGGCGTGAACATTTAAAAAAAATCACAAAAATCACCCTAGAAAATAGAAAAAAGGAAAGAATTATGTCAATAACTTAATTTGGCTAGGATTTTAATGAAAAAGAAAACGAGTAAAGAGACTAGCTATTTTAGGATTTTTCCGGAACTGCATTTAGGCCGGAACTGATTTTAGAATTTTTTTTTGAGTGTGATAGAGCTATCCATGGCTCAAAATTTGAAACCTTCGTGGGTCCTTTAGCCCTTCAACTTTCGGCACAATTGAGAAAATTGCATAATTTTACGTTTTTCGTGTTATGGGGACCCCTACACTATCTGCTAAGAAATGTTTTCTATATCAAAATGGAAGAGGTCGGACAGTTCGAAAAACAAAGGTATCGGCCAGAAAAAGACAAGGACCACGAAGACGTAAAGATGAAAGACTCTCTAGACCACGCAAAGCTAATAGTGTCGGTGTCGGAGAAGAACAAGAGTTGACCAGGGGAGGTTATACAGGACAGATTGAAGTGAGCAGCCCTGAAAAGTAAGTAGAATTAATGCCAGGACTCAGTTAAGAGTCCCGCGGTCACAAACTCATGCTCCGAAGTTAAAAGCTAGTGTATTACAAATTCAACCACACGTATAGACTAAGCTATTGAGTATTCAGACCACAGTAAGTTAATTTCAAGGAAAGTAGGACAACTCTAACATCGCGGCCGCTACTCGCTTTCACAACGCTATCGATACATCCCATGAAAGACGTCACGTCCAAATATGATATGATGTACAGTTGAATTACATTATGATCGTAAACTACGGATGATGAAAAAAACAGTTTCGTTGCCAGGTCTTTCAAACAGCGTATTGTCCCGAGCGCGACTGAAAAAATGGTGGAGTTGTGTACCAGAATATTAATGAGAGAAAATTTTGCCTGCGTTGCTGGTTAGTGCAAAGAGAAATTATTTTATTACGCTGTTCAGATTTGTGTAAAAAATAAATGATGGTCGTAAATTTTCGTAGGTCACGATGTTTTTTTTTCATTTTTGCGCCCACGGTAATTTAGAAAATGAATCGCCAGTTACAATTTTTGCACCCCAGATTACACTGTGATAGTTGTGTGAATTTAGTTCTATGCCACGCTGATCTCAAGGGCAGTGCACATTTCTATACAAGTATCTATAGTGTTGTCAGATCAATACTGCCATTAATTTCTTCCAACTAATCAAAGAATTAATTAATCAGTCATATGGTGACTAATGATCATGTTTTAATAGTCACGAGAACTCTAGCTTTAAGTAGGATCTGAGAGTCACACGCACATGTTTACAAATAGTTAATGAGACAAAAACCAATAATAATAATAATAATAATAATAATAATAATAATAATAATAATAATAATAATAATAAATATTTATAATAATAATTATTAATATTTATTAATATTTATTATTATTATTATTATTATTATTATTATTATTATTATTATTATTATTATTATTATTATTATTATTATTATTTATGGTCCCACTCATGTACGTAAATGGCATAGGGCTGGATGGATTTCTTCAAAGACAACAACTTCGTATGAGTGCAAGCATTTCAAGCAACGACCAGAAGAATCTGAAGTACACTGTCACTGCAACATGCTATAAATAAATAAATAAATAAATAAATAAATAAATAAATAAATAAATAAATAAATAAATAAATAAATAAATAAATAAATAATGATGTTTGACCTCCACCATATAGGCGACCTGCACACCTGTGAGCATCGGGCCATTCATTATGATGAATTCTAATGCTGAAGATGACTCAAGAGCCATAGGAATTAACCAATGAAGGTTAAAATACCCGACCCGGTCGGGAGTCGAACCTCCGAACCGAAGGCCAGAACGCTAACCATTTCGCCGTGTTGTTGGGCAATACATAGATGTAGGCAAATTCTATACGTGATGAAGGAGGTGGCGAATATGATTCAAAGTGGCAGTAAAAGAAGAAATCAACTTCTCTTAACTCTACAAAAGGTGTAGGAGAAAGAAGAAAAAGGTATGACACTTCGACGAATGAAGGCATAAGTAAAAGAAAGGTAAAATTAAAAACACCCTAAAACCAAATACGTTCGGAAGAGATCAAGAGTGTCCACGGGGAATCGGCGAGGAAGGTGAAAATTTCGAGATAGATTAACTCATTTCTGCCCACTAAAATTATAGTCCTTAATTTATACGAAATTTATCAACATTACAGGGAATTTCATTACAGACGTAATGCAATGACATCCTGAATCAAATAAACAGACTCTATTTAAGTTTCTTATTCCTTCGATTTCCTTAACATTGTTTATAAATGGACCTCTCATTCAATGACACGGAAATGTATGTACATTACGAAGAAGAATTTTATGCTCAATATGAATAATTATATGAGTCTAGCGCCAGTATTCTCAAAGTACATAAAATTTCGTTACTAAAACACATCTTATTTTCAAAGATCTAAAATATTAAAAGGGCGATGTTTAGTTTGTGTCTACATATTTTTGTTTAAAGGAACTTTATCAAAACTTCAAAATAAGGAGAAACTTGTACCAGGAAAATTCCGAATATTTTAACTACCTTCCCATTTTTATATTCTCCATACCCAAAGTGGAACAGAATAGTTTTAAGAAAGCTTAAATGTTAATGAATCACATACATAAAGTGTCTGAAAATATCAAACATCTTGGGAATATATGGGTTGAGCTAGAAGGGCTGTGGATACCATCTCACGGGGCTCTGAAATCGAGAAGCGAAGTCACTATCCTGAAGAATCGGACGCTGGTATTACGAGAAAATTACCATAAATAACAGCAAGGCGACACGTGCTCAGCCATTTCATAGGATCGGGCTAATCCACACCCTGTAAGAGTGGAGAATGAATTGCAAATCCCTGGTCCATGTACGCACGTACAGCTGGCGGAGATGGAGTTTATCAGGGACGTGCTGGTCTGGCGCACCCGCCCACACGTTGACACTCACTCCTCTCCGACAGCGCACTCCATTTCTCACAGCCAGCGATGAGTTCATTTCTACAATAACGGATTACAAAAAAGGGGAAGAGAGAGGGCATGTCACTCTCCAACGAAACAAGGAGTGAGTAGAGGGGAACAGTAGAAAGAATTAAGTTCGCTGATTTGTCACTCAACTCTATCGTTTCTGGGAAGGAAACACAGGACAGCCTCTCTGAAAAGGTCATACTGATGCACCTGGGGGAGTGGAAGACATAGGCATAGGCATAGGCCTCCACCACTCGCAATTTCGAAACTAACAAGGTAAGGTTGCGGAGTTGTCGATTTTATAGTACTGGAAAATAACACAATGTTAGCCGCAGCAAACTTATCTGGCATTATTTATTGTACGGCAAGCCTATCATTATCATAATCGAATTCTATCAAAATGATGTGGATTCATGAAGTCTTAAGGCCAAATAATACTTCCCAAATTCTTCAGAGGTGGAATGATCTTGGGCGGCGGTTCTATAACCAGAGAACTCCAGCAATTCTCCAAACCCATAGGTCCCATGATTTTCCTCTTGGTCTTAGTCGGTCTACTGTACCTCAATCAAATACTAATTTGAACCATCTCTCGTCTCTTCCAAGCAACATGATAGACCCATTGTCTTCCCCCCTCGTCCTTCTTTCCATAAAAAATGCAGCATTGACCTCTCCCATACCTCATTGGCTGTTCTGAGTTTCCCATTAGAAAACACATTAGACTGGAACGAATGTCAGAGATCTTGTACTAGCCAGCTAGTAAATGTTGTTGTTGATGATGACGACGACGGTGATTCATTAACCGAAGACATGAGAGAGAAGCTTAGAGGAACAGGATACGCTGCGGAGTCGAAAGAAGTGCTTCTGTTCTGCATCAGTGGGGCTGAAAAGACTCTCCAGCTTGTGATTGTGGTGGTGAAGTGCAAACCATGGTGCATATTCTGAAGGACTGCCCTTTGAGAGCTTTTGCTTGTTCCATCGAGTACATACATTGTGTGATCCCCGAGGCACCCACTTGGCATTCGTCTATAAGAGACTAAAAGCCCTCCACATTAACCTTTTTAATGTGGACTTTGTGTATATATTTTTAAGGTGTATATAGAGTCAACTGTATTTTTGTGTATGTCAAGAACGTGTACCTAGAGTCGATTAACAACTGTAGCATCATACGCTAAATAAATAATTATAATAACTGATAACATAGCAGCGTTGGCCGAAAATAACCACCTGGTAGAAAACATAGTAGAGACAGAGACCACACTCAGTTCAGTTCCCGATGCACAAGAGCGCCAACAAAGCGAAAACTAAGATCCTGGCAGTCAGTAATCGCGGTTTGTGGGCAAATTGCTGAATAGGTGGAGAGATTCCATAGACAAACAGAATCATTCAAATATCAGAAAATAGATGGAAGAAAAGAACCGGAATTATCAGTCACATCAATTAGGCAAAGACCGCCTTCAATAAAGAGCGTTGTCATTTCACCTCCATCAATATCAACAAACATCTCGGAAAAAAAGAACTTCACTCCTTCGTATGATGTGTGATATTGTACGAAAGTGAAAAATGGACGCTTGGGGAAGTGATGACTAGGATTATTGCGTTTTAATTGTAGTGCTACATCCGTATGTTAAGCAGACCACGTGCTTGATAAAGAATTGCCGCTGAAGGTTGAGGAGCAAAACCTATGCCTGTGAGATATGATAACGTCAGGGTCGGGCACATTAGACGACGCGACAGTAATTAAAATGATTCTTGAAGATGCGGATGAGGGGAAAACGCCAGAGGAAGACCACGATGTAAGGATATCGATCAGATCATGAAACATACCGGATGCTACACATACGCAATCCTGAATAGACTTGCTGAGGATCGAGGAACAGAGATACCTCCTGCCAACCAATCCTAGGATTGACGACAATGGAATAAGAAATGGTATCAAACTAAACGAAAGAAAAAACTGCTAACTTTGTACCGATACGTCGAATTAGTTCGGAAATGTTAGATACGACTAGTTTACAAAGATGAACTAGAAGCTATTGTTGGTTGTTACGTGGCCCTGACTCAGAAAGACGCTATGCGACGATGTGATACGATAGGGCTAGGACTGGATAAGGTGGTGGTGGTGGGGGTGATTTTTGTCCGAAGAGGAAATACAACTAGGTAATCATCCTCTCTGAACAGATTAAGTAGGAAAAAATTAAAATAAAACAAAATAATTTATTCAACGAAGAAATTTCCAAATGAATTGCAAAATAAAAATTAAAAAATGTAACATTAAGCCGAAAAGTTCACTAACCGGTTAGAATGTGTTCCTGTGAATTCGGCACCACAATAGACTGGGGAAGGAAGGGGCTATGGTCTTAATTAAGGTACAGCCCCAGCACTTTCCTGGTGTGTAGATGGGAAACCAAAGAACGTGATCTCCAGAGCTGCTGACAATGGGGTTCGAACTCTGGAATGCAAGCTAACATATATACGGCCTAAACCCCCAAACCGCACAGCCAACTCGCTCGGTATTAAATTTTTACGTCGCACAGACACATACAGCTCTTAAGGCGATGATGGGATAGGGAAGGGCTAGGAGTGGGAAGTGGCCATGGCCTTAATTAAGGCGTACTTTGTGCTGCCATCTCGATATATCTTCACGAAGCGCTTTTGTATTTCAGTACTCGCATCTGTCAAAGCTAGTTTCACAACTGGATTTTGCTCTATGATTGATTTTATCAACTCGTTCTCGGGAAAACTAACCTCTATTCCATGAACTATTATTCTAGGATTTTTCTTGTGTGGAATTGTAGCTTTTAGATGAGGACTGGCTTCTATCGTATTTACCATAGTCTCGCATTCATCTTCACTTCGCAGTTCAACGATTACACCTTTATCGCGCACTTTCTTAACTCTATTTACTCCAACCTTCATGGACCTGGTATTTGTTGTGGTTTGTAAAATTTTTAAACTTTGTTCCGAGTCTTTCACTGTTTCATTATTTTTAGGAGAAACCATGACCACATGTTTAGTTGAGGTAATTGGAAGCTTCTTGGACAGTACCGCATCCGAATAAAGAGCAGGCTGCTTACCTGGATTAAGAGATACATTCATCAATATCATTAACTGTTCACTGAAGACGTCAAGAGTCTGCTTGAACACATTAACAGAAGCTAATACTTCATCACGCCAGTTTTTTTTTGTACGTTTGTCATTTTTTAAAATATCATTGATTAATTTCACTCGACTTTCAGCCGAGCGATATAATTCACCAACATTCATATAAAAGGAACAATATCGTGATGATGATGCTATTTGTTTAAAGGGGCCTAACATCTAGGTCATCAGCCCCAGGAACAATATCATCCTTTATTGCTATGTTAGTGGAACCAGTTGTTTGTTAGATAAAATGTATCTATTGCAGGTCATATATACTTACATGTTTCATTATGTCAGTGTCGTGTTATTCATATTTTAAACGATGCTAAGGCATTGAACTATCTAATACATTCGTTCGTAATTCTTCTTGTTTACTGTACATCATTCCAATTATTTTCTGCAAAGTGCATGGTTTTGACAATCTTGGAGTTCCTGGAGGAAGGAAATCTAATATGCGGAGCTTTCGCATTAAAATGAAGTTATTTAGATGACTCTCTAACCTTGAACAGTAGGCACCTAATCCCCCTCTGGTTTTAATATTACGGTCCGATATAACGTAGTTGTAGGCAGCTAATCCCCCTATGGTTTTAATATTACGGTCTGATATAATGTAGTTGGTCTTGATAGAAGATATTACATGGAGACTAACTCAAAGGAAGAAATGGTGTAACAATGCGTAACCACGGAAAACCATCTTCTGGGCTGCCGACAGTGGAGTCCGAACTCACTATCTCCTGATAGCAAGCCCAAAGCTGCGCGTCCCTAACCGCACGGACAACTAGCTCGGTAATTATAAAGATTTGTTAGGTGATGTACACAAAGAACCAATTAAATTAACATTTTTCTCAAACATTCTATATCTACTACAAATGAAAATAATTCTCATGATAGAAGAACTTCACTATTGAAACTAGTCACTCACCTATAAGGCAATAAATAAAAGCTGGAAACCCAACAGCAGAAAGCAGCCCACTCAAAATGACAAAAGTTAGAAAAAACGAATCCAATATAAAGTGGTAAGTAGTTGAGGGTGGACCTCGCCCTACTCTGCAGCCCTGTGCCGGCGCTCCAACACGGCCTCGGGGGACGGCCCGCGACGCGCGCTGCCACACGATCTGATTTCACATTAATTATTGAAATGGCAACACGGCGGTGATAAAGAACGACTTTACATTTCCCTCTCTGCGTACAAATGTACTTGTTATAGCAGCAGTAGTATTCCCGAAAGGTTACAAGACATCTGTTTACGCACAACGTGCTCGTTCTTTCCTTCCCTGAATTGCCTCCGAAAGAACAACGGAGTCTCACAGGAGTTGCTCGCCGAGTAACATGCAATTCTGCAGTCAAGTGCTACACCACACAGCAAATATTCAGAAGATACATTAACAGTGACGTTCAAAAATGTTTCTTCAATTTATATCAGCTTGACACGGAAATCTGCATCATACAATAAGCTACAACACTATTTCAGACACATTTTTAGGAATTCCCAAGAGATTACCAGAGCTTATTTGCTATACATCGAGGTACTTACGTTGCTAATGCGAAACAGCATTTAATACCCAGAGCATTACGACTCAATCAACAGATTGAATTTCCGTTTCATTATCTCTACTCAGAACACTGATTTATCGTTATTTGTTGTTTCGAATAATAATAATAATAATAATAATAATAATAATAATAATAATAATAATAATAATAATAATAATAATAATAATAATAATTTTTTGCTAGTTGCTTTACGTCGCACCGACTCAGATAGGTCTTATGGCGACGATGGGACAGGATAGGGCCAGGAGTGGGAAGGAATCGACTGTGGCCTTACATTTGCCTGGTGTGAAAATAGGAAACCACGGAAAACCCTTTTCAGGGCTGCCGATAGTGGGGTTCGAACCTACTATCTCCCGAATACTGGATACTGGCCGCAATTAAGCGACTGCAGCTATCGAGCTCGGTAATATAATAATAATAATAATAATAATAATAATAATAATAATAATAATAATAATAATAATAATAATAATAATAATAATAATAATAATAATATAGACCTTGGATTTTAAGCAAAAAGCAACTTTTTCCGTCACTGACGCTGATAAAAATGAAGTTATAAGGCATGATTTATGTAAATGCTAGCGATTTGCCCAGTCTTCGTACGGGAACAATTATGCATTTATGGACCAAGCGAGTTAGCTGTGAGCTTGCATTCGAGAGACAATGGGTTCGAATCCCACTGTCAGCAGCGCTGAAGATAGATTTCCGTTAAGACGTAGACATTCACGACCACTAAATGACATGCTAATACTTAACTTTGGGAATATTAGATCGTGTAATGCTTTTAATATGCTAACGCGTTTCGAACCTGCGACCAGGATCGTCTTCGGAGCAATAACGAAGATTGTATTGGCAACTCCACTTCAGGGTAACCAGAATCAATATACAGAGACCCTGTTAGCAATGTAGTTCATTCCAGATCCTCCAGAGTCAAGAAGAAATATGTTGACGAGTTAACTACAGAGGGTAGCCATGAATTACTCAGTACAGGGCCTACAGCCGCCACCTCTGTTAAAATTATTCGGGTGTTTTGCAATTCCCATCATCTCACGAATGATTCTAGGTAAGAAATGTTTCTCTTTATAAATGACAGAAGTTGCATCAAAAATGATTTGATAGTCATTATGCATGGCATGCTCTGTCACAGCAGACTTCTCTGGCTGGCAAAGACGTAAGTGCCTGCGATGTTCCATAACCGCCGTGGCTCTTCCTACATGTTTCGCCATCATAAACCGATCCACAGGTACAAGGAACCCTATATATTCCAGCACAGTTTAAACCAATAGGATCTTTAACAAATCACAAGCAATTGCCTGTGATGATATTAGGCTTTAAAATGGTCTTGATAGCATGCCTTCTGAGAATATTGCCAATCCTATCAGTGACAGATAGTACGCATGACAAGTAGGCCAGAGTCAAACAACAAGAATCACGAGACAATCTGTCTTTTGGCTTAGGATGTACCACTTCGTCTATCTGTTTCCTTGAGTAGCCATTGGTCAGGAATATTCTGGTTAGGAACTCAAGTTCACCGTTGAATGTATCCTCCTGAAAAACCTCCCTTACTAGGCTGGAGGGTGTTTTTGCGAGGTTTCTCATTTTCACACCAGGCAAATGCTAGGGCCGTATCTTAATTAAAGCCAGGGCCACTATCATCCCAGTCCTAGCCCTTCCGATGTGTTAGTGTGACGTTAAACCACTAAACTAAAGTTTCTTCAGCTTGTCCCACTTATTTCTGGGGTCGCTGGAGCCACCCAGGTTCATCTTGGTTTTGGCCCGGGGTTTAAGACCGGATGCCCTTCGTGACATCATGTAATTCTTAAGATGAAAATCTCGAGCCGAGATTCGAACCTCGGCAATTTGGATGTGAAGCCAGCAGCTAAGCCAATGACACACCCTCCGACGTTAAACCACCAGTAAGAAAATAAAATAATTTATGGTGACTGGTCTTATAAGATTACTTGCAGACGACATTGGCTGTTTTCCTCTCAATGCATGCACGTAGCTCACGGGTTGGACCAGACATTTCATGAAACTTGGGTGAATGATCGATTAACATAGCATCCTAAATTTAATGGTAATAAACATTTTGTCGTAAAATTAAAGGCAGTTAGCTGGGCGGTTCGGAGAAGTTGGTTGATCACCTTGCATACCGTCGAAGAATACATATACTGCAGTTCTGTTTTGAAGTTACGTAAAGCACACTATACCAAAAATGAGATTATGATAACGCGAACTGAATTTCATTCTCTAGAAACCCATTTTACTAACACGCACAGTTCATGAATTTATCAAAATATTAGGATTTTAATACTTCTCTATCGTTAGCCCGGCTGTTTACACCTGGATAGATCAGAATTCAAACTTTCGGAAGCGACATACTCTACCCGGGGAGACAGTTCTGCTATGAGACTTGCATAAACACTAGGGGCCCGGCCTATTAGAACCCCTATATGTTATGTTACTCTCGCTACATTACGGAAGAGCAGGCTAGACTACAACTTCCTCCTAGTCTAACACATTACTGTCTAAACATCCGGGGTTGTAAAATGAATGTTAAAATATTATGTAGGCCCTACTATAGTATGAAATCTTGGTCATATGTACATAAACGTATGTGCTAATCTTCTTCTTTCTTCAATTTTGGCCTATTTTGGACCACGGTAAACTACTGACTTGCTGGTTAGTCCTTTTTACTTCTCCCAGAACTTCTTCGTCATTTCGCTGTGGTTCCTCTTCTTCTCCTCTGACGACATGTTCTTGGACTTTTCATTTTATTTTTCACGGAACCGTTTGAATTTATCCATTTTAGCTCGAAACATATCTCTATTAAAGATTTTTTGGATTGATGGCAACTTCCTGTATGTCTTTCCTCGTTATATGTGATATGTTATTACCAACAGTGGAATATCTTGCATGTGAAGAAATATTGGAGGCTTTGTAAACCTATATTCTACTTGAAATGATGGTTAGATCTGTATTCTATGTAAATTAGTTTTACTTCTTTGTAATATACAATGATTGCACACATTAAAATTCCATATACTCATTTGTGAGTGTGCAAGCCTTTGGTTATTGGGAAGTGTAATATAATTCCCAAATTTGTGCCACCTAGGCATACCGTTTTTATTAACGAGTCGAATAAATATTTTATTTTAATAAGTATTTAAATGGTTTCTAATGTAGGGTCGACTTCTTACTGTAAAATACACTGACTGACAGAGCAAATGCAACACCAAGAAGGAGTGGTCAGAACTTTATGCCAATTGCAGGGTAGACTGACGTCACTGAGGTATGCTCATGATGTGAAATGCGCCGCTGTGCTGCGCACGTAGCGAACGATACATGGGACACGGCGTTGGCGAATGGCCCACTTCGTACCGTAATTTCTCAGCCGACAGTCATTGTAGAACGTGTTGTCGTGTGCCACAGGACACGTGTATAGCTAAGAATGCCAGGCCGCCGTCAACGGAGGCATTTCCAGCAGACAGACGACTTTACGAGGGGTATGGTGATCGGCTGAGAAGGGCAGGTTGGTCGCTTCGTCAAATCGCAGCCGATACCCATAGGGATGTGTCCACGGTGCAGCGCCTGTGGCGAAGATGGTTGGCGCAGGGACATGTGGCACGTGCGAGGGGTCCAGGCGCAGCCCGAGTGACGTCAGCACGTGAGGATCGGCGCATCCGTCGCCAAGCGGTGGCAGCCCCGCACGCCACGTCAACCGCCATTCTTCAGCATGTGCAAGAC
The DNA here is from genome assembly GCF_040414725.1 of Anabrus simplex. NCBI lineage: Eukaryota > Metazoa > Arthropoda > Insecta > Orthoptera > Tettigoniidae > Anabrus > Anabrus simplex. The sequence continues at coordinate 63,789,674 of NC_090273.1, read as the reverse complement.
ACCCTGGCTGTTCCAATATCAACCAGAACAATTTCCCGTCGATTGGTTGAAGGAGGCCTGCACTCCCGGCGTCCGCTCAGAAGACTACCATTGACTCCACAGCATAGACGTGCACGCCTGGCATGGTGCCGGGCTAGAGCGACTTGGATGAGGGAATGGCGGAACGTCGTGTTCTCCGATGAGTCACGCTTCTGTTCTGTCAGTGATAGTCACCGCAGACGAGTGTGGCGACGGCGTGGAGAAAGGTCAAATCCGGCAGTAACTGTGGAGCGCCCTACCGCTAGACAACGCGGCATCATGGTTTGGGGCGCTACTGCGTATGATTCCACGTCACCTCTAGTGCGTACTCAAGGCACGTTAAATGCCCACCGCTACGTGCAGCATGTGCTGCGGCCGGTGGCACTCCCGTACCTTCAGGGGCTGCCCAATGCTCTGTTTCAGCAGGATAATGCCCGCCCACACACTGCTCGCATCTCCCAACAGGCTACAGGCTCTACGAGGTGTACAGATGCTTCCGTGGCCAGCGTACTCTCAGGATCTCTCACCAATCGAACACGTGTGGGATCTCATTGGACGCCGTTTGCAAACTCTGCCCCAGCCTCGTACGGACGACCAACTGTGGCAAATGGTTGACAGAGAATGGAGAACCATCCCTCAGGACACCATCCGCACTCTTATTGACTCTGTACCTCGACGTGTTTCTGCGTGCATCGCCGCTCGCGGTGGTCCTACATCCTACTGAGTCGATGCCGTGCGCATTGTGTAACCTGCATATCGGTTTGAAATAAATATCAATTATTCTTCCGTGCCGACTCTGTTTTTTCCCCAACTTTCATCCCTTTCGAACCACTCCTCCTTGGTGTTGCATTTGCTCTGTCAGTTAGTGTATAACATAAAACGCTTATTGAAGGCTACCTTTTACAAAATGGTAGTCTACACACTTTTTCTAGTAACGTTTTGTATCCTCAACAATTTTTCAGTCAGTCTTCCTCGATTAATGCTATATAGAACGATGAAAACTACATCAAAGTCACGCCTGTCAAAATCAAGTCTGTCACCCTCGAGATTAGCCGGCGCAAATACAGGGAACTTTACTTTATTATGTGTATAAATGATCTATTAGCAGTCCATCTTTATCGCTATGATTCAGTCTGTGTTTGTGGTTTTGACAGGCTACTGTTTTTTTTGGCAGGAAGTGAACGCTTGTACATGGCAGTCCAGAGAGCGCATATCAGGATGTCATTATTGCTGTGTTTTGTTTAAACAGTAACATGGATTCATAAACTTGTATTTGTTAGCAAGCGTGCCAGAATTTACTCTTGTAAGCTGATCAATTGATGTTGTATATATCAGATTTACTGCCACGTCCCAGAGATGTTCATAAAATTAAACAAGCGTTCTCTATTGTTATATAGATCGTTCCCTGTCACTGTGGATGGGCGTCGAGGCAGCGAGCAATAGCAGCCTTGTCCGCATCATTTTCACAGGAATAGTAAGTTCTGGGGAGCTACAAGTAATTAGGAAGTGAACTAATGGAGAATTCGAGAACTGATATACAATATAATAATAATATTAATAATAATAATAATGCATTAATTCACCCGCTACACAAGAAGAGAGACAGAACAGATGTAAACAACTAAAGACGAATCTCACTAGTATCGGTTGCATACAAAATTCTGTCCCAAAGTCTTCTTGATAGAGCACATCAACAACTAGAACCACAAATCAGAAAATATCAGGCAGGATTCAGGCCATGTGATCGTGTCCAGAGCAAATCTTGAACCTAAAGCTAATCTTAAGACATCGGAGAATTTGTAGCAAAAGTTTAGTCTACACATTTGTTGATTTCAAAAAAGTCTATGATTCAGCTGATCGAAAATCACTCTTCCAAATACTGAAGGAACACAATTTAGACATGAAAAACCTTGTAATCATAAAACCGACACTGACAGACACGAATTCCAAGGTTAAATTCATGGGGAAAACCTGCATTGTACTCTTCAACTGCGTCCTCGAAATAGTGATACAAGAATGACGCAAACAGAAATTGGTCCTCAAAATTCATCAACCAATCACTTTAGGCAAAGGAAAACTAGCGATAGATTGCCTAGAATTTGTGGACGACCTAGCAATAATAACCCGAGACATTTCAACAGCCTAAAATCAGATTGAACTCCTGGAAAAAATTGCGGAAAAAGTCGGCCTTCAGACATCTTTTGAAAAGACAGAATATATGACCTGCAAGAAGCAAGCAACAAAACTCATGGAGACACAATATGGCAAAATTAAACGAGTACCACGATTTAAATATCTTGGTGAAACAATTCAGGATGGTTGGCTCGAAACAAAAGCCAATGAATTTAGATGCCAAAAGTTGGAAACTGCATATCGACTAACCCAAAATATCTACAACAAAAAATGTATCTCCAAGAACACAAAACTAAGACATTAGAATACAGTCATTAAACCAGAATATCTTTATGGATAAGGAAAACATTGAGAAAAAGGAACGCAAAGTCACAAGAAAAATTCTAGGTCCAACACTCGCTAACGGACAATACTAACTCTGAGGAAGACAGGAAATCAAACAATACACAAATATTCACAGTGACATTAGAAAACACAGGTTAAGATTATACGGACACAGTAAAAGAAAGTACCCAGACAGACTTACAAAACCAATAGTCAAATTCTTGAAGTAAACAGGAACAAAGCCAAAACAGACACAATGAAATGAATTGGCGAAATCAAAACTGATCGGAAAAGGGCAGGAATTACACCAGCAGTTGTCCCAAACAGGGTAATCTTCAGATCCAAAATTCACAAATGGCAAGTTGACCAAGAGGAAAGGCCAAAGAAGACGACTTGGAACAACCTGGTCTGAAGACAGAAAGGTAAAGGTAGTAAAATAATGAAAGAAATATGGGCACAAAGGAAGGTCCTCTAAGTACTCTGCGTAGTCCTAATAGTTTTGTCCACAAATATATAATAATAATAATAATAATAATAATAATAATAATAATAATAATAATAATAATAATAATGGCCTTCAAACTATGCCATGACACCTACAAGTCCAAGTCCATCTCAGTGACAGAAGGGCAGGTAGATTGTGTGAACGTCGCCCACAGATGGCCGTATCCATGAATAAATGAATGAATTAATACATAGTCGTATGGTCTCGGTTCTTCGTTCTCACTCGTAAGGGAGTGGTGGCCGATGCTTGAACGAGTCACGAATCAAACTCGGATTTCACGGATAAAAAACAGAAGACAGAAGGTAGTGAACAGTCTCTGATCAGCGTAACGACATACTCAATGGTACTGCTTTGTTTCCGTGAGCATCTCCGCTGCTTCTTCTATCAGATAGCTCCTCACAAGGTTTCACAGTCTCAGCGAACACTGAGATGCAATTCGGCTGCAGTGGACGACCTGGTTGGCACGCACTCGGACGAACACGGCTCGAGTGGACGACCAGCCTGAAGTCTATTATACCCGCACGTTGCCGAGACTTGCCCAGTTTCATTTATTAAAAGAAGACCACACACACAGCAAACCTCAACATTGAAATAACTTAAGCAGTTTGCGTCTATAGTGGAGGATATTCCTGATGAAGTGTTTCATAAAAAACGTGCATATTTCGGGATTACAGAAATCATGCCTTTGAGAAGGATATTGCATTGCAGATCTATCAGTTCAAGCTGGAAGTGAGAAGGATTTAATCAATAAATCGAGATCAGTCTTGAGCCTGTCTAAGTCTTGAAATCTCTTCGGAAACTGCCAGGTTGACAAGGCGACTGTGCTGCCGTCACGCGGTCAGACTGCTATCCTTTGCCTTCTCCTCTGCCCTCAACAGTTAAGCATCTGAATGGCTCGACACGCAAGACAAGAGCGCGTTCAGAGCGCTGTTTGGCCAGGCCCGTTCAAGACCCAAGGTGGCTTCGCTTGATGCTACTATCTGATGATCTCGCCGTTTACTCCCATAATCGACAATTAACTTATCATCGATGTTCTTCCCTATTCGCTAGTGACTTTACGTCGCACCGACACAGATAGGTCTTATGGTGACGATGGGATATGAAAGGGCTAGGAGTTAAAGGAAGCGGCCGTGGCCTTAATTAAGGCACAGCCCCAGCATTTGCCTGGTGTGAAAACGGAAAACCACGGAAAACCATCTTCAGGGCTTCCGACAGTGGAATTCGAATCCAATAATGTTCTTCAAGGCTGAAGGCTCTCATGTCTAGTGTCAATAAAAGCCATACATTTTCTGTCTGTATATTTCGATGAAGGGCAGCTACATCTTTGAGAACAAAAATATCGGTTTCTCAATATCATTTCTTGTCTAGAGGAAGATTGTTTTTGAAATCTACAATGAATCCCAACTATGATCTAAATTTTCCATTATTATTTCTATATTCGCTTGCATACTTGCAAGGTTATTACATATTTTTGAAAGAAGTTTCCCAGATAACTTGAAAGAGATTTTACAATATTGATAAATAAAATCCAATGCACATCAAAAATTAGTACAAAATTCTACATGAAGTGTAGCTTAACCACATTTTTTTCAAAAGCATGCCGCGCTAGAAAATCAGGAAACTTAAAAGTAAACGGTATATATTTTGAATATGTTAAGGATTCTAGAGTTTAGCTACAACGATTATAAATACACACAACTTCTGACAATATTGACATTTTTGTAAGTAATCAGAAAAACATCCTTGACTGAACGTTCAGCGCCAAGGCCTTCGTTGTAGAGGGTTCTCGATTAGATTCTCGGCCGGGTTGGGGCTTTTAGCCACGGTTCGTAAATTCCTTTGACTCGGGGACTGGGTGCTTGTGTTTGTCCCAATACACACCTCTTCATTTATACACCACACTACCAACCCCCACAGGCACATGCAATAGTGAATATTGTTATTGCGCCTAGGAAAGCCACTATGTGATCATATTTCAGCTTAGAACTCTGCCCGGAAAGATGCTGTCATCTAAGGTTCAGTATTGCATCAACTATACAAAGGGCACTAGAAAAGTTCTGCATGTGAGTGAACGTTTTAGACTTTTTCAAAATAGTTTCCACCACACTCAAATACACTTCTCCATACGTCGAAACCAGTCACTGAACCAACCCTGAAACTTTCTTCGGTTACCATTTTCACACTCTTGATCACATGCTGCCAGAAGTTCCTCGTCGGATGCAAAACGCCACCCTTTCAGCTTCATCTTCACTTCTGGGAAGAGTGCGAATTCGCATGCGGCAAGATCAGGACTGTATGGAGGGTGATCAAGCACAATCAACCCTGATCTGGCAAGAAAATCCATTGTTACATTAGCACGATGTGCTGGAGCAAGTGGTCAGCTGTAACCTTGGACGGAGCTGCTTGAGAGCCTGGATGACCCGAGGCAGACAAATCTCACTGTACCACTTCACATCAACTGTCCTTTGGGTTTCTAGCACAACCCGAGTCAGGATGCCCCGTTTAGTGAAAATAATACAATCATCCTTTTCTTCAATGACCTTGACTTTCGCACAGTCACAGGAGTAACCCCATCTTCAAACAGCCACACTTTGTTTTGGGATTTTGTTGGGACATCGTAATAATAAAGCCAAATTTCGTTACCTGTAACGATGCTATTGACGTTACGCGAAGTCCCATTTTCAAACTGTTTTAGCATTTCTCGGCACCATTTCACTCGATGTGGCCTTTGTTCCTCTGAAAGTGAATGGGGCACCCAAAGGGAACAAAACCTTTCTAACATGGAGATGGTCGTGTAGAATTGAATGAATAGTTGGTGCAGGGATGTGTCAACCGCCTCTCTTGCTGCAACTTTTTCCTCACAGCTCCAATGTTTTCCTCTGTCACTGATTCAGAAAGTCACCCAGAACGAGGATCGTCTTCAACCCCAAACTTTCCCCTCTGGAACTCTTTGTACCAGCGGAAAATTGTTGTCCGATGTGGACAGTCTTTCCCCAGTACAGGAGTCATTTCCTCCAGGCACTGGTCAACAGTCAATTCACGCGCAAAAATGTAGCAGATAATTGCGCGATATTCACCTTTAGACCACACTGACATCTTAAGTTTCTTTCAATCCCACTGCTTGGTAACAACTGATGTGAAGGTCGCACCTTGCTGTCTTCTGGACCGGTTTCCACCTCTTTTCATCCCTCAGCCAACCGTTTTTGCGTATTGCAAACTTTCCTAGTGCCCTTTGTATGAAATACTGCGGGTCAGTATTTCTCCCCTCAACATTGTCACTTAACGGTCTCTCGAGGCGCAACGATGATATATCACTTCACACACAATTGTCAAGTACGGCATCCATCCGTAAAACTGGGTATAGCCTAAAACATACAAAGTGCCGACTTTAAGTTAAATGGGAAAAATGCTAGAAATAAAGAAAGAAAAATCAAATAATACAATATGAACAGCTGGTATTTGTTCTTCCACTGGCATTCGTTAAAAGATGTTCATTACGCAAAATTGTAAACTGTATTTCAGCAGTGTATTATCTTGGTACGAAAGAAATGTGTAATGTATCCTACGTCTTCACGGTTACAGATGTACGTATCCGCCTTAGTATGAACAATGGAGAAGACTTAACACCCGTACCTTGTTGGATATCCTCGGCGTCACAATAAAGTAAGTATTTTTATTTCACAGTAGCATTATTGTCCTTGCGCAATTCTTTTCGCCTCAAGCTTTATGGGCTGCAACGTCTTTAGAATAAAAGGAACACTGAAATACTCTTGTCTTGTTTACAAGCAAGAAAAGGGGATTAAGATCCAAGTTTTAATGTGCAAAGATAATATCTTGGAAGGCAGATTACGTCTGAACCGTCTGTGGCTCGGTAAAGAGCTCCTAAGCAGACGGTAATAATGGAGAGATGTAAGGTTTTTAAGTAGCTTAGGTTGACTCCCTGCTATAGAGCTCCACTTAGGTTCTGTCATGGGAATCTCATTCATAACTATCATCCATTAAGACTTTAATTGAATTTGTTCAAACTTCCTGATATGACATTTAAGCACACAATACTTTCACTACATTTTCAAGTGCTTGAGTGCGATGAGGTTTGAATATTTGAAATGCAATTTGCGAATCTAATAAATTATGCTAATGAAAGGAATTCGACGTATAGCATTGTCTTCTTCTTCTTCCTGTGCTAACTCAGAGAAGGATTCCGATTATCAAGCAGTCATATTTCTTATTTTGTGCCTCTCGTATCTGGTTTGCTGTACCGTGAATATCGAACCACTGCCAAAGGTTTCGCGCCTATGATACACGCCCACGTCCTCGTCTCCCTTGTGTCTTTCCCTCTATGATCAGTTGTATCTGGCCATATTAGTCATTTCTGAAGATGAGACCGAAACAGACTGTCTTTCTGCATTGTGCGAAAATTAAAGACTTCGCATGGTTTCCCGACACAACGGAGAACCTCCAGGTTAATGATGTGGTCCACCCTCAAGACCTTGAACATTCTGCATTACGTTCACATTTCAAAAGCCTGGTAAGTGTTGTAAAATTGGGGCTCAGAAGCAAAACAGCATATGTACGCAAGCATAAACATTTTTACACCCAGTGGAAAACATTCACTCAAACCACGTGTTTTTGTTCTTTAATTCGAATAAAACCTGGTTCACGCTTATTTTACTATTCCATTGGATTTATTGTCAAATATTTTTCTTAAAACTCATTGGGATGTATGCATGTAAGGAAGTGTTTGTGTATTCAATATATCAAAATGGTTTTCATAAATGATCTACTAACCCAAAGTTGTACTTTCAAGAACACGCGTCATTAGAGGAATAAGAAGTCTACGTTGGAAGTCAGCAACCCCAGGGACTGGGAATGGCACTGAAAGTGTTGTACACATTAGACAGCTGTCCGAGTAGGAAAATCTGTCAGGAGAGAGGCAGAAGATTTAAAGTGGTTCGATTCGATAGGCTACTGATGGTATTATTATTATTATTATTATTATTATTATTATTATTATTATTATTATTATTATTATTTGGAGTCCATAGACTGGTTTGATGCAGATCTCCAAGCCACCCTATAATGTGCTAAACGTTTTCATTTCTTCGTAACTACGCAACTACTCCAATCTGTTTATCATATTCATGATTTGGTATAACCCCGCTGATCGTACCATCTACGCTTCCTGACAGCCCTATTGATCTCATTCTTTACGACTGACTACTTTTCATCTATTGTATTTCCCTTCAACCTTTTCATTTAGTCCTTGTGCAACATATTCCTCGAAACAATCCTTCACTCTATTTTCCTCCAACTTGTCTAGATCCCATCTCCTTGTATCCCCCCCCCCCCCCCCGTTTCTTCGATTTGGACGACTCCACATGCATTCATGACCACAAAATTGTGGTCAGAGTTCACGTCTACACCTGGGAAGATCTTGCATTCCAACACCGGGTTCCTGAATCTCTGCGTAATCCGTCTGTTTGATATCCCCCGGTGCTAATATTTGGTTCAATCACCACAAACGGCGGTTGTATGCAAGGACTAAATTATGATCGGTACAAACTTCTACCAGAAGACATCCTTTTTCATTCTTTTGTCCCAGTACAAATTCTCCTACTACATTAAAATTTCAATAACTCGTCACATAGTACGACCTTACTGCATTTTGAATTAAAGCTCTTCTCTCTTTGGCCATTTTGACAAAGTGTAACTGGATGCCAGCTCGTCCACCTTCCATTGGTTTTGCTGTAGATGGCACCATGTAAACGACTATGGCAATGACATGAACATCGAAGAAAACTATGCCAGAATTACGAAGAACAAATGAAAATTCTACTCTGGTATAGAAACTTACACCAATTCCTTCATCTCTTCACTAGGTGATTATGAAACCCAAGGCCTCCGTTATAAGAGGCCTAAGGTTACTCTAAACTAATCCACCCCCTAGGGTGCAGGCCATATGCTGGTCAGTTCGATTTCGTTCAAACAAAAGTTCCACCGCTTGCCATTTACACTGTCCAATATACTACAAATGTGCCGAATTGCCCTCAAGGCTCAATGGGCCGAAGGGCTATGATGCCTCAATAGATTTGGGCAAGAAGCGTGAGCTTGTCTGGTCTGGTCAGGCTATCTCTACAGTGGCTGGACGCCAAACGCATAGCCACGTACTTTCCAGATGGCACACCAGTCACAGGCATATTGTAAATTACGCTTTAAATTAGAAACAGAATCAGGAACCGAACCGAACCCAAACCAAGCGGGTACGAAGCTATTAACTCAGCTTCTAGACGGTATTAAAAGGCAGAAATGAGACGGTCTCCAGCAGCAACTGGAGGCCGTAATGGAGCAGATTGCATTAAAATGCAGAGACATGGAGCAGCGAGAATGTGTCCATTGTACGGGGATAATCCCAGTCATTTGTAATAAATCAACGTTTAAAGCCGCACTTGTCTCGTCCACGACCTATGTTTAACACTGCTGCGGTCGGAAGAGCTCTACAGCTTTATATTCGGCACATGAATAATACCGCTCATATCCGCTATTCCCTTTCTCCCGAGCACGAGCAGACGGACTGTGTTCTGCACGCTACTAGCCTGTCCTAGCGACCAGCAGGTTGTTCTTGGGGATTCTTGGTTTAAGTGTACATACGCGCAACTTCATTATAAATTGTTATGTATATTTCAAGTTTCTGGGCCTCACCAATCCCCTATTTGCACCTAGCTCTGTTGCCTCACTGTGTTTTACTCCCCTTATCTTTCAATAATTAAAATCTGAGTCTCCCCATCGTCTTATTGGTCTTTCTCTGCTTCTCTTACTCTCTTACTCTCCATGATCGAGTCCATCGCTACCCTACGTAATTTTCCCTCCTCAATTCGCCTCACATGACTCCCCTTCCAAAGCCGATTAATTCGCACAGGTTCTTCTACAGAGTCAATCCAAACTATTTTTATTACTACTGGGCCTCTATCTTTTCATTCCCAATACTCTCCTGCGACTGTTCTCTCATCTCATGTTTTTTACTTACAACTTATGAATAAAATAACTTGAGTACACCCAAATTTCACTTGCGTACAGCAAAGTCGGTCTGGAGAACAAACTTATTTCTTGAATGGAATCCCGGTGACAGTAACTGAGAGCCCGCTGCACTGCCTTTGCTGCACCCTAATTCGGTTTCACTTAACATGCTACCATCCCGGGAGAATACACATCCTAATTATTTGAAGACCTCCCCAGAATATGGATGTAATCAACAGGTCAGTAAATTTTCAGGGGAAAGGAAAGTTATTTCCGGGTTTATTTCATTGTATATACTACTTCAATCGATTACATATGCAAGAGTACAAATGAGTTCATCTATTAAAACAATATTTTTAAAGATAACGTATGAATTTGAATTAAAAATGAAATGGCGTATGGCTTTTAGTGCCGGGAGTGTCCGAGGACATGTTCGGTTCGCCAGGTGCAGGTCTTTTTGATTTGACTCCAGTAGGCGACCTGCGCGTCGTGATGAGGATGAAATGATGATGAAGACGACACATACACCCAGCCCCCGTGCCAGCGAAATTAACCAATGATGTTAAAATTCCCGACCCCGCCGAGAATCGAACCCGGGACCCCTGTGACCATAGGCCAGCACGCTAACCATTTAGTCATGGAGCCGGACGAATTGGAAGTGATACAGTGGAAAATGATTTCCAAGTATGTCCTACAATTGTATATAACAGGAGAGAAATTCTGTACACACACTTGGAGCACAAATAATAGCAAATAGGCCCTAATATTAGCGTAAAAATTAAAATAATAACAATTAAAATGTCAAGAAACTATTTCAAAATATAGATGTGATTTCGTGTATAGCATTTATTTAAATGATCTATTACACCTGGTAGTGAAGCAACACAAGCACTGTCCACCATCTTGACTGATGTTCCATCCTTACACCACGAAGGACCAAGTTCTGCTGCCTGTAAACCAGCTTCAAGTTCAAATGTAAGACATAAGATGACACCACAGCATAGAGGAGTGATGATACACTCTATGTCCACTGAAATCTCACTTTTTAACATTTGCTGGTTACGTCCTTAATCACGGGAGATATTCAATTGAAATGATCCATCTACCTGTTCCAGTTTTGCATTTCGTACCTGACGCTGAATTCTTCCCGACAGACATCACTTGAATGTTGGAGATGCTGATATTCTTACCATACTCACTATAACCCTTTTCAAGCTCCATCATATTAGATTGCAGACTTACAGTCCAGTTCGCCATTAAGACCCAAGTCGTCGGCATAGGTCGAACTGCTTACTACATTTCCACCCAACTGAATACCTCCCTGATAATTTATACGAGTACCTTCCAGCGGTAGACAAGAGCTGAAGTTCATTATTTGATCTTCTTAGGACATCTCTGTTCATGAATTTATCAGTCCATGATATTTTCAGCACTCTTCAATATATCCAAATCTCAAGTGCTCCTAGTTTCTTCATGGTGTTAAGATTCAGTGTCCAAGCCTCCGAGGACAGACGTGAGTTAGAGGTGCACAACCAACAGAACACTACTTTCTATCGTCAAGGAGAAAAGTACATTCACTTTACATCATTACAAATGCTGGAATATCTTATTAAGTGATTATATAGAAAAATAAACGGGTGATGCTGAAATACAGCAATATTATTTATCTTGAGCTATATTTTCCCGTTCTCCTACAAAACATACGGGAAACTAACGTCTAACTTGCAAAGACTTAGTTATCAGGAGGTAAATTTCTAACGTGCAATGTGCAAATATCGTTAGAATGTGTTTACAACACGCTAACACTGCAGACGCCTCATCCTAAGTATTAATGCAGTTTCATCAGCCATGAATACATGTGATGGGACGACAACCCGATGTTTGGCCCCTTACGATTGTCGTCTATCATCATCATCATTGTCATCACCATCACCATCACAAATGTAGATAGTAATCTCTCTTAGGTCCTCCACTACAACACAATTCATCAACATGCAATATTTTTCAACATATGGCCTGATCAAACAACAGCAAATCAAGGATTTTAACAGTACTTCTACGAAGTACAACTCGTAATCAACGAGACGAATATTGCTTCATACCAAAACGACAAGCCGTGACGTCAACACACACACCCAATTATGACTAACACAGTCTACTTCATTTCTTGTTACCTCGCAAGTGCTTTATCTCTGGTTTCTTGGGGTGAGTGGCTGACTGTTAGTGATTAGTGAACTGTAAGTACTTCCACAAATATTCAAGTCCATAGCGTAAATCAGTAAACAAAACCAAAATAAAACCTATCACATTTGTACAACCACCATTCTTTTAAAATTATTGCTTCTTATTTCTTACTGGTCACATTGTGTAGATGTAAAGGAAGGTAAACTTTCCTTCACAAGCGATTCAACAAAGAGTGATAAAAACTAATGCATTCGTTAGTTTAGTTATTTTATAATCTTGTAATCTAGGGAGGAATGAGACGGATGTCGTGAAGTTAAACATCCCATCCACTCGATCACAATATGCTGGGAGTGTCACCAACTCGAACTCTCAGACATCTCTTATGAAACAGATGATGATTATGATGACGAGGCAACCGATAGCCGAGAAAAATCGAAGAATTCCAAAAGGTTACCGAGGGGATCGAGTTTAGGAGGGTTCGAAGATGGGGCTCAGCATCGAAATTGTGTAAGTACGCAAGCGTACGCAACTCTTCACCCATTGGGAAACTATTTTTCCAAAGTGTAGATCTATGTACCAACACCAAACCTCGAGGAAATGCTTAAGGAGACTTTCGAAATATTAAAGAGGTGACCCAGACAAGGATACATAAACAAGCTCCTTTGAAGTTATCCCGTTGGTGAATAGCAACCGAAGGGATCTGCTACAAATGCAACATATAGAACGCATCTTGAGTCGTCATCCCCACGGCTGGTAGGATCCCCAGCAGCGCCACAATCAGCTGTCATTCAATGAAGAAATGTACTACGGAAATGATTAGCGAGGTAGATTCCCGTTGCTTTCCTCACTCAGCCATATGGTTCTACAGCAAATCAGTTTGCCAAGCCCAATGAACTATCCACACTAGCCGCACCCCAAGAATAACGCTTTCACACCATTCATAATAGAAATAGGCTGTATAAGGAATGGCACTACTACCATCGCTCATACCCCAGCCACTTTCATGTCGTCAAAGGCAAGGATAAAACTGAATCAGATAAATGAGAGTAACAAATTTTATTTAGCCCAAACCAGATGATTAAAATAACCTACGTACATAGTGTAAGGTCATCAGTGGCGTAGCCAGGATCGGCCGATGGGGAAGAGGGTAGTTACAAAATGATTATAGAACACAATGAAGGTGCGTGTGTGGTCCGTGCATGTCATTATAAGGTGCCTGACAAGTGAATTATGTTGATATTCAGACTGTGTACACTACAAAATCTAACCCTAAAATACAGAACAAGAACAATACGATCAAGGTCAACAGTTTTACAGCGAATGCTATGTTCGGTTTACGATCCAACTTTCGAGGCTTCTTAGAAAATAGATTCTACCGATCTGTTGGTTCTACAATTATTATGTATATGAATGTTTATTTAGTTTATTGTCAGTTTGTTCATTTTCTTTTTTTGTAAAATTTCCATGGGAGTTTCTACAACACCCCCCTCCCTCCCTCCGGCTACGCCCCTGGAGGTCAATGAAAGTATGTGCGTAGAAACAAAACACGTGTAGTGATACTTGAAGTAATACCAATGTCAAATAAATCTACAGGAAAGAACTACAATTGCTGGACGTGTTTGGGAAGTACATAAAGAGGTCCACTGTATCTCTGAAGATTAATCGAAAAGCCGACATAAACGCCATCAACCCACAGCCACTCGATACTCTTTGAAAGGGATCCTAACCAAGCTCTCCACGTTGAGGAAGAGAATAAGGCGACGTATCAGCTATGTCTGCCATACTTGAGTTCGTGTTACAGCATCCCACTTCAAAGCTAGACAGTGGCAGGATTGTTCATTGGCGCTAGAGGATCTCAACCGCATTTAACACTCTAAGTTCTCAAATCTTTCTGCATAACCATATTAAAATACCTCAGCATCACCTTGAGTTTAGGTAGTGGTTCGTGCTTACCATTTATCACTTTCAGAGATGATTTCCTTTGTTGAAACTTGTGTGTTAAATGATTAATTTCATTTGTACTGATTTCCGAATCCTTGCGGACGAACAATTTAATAAATTAATCTCTCTATACATAAGTATATTAAAGAATGTATTTTGGTCCTATAATCTGTAAACGTTATGGACATGGTTATGAACATTATTATGTAGTACATTCTATTCCATTGGTGAAATAAATGTATTGGTGAATTGTTTTCATAATACACTACGATATGCAGTAAGTTATGTGCAGTTAAGTGCACAGATCCAATAAATAAATAAATAAATAAATAAATAAATAAATAAATAAATAAATAAATAAATAAATAAATAAATAAATAAATAAATAAAATAAATAAAATAAATAAATAAAATAAATCAATCAATCCAATATTCTCAAAAGATAGCTGTTTGGTAGAAACAGCAGTGATGCAAGCTGCTCTCAGAAAGGCTTTGAATTCTTCTGAGCTTTGTGACAGAAATCAAGCTAGTTTGATTCTTCAGAACGGGGACAATTTAGTAGCAGCTTGATATGAAGAGATAGCGGCACTGATCAAGAACGACGGTAAGTCAAAATACAAGGTTCTCCTCAATATTTCTGAAATTGAAGAACATTGGTATATTTCAGCACAATTCCTTTACTTCTCAACCTAATCATCAAAGTAATTCAAGCATTTTTTACAACATAAAAAGTTATGCTTTCCAGCCCTGCACAGAAAAATCTTCCGTCTCGTAGATGTTTCTTCATTCTATCATACAGAAGGAAGGCCGATGTTTCCATGTCCAGACTGAATAGTTGATATTTATTCCAACCTTTGTAAATGTACGGCACCATTTCCGCACTTTTCGGGCACACAAAAACGTTCTTCTTGGATACGGAAATGTCCTTCAAATGTTGAAAGCTTTTACGTTTACGGAACGGACTGTGTCGTCTGCATGGCTGTAGGTGACGTCCTTCTAGCTGGTCACCTAGCAATGCGGTTGGCTGATTATATAGCCCGAGCATGCACTCCGTATCAGGTGGTGGCGGAGGTGAGTATTGTTTTAAGAGGAAGTACAACTGGGCAACTATCCTCTATCAACACTAAACATAGGGAAAAATGGAAGGGGCCCAACACTTCGACAAATGAAGTTATCGACCGGGTCAACGAACGGCGTAAACGTAATACCGTCCGGGTCGGAAAAGAACAAGAGTGCGGGGACAGGAGCCTGTCACTTGTAAGAGGAAGACTCAGCAAATGGCCCCATAGTTGCCAACCCACGCTCCCAATTTAAGAGCCCCTGGGGCCCTTTTAGTCGCTTGCTACGATCAGATGAACTGTTCAATAGCTGCAGCGGTTCGAAGCGTACTGTAACATCCGAAATCTGAGGTTCACGGCGCAGCTCTCCCCGCGGCCTGATGACGTGAGCACGATAAGGTTATCTGTGAAGCACGTAGTCCAAGGACGGACCTACGCAATGGTACATTTATATTAAATGTAGTGGTTATGCTTGAAGATTACTTGGTACGGACCAGAGAACAAAATTTTGCGACACTCACTTTCCGAACATGAGTGGTTGAGCTATGAGGCATTCTGTCACGTCAAAAAAAAAGGGATCACTGCGAGTAGATTCTCCAGTGTGCACTCGTTGAGCACTTTTGACATTTTGTAAGCGTTACTACGAAAAGGTTCTGTTACTCTGGCGTGTACTCCTGTGAGTCATTTATCTACAAACTATCGGATACTTAGGTTTGAGAAGCTTAGTTACTTTCTTTTCCAGCAACAAAACAGGGACGCATTCTTTCTGACTTTCCTTCGTAATTGCCAGATCATGAGGCAGTCATCCGCTGATAGGTAGCCGGACACACACGAGGTCTGCAATCCCATGAGATTTGAAGTCGATCTTCGATATTTCGAAATGCGTGCGGAGACTAAAAATACAGCGAGTTATCGAAAATTTGAGATATAGAAAAGTGCAAACTACTACTACTACGAAAAATGTATCAGCTGTGCCGTTTTAATATAACTTCCCATCACCAGTGCCGCTATATTTTTCTGCATGTACAATTATAATATTATTAAACATCGCGATAAAATGTTGTCTTTCTGAGCGTGTGTTTTATTATGCCTTCAAAAAGGGGTTTTTTACTTCAGGATACTAGTAAATTCATATATTTCAAAAGAAATCCGTCATTTTCCTTAGGTAGTAAAACAATACATTCTGAATAAAATGCAGAGAATGCTTATTCTTGTATAAAGTTAACTTCGAGTTAGAGAAAAAGCACTTCACACCTGGGCTCTAAATATCAAGATATCGCAAAATCCGATCTTCTTTTTTTTTTGCTAGGGGCTTTACGTCGCACCGACACAGATAGGTCTTATGGCGACGATGGGATAGGAAAGGCCTAGGAGTTGGAAGGAAGCGGCCGTGGCCTTAATTAAGGTACAGCCCCAGCATTTGCCTGGTGTGAAAATGGGAAACCACGGAAAACCATCTTCAGGGCTGCCGATAGTGGGATTCGAACCTACTATCTCCCGGATGCAAGCTCACAGCCGCGCGCCTCTACGCGCACGGCCAACTCGTCCGGTAATCCGATCTTCTATAGACCAAAATATAGCATTTATACATTCTAGAAACGAGGTGATACTCGTAAACTGTGGACAGCCGGTGGCCGAAGAGATGATACTTGGAATCCTACCATCTGCACAATATGTTCATCCTATTTAAAACAAGATAATTTTGATTGAGTCGTAATTTGCCACGGATGAGTGTACACTATGATGTATTAACTAGTGGTGAAGAAGTAACTTCTTACAGCAATAGGAGAAAATAAATGGAGGGAGAAGTTCATAAAAGATTATTTGTTTTTAATCTACACAACTAATTTACCTTTCTGTACAGTTGATATTCATTCTGTGTGGGAGAGAAAATCAGCAAGTTTGCTAAAACAAGCAAAATAGAATATTAATATTCTCCATTCAAATGGAGAGAGGGAATTCTTATTCATGGTTATTAATCTGGCAATCGATGATACAGTAAACGAGCTCTCTGAGTAAACTGTCTAGTCTGGCGTCTGCTGATGACCTAGCTTTGATAGGAAAAGATGACGGTAGTGTAAGCAGCATATCTCTCTAGCAGAAGATTGTCTCGCTTCAATCGGACTAGGAATCAATCCTCAGAAGAGCAAATTAATTTGTCTGAGAAATGGATGCCTCGCAATCATCGAAGTTGCCACCGCAGACGGCTCTCTCATACACTCATTGTTAGATGGGGATGAACGCATCAGACACTTCGGCTTAAATTTCAATGATGAAATAGTCTTCGACCAATAATTGTAATGAAAGGACTCAACAACGAAAATATTGCTAAGCTATGCCGCTACTGAAGCCTGGCCAAAAGCTGTCGACATCAATCAGTCGATCATCTCTACAGTGTGACGAAGAAAAGAAACAGTGTGGGCAAGCTATTAAGAGGAGCAGTGCCGGTTAGAATCGCGCAGCTCTGAGCTTGCATTCGGGAGATAGTGAGTTCGAAGCCCGCTGTCGGCAACCCTGAAGATGTTTTTTTATTTATTGCTTTTTATTCTGCTATGTTTAGGACTTGCAATTCATTGGGAGAAATTAACAAGGGTGATTAAATGAGATTAAAGCATCAATGTCACTTGCACTAACGGCAACAAAGATCGAACTCAATTGCGCTGCCGGTTAGTTATTGTTCTTCTTTACGCGAACTAGTGATTTCGATCCCAGTTCAGGGTGTTTAATGCGACAACTACGTGTCGCAAAGAAGATATGCGAAACAAATTGCTGACACTCCACTCCAGTGTCTCATAAAATTTCTACCGATTGGAAGGTTAAATTATTATTATTATTATTATTATTATTATTATTATTATTATTATTATTATTATTATTATTATTATTATTATTATTTACAATATTTTGTACCATTTTTATAAAATATGTAGTCCATATTTTACTCCATATTTTGAATTTTTTTGCCCTTATGCATGTATATCGTTTTATTCTATGGTCCGACTCGTTGGCTGAACGGTCAGCGTACTGGCCTTCGGTTCAGAGGGTCCCGGGTTCGATTCCCGGCCGGGTCGGGAATTTTAACCTTAATTGGTTGATTCCAATGGCACGAGGGCTGGGTGCATGTGTTGTCTTCATCATCATTTCATCCTCATCACAACGCGCAGGTCGCCTACGGGAGTCAAATAGAAAGACCTGCACCTGGCGAGCCGAACCCGTCCCGGGATATCCCGGCACAAAAAGCCGTTCGACATTTATTTTTTCATTTTATTCTACAAACTAGCATTTGTATCCGTTGTTCACACGGGAATTTGCAATGGATTACATGTTTCTTTCATGAATTTATGCGAAGTTACATGCCTCTATTCACACGTTCAACTTTTCTCCGAAAGCACTTGGCGGTAGCGTGAAGTACGATAAAGCTGAACAAAGTCGAGACAGAATGAGGACGGTTTTAGTATTTATTTTACGGTACAGTTCCTGGTCCGAAGTTGCGCGAAATTCTCCCTGCTTCTCAGTTACAAATTGTTTCTCCGACCACTGGCGTGGCGCTTTGACTGAAGACCGATGAAACCCATCGTTGATGATGCCTCCCTTATTATCTGTTCTATCGAAAAGAGTATGGTACCTCTTTAGTTCTTCCCATTAAACCACCTTGAAGTGACAATACACTAAGTGCTCCATGGAAACTGGACCAAAAATTCAATTTTTCATAAGCATATCCGTTATTATCCGTTTTAAGATAAGTACGTAAGTTATACGACATAAAATATCCGAAATAACATACTTAAGCGTTTGATGTATACAATCTTTTGACAGACGGAATTTAACGAAGATATTAGGGAATAATCTTCTTATGAACCTTATCTCCAAGTGATACCTGGACGTTATACGCACCTGATAACACAATCCTGAATGAGTAGATTCCAAATACGTAGTTTGTTTTAAATATGTCCAGCAGTTTCCCAGTTTTAGGAACACAAACCGATAGGTAACCAGACAGACAGGCTGACACCAAAGGGGAAAAAGTTTTTGGACCATCACTATCACGATTTTATGTATGTAGATGATGCTGTTTATTATCCATTCATTCTCATATTTCCTCGGTGTTCAGTTACAATGGGTGGGATTAAACCCAAAGAGTAATGAAATAACATGCCCCTTGATTTCCTTCCGTTATGGATCCTTCAGATCACTCACTATTCAGCACTTTCCCCCAAATACTGCAGGTTCCTAAAACTACTATCTTCTGTAATTCAACACAGTGTCCAGGTTTCGGGATTAGCACTCGCATACACACGGAGTAATTAAGGAAGAAAGTAATACAGTTAAGAAAGTTGAAATTAGTAGAAAATAGGATTATAACTGAGGACAGCCGGATAGGACAAATATGTACAGTAAATACCAAGTGGGTGTATTAGAAAATAAAATGTCCCTTATATAAATTGTGATGGTATGTGTTACGGATATTAAAAAAGCGGTAAAAGAGGAGGAATTTAGGCGCAGGGATTCTTAGGTAAACAGATAAGAAGATGACATATGGTTTTATTCCTTAGCCTAAACAGGCAAGACAAAGGTAAGAAATTAAAGCGGAAAAGAGAAGTAGAATAGAAATACAGTAAAAATTATAGCAAATGCGAGACAACACCTTACGGTGTGACATAATGGGCTACACACCACGGTACTCTTCAAATATTAACAGAGCCCCTTAGTGCTGTTCGAGGACTGTTCCGCCAATATTCCGCAGAATAGCCGATTGACGTCTTTCTTGCTTTCTACCCAAGGAACAACAACGAGTTTACAGGGATGATGTCGAAAATGGCAATACGTTACTTCCCTGCTGGCAAACAGACACGAAAATTAAAAACCACTGATATGGTCTTGAGTTGACCTAAAAAGGATAAATATCTGAAAATTTGACAAAACGAAGGAATTACAACTTTATTTACATAGATTATTAGCGCTATTATTATTATTACTGCTGAGGCGGAATTCCCATCACCTGGGCGTGAGACTTACTTGTTCTATAAAACAGATCATCCTTCCTTCAAATCGGTCTGATTTTAAATATTAACCATTTGAAAACATAGTTTTGCATATAACCGAGAAGTATATTTTCGACTTGCTATACCTGGTAACAAATGTCATTCGCTACTACCAAGGGTATAATTACCTAATTGGACGAAAGGTAAACCGTACTGTTTGCTCTGTTCAGTCAAGATCTAAAGGCGAAGCGGTTTTCCATCTTACCTGAAACAAAAGGAAATACAGCCATCAGTGGAAATAATGAACAGTACAGCAATGCACACTATTATATTACTCAACAACCACTAGTACACATACATATCTTGAGTAAGAATTTGTATGCAATCAGAGAGGCGTTTCATTTTTAGGCCTCTTCGAACTGCTACTACTTCATTTGAAAGCCTGGAGAAAAACCTCTGTTTACCACAAATATCCGATATGGTAACGCCTATTACTATACCAGGGGTGTTCAATATATAATGCAACATATTTTATTTCTCGTCCAATTTCTGTTTAAAAAAATGGAATTGTGTTTCGGGCATCTTTGAATATTCCCGCTTCGTCTCGTAAAGTTTCATTAATTTGTGACAGGTGGCAGCGCTGTAACTAGCCTTCAAAATTGCGTCCGTAACGGAGGTGCGTACCAAACAGCAGTTATTGAGTTCCTTTTGGCGGAAAACCAGGGCATCACAGATATTCATACTGTAGGTACTTGCAGAATGTCTACTGAGACCTGGCAGTGGACACAAGCACGGTGAGTCGTTGGGCGAGGCGTGTTTCTTCATCACTCTGAAGGGACCCTGAAGGGGTATTCTGTTCGATGTCCTCCCTCGAGGTGAAACGATCAACTCTGAAGTGTACTGTGCTACTCTAAGGAAATTGAAGAAACGACTTCAGCGTGTTCGCAGCCCCAAAAATGCAAACGAACATATCCTTCTCCGCGACATCGCACGACAGGAGCTCACAAAACTCCAGTGGACTCTTCTTCCACATCCACCCTAGAGCCCGGATCTCCCGCCTTCTAATGTCCATCTGTTTGGCCCAATGTAGGATGCACTCCGCGAGAAGCACTACGTGGATGATAGGGAAGTTATCGATGCAGCACGACATTGGCTGCGACATCGACCAGTCGAGTGGTAGGCCTACAGGCCCTCACTTTACGGTGGCGTAAGGCCGTAGCACGGAACGGAGATTATATTGAAAAATAGGGTATTGGGGAATAACATGGTGTATTTGAATCCTCAATAAAACCAACCTGCTTTTAGAAAGAAAGGGTGTTGCGTTTTATACTGAACTCCATGCGTAGATATGATATTCCTTCAAGGGTAGGCCTATGCTTACTTAGGAGTTAGAATTAGGGAATTTTGCCCAGAATTATTAAACAAGATTTCCAGGTACTTAACTTGGAAACGCTATGCCATCTAGTGATGGTTATTTTGCCGTAATTGTATAACGCCGGCCTAGAAAAACGCAAAGAATCAGGTTCTAGTCCTGACGGTACACTGTCAATTTTTTCTTGTTTAGAAACGACCGATCTAAGAAACACTATCCTCTGCAGCCATTTCTCATTACAGCCGAGGTATTGTGGAACAAATATACACACCGCACGGGTGCTGAAAATTATATATCTTGGAAATGAACTACTCAGTCTTAATCTTCAACGGTACACAAGTTAAAATACAAGGATGCCAAGTACAGTCACTTATATGAACCATTATCTATCTTCCTTAAATGTTTAAATTTGAGATCGACTTGAATGTTTTAGTTATATTTCGGTTATCGCGGACGGGTGTGAGTTCAATTATCCGCTAAGAAGTCGAGAAATATAAAGGTCTTCCAATTCCAGAGATGCACATCATCCTGAAGTATATTTATTCTAAATCACAAATGAGTTACAGGTAATTCCTGGGGCTAAAGGCAGCCAGGCATGGCGTTAACCACTCTGTCTCACGAGGGAACTGTTTGGTTGGACAAGGCCGACTGCAGTGCAGCATGGGAGGATGATCAACTAAATGATAATAATAATAATAATAATAATAATAATTCTGCCGTAAAATAATATTTACATAAGTTACTTAAATAGGAAGTTTTTGCTGCAGTTTTGAGTGGAACGTGGTGTATCGAAGACATCGATTGCAAAGAAAGGTACAGCCTCAGCATTTGCCTGGTGCGAAAATGGGAAACCACGGAAAAAACATCTTCAGGGCTGCCGACAGTGGGGTTCGATCCCACTATCTCCCTAATGCAAGGTCACAGCTGCGCGACCTAACCACACGGCTACTTGCTTAATCAACATAGAAAATTACAGCTTCTGTACAAACTGTAGTCATTTATGATAAATAATCTGTCAAAATATAAAGATGATTCACTTCGCAAACTTTGTAGCATTTGGCTGTAGAATGCATTTCATTCCCTTATAAATGGAGAACACTGGAGTATAAGTCTTAAGAGATAGTTTAGGTTAACTAACGACTGAGCACGACATTTCGCTAACATGTTGTTCCCACAGATGTTTACATTCTAAAATAGTGACACATTTCGATCCATACCCTGTGGCGACATGTTTCCCAGCAGCTGTTACACTGACACAAGCTGTCAAGCAAACATACACAAATATTGCACTACATGCAAATGCGCGTCGCAATGCATAATCTTGGGCTGGATTCCTAAAAAGGCGCTCCACAAAAATTTATAGCTCTATATTAAATACAACACACACAGAAAAGGCACTACTGAAACTGCAGAAAAGTCGCAGTAATATTTTTAAACACAGAATATCATAAAATAAAATTTATGTATCCCGGTATCATTCTAAACGAATACAAAAAAAAAAAAAGTAAAATGTCAACCACATGGTAGGCTATTCGTACATAGAGAGTAATAGTCTTGCCTTAAGAATACGTCAATCGATACTGATATAATGTTGATGGTGACTGTTCATCCCGAAGATCAAATACGTTGAGCAATGGCTCTAAGAATCTGCTTTCTCAGTCTCTTATCTATGACTTCTTCTCTTCGGTAAATTCAGTTTCGCTAAGATAAACGTTTCTGTGAACAGTCAATTCTTCTTATTTTCCAACACCCTGGTGGGGTCACGGGTTCAAACTCCCAGTCTCCGAGCCAGAGGAATTAACTAGACGCGGCTTAAATTCTCGACTCGGCCGGGAATCGAAATCAAGATACTCTGAACCGAAGGCCGTGATATTGACCATTCAGCCAACGAATCACATCCTATGAATAGCGAATAAAGAGCAGTTTATTTCCCAAATAGTGTAAGAAATACCCAGTAACAATTTTGGACTTCCACCACTTGGGAAATAAATAGCTCAGTAAAGTAAAGATTTAAATCTGCGGCGTAATGTTTTATTCTTAATGAACACTGCAATGGACAATCGTGTTCTCTTCCCGTACAGTTTATGCTAGAACTGACATCCCTTGACGCTGGTTTTGAAGCTATTGATCAGTCAACTGCTTGTAAGAAAAAACACAGCTTGTACGAGTATTTAAGAGCACAACGTAGAAATAACAGAGGCACGTCCTCCAACTTCACAATCGATAGCACGGTTGTAAAATTTGTCGCAGTAAAGCCAGCTGACCCAAGAGCCAGGCTGTCATATCGTGTGCCATTGACGTGTTAATAGCCGAAGCGAGGCTGTGTGTGATGAATGGGGATATAGCGGGTCGGCCCGGAAATGACCCGGACCGGCGGCCGGAACCTTGCCGGAGTTGAGGTGCAGAGGATCTCTATTCACAATCCTCGACCTTACGTGTCTCTCAACGGCAAGGAGGAGGTAATTCGTGCTATGCATGTCCTGTAATTATGTGACATTCATATATCAAATCTCCATGGTATATACTGTAGGTCGCCATAGTCGTGTGCTTTATGACAAGAAGAAACAAATTAGTCGTTCAGAATCCGTTTTCGGAGGCACCGAGGCGTCGTTTTATCCCATTGGAGTTCTTTTATGTACCGGTAAATCTACTGACACGAGGCTGACATATCTGAGCACCTTGAAATATCGTCGAAATAAGCTAGGATCCTACCTGCCAACTTGAGCTCAACTTCTGTCCTCTCGATATGTAACGCCTATCGTAGATTACAAGCCAACAAAAGGAACTGTTCCGTACGGATTCTTGAACGCATGACAAGCAAGGGAAGTGTCACTCAGCTCTTATAATTTATTCCGAACAGTTTAACGAGCTTCATAAATGGAACACACACTATCAAGTTCAGAGAAACATGAGAAATAAAAGGAGATCGACATCCATCCGGTTTAATGGTCTGTTTCGCGTCCTTCGATTCTGAAGGTCCCGCGTTAGATTCCGATCCGGACCGGGGATTTTAGCTCCGTTCGTCTCAATACGCTACTTCTCACATAAAAACAAGGTAACCATACTGCCAACCAACAATTCAGTCCCAAATAAAAAGGGTTTTATTGCTCGATTCATGCTCAGGTACAGAAAAACGATTCAAAATCAACTGAGGACTATTATGAATGATAAAAAGAGAAGTAATAAATAAGAAAAATTAGATTTAACCCTCAATTTGTAAATAACCACAGCACTACAGAGGAGGATATTTCAAAGTGACTTGGAAGTGATAATGATGCCTTGGCAGGGAAAAGCGAAGCTCTTGACGAAAGTGATAAGAGAAAAGTACGCGAAACGTAGTCCACCGAAGGCTCACATGACGATGATGATGATGATGATGATGATATTATGATCCACGATTAAGAAATGTATCACTATTAATGAACACTGAGAGATTAATTTGTGCGAAGAGTAGCTTTGTAAATATATTATATTTTGTTCTATCACAAGTAGCTTATATTAAATGACTTCATGTTCCGAGGCATAAACAGGAGACTTTCGGATTTAATGCAAATAATATGCTAATGTTCCAACCGGGGTGTAAAATGTTTTCTCGGGTGGTTCATGTCTGTGTCGTATTTCTCAGTAAGGAACTGTACACATACAGCATGTCGCGGGTCACTTATATTTCTTACGACAGTAAGGCTGAAAAACTGCAATGAGAAGGGGAGAAAATTATAAAAAAAATTTACGGAACAGAACATGCATATTTGAACAGGTAATATAAAAGTCGGAGAAAGCGATTAAAGTGAAAAATGAACTAGAAAGAGAGAGTGCCATTATACAAACCATATTGAATATCACCAGAACGTTTTTTGTTGCCAAGCCAGAAACGATTCCAAACTCTGTTATAAATGTATTGAATCCATCATGCCGAAATCTGACAGGTATTACCTCGTTAAACAAGATTTCCGTCACACAATCGCGCATCCAGCCAAGACTACAACGATAGATTTGAATCAAACGCGTCCAAACCAAACGAGTCAGATAGAAATGTTACAAGTTCTGAAGGATTTGAGCTGTCTTGATTTGCACCAAGGTGAAACAACTTAATTAATATATGCACAGCTACATTAAAGGTTTGAAATAATTCACTATAATTTGTACATAAAATATTCTCTTTCTGTAGTTTGTCGTAGGAGCATTTCATTTTTTCAATTTGCTTACGTCGCACCGACACAGATAGGTCTTATGGC
Source organism: Anabrus simplex (assembly GCF_040414725.1). NCBI lineage: Eukaryota > Metazoa > Arthropoda > Insecta > Orthoptera > Tettigoniidae > Anabrus > Anabrus simplex. The sequence goes on along the minus strand of NC_090273.1, from coordinate 63,763,908 downwards.
GACGATGGGATCGGAAAGGCCTAGGAGTGGGGGGAAGCGGTTGTGGCCTTAATTAAGGTACAGCCCCAGCATTTGCCTGGTGAGAAAATGGGAAACCACGGAAAACCATCCTCAGGACTGTCGACAGTGGGGTTCGAACCCACTATCTCCTGGATGCTAGCTCACAGCTGCGCGCTCCTAACTGCAGGGCCAACTCGCCCGGTAGAGACATTTCAAGCCATACAGTTGTTGTGGTAGTGATCCTTGTTTAGCCTCTAACTGAAGGCACAGTTAAAGGCACTAACCGTATGACATTTTTGACTGATACTCGTGAAGATCAACACACAGGAAATTAAATACTTGACTGTCAGCAGAGAAAATGAATATGGACAGATCTGATCATGTTACACAAGACTTTAATGATAAAGTCGGCAACTGAATTGAACGTTCCGTGTTAAAGGGATCAGTCGCAGAATTGTATTGCCTTCTATGCCATTATATGCCCATTTTTGTACGACCTTGCATTGAAAATACAGTAATATGCATTAATGTCTTCATTAATTATTTTTAAAGGAACGTCTACTAATTAAACTCGCGTTTCATTGTAAAGAACTAAGCCAGAAACATTCATTTTTTAATTTAAAGAAGGATGAAAGCAATTAAATACACCGTTCTGAAATAGTGCTATCATGATGAGTAATACACAGACAATTAAGCGAGAAAAAGAGTTCTTACCACGTATTTTGATACGGAAAAATTGACTTAGTGCCTTTCATAACGACCAATTCAAATGAAACCATACCATCACGTATCTTTTTGTGTGTGTAAATGCCATCTGTAAATTTGTGTGCTGTTTGTAGTTAAGGCTTACGCAGAAGGCAAACTCGGAACTTTGTAACAAACTTCAGCTTTTCTAACCTCGTCATCTCATAGACTAAATTAAAATTATAATTCGAAATGCAGATGAAAATTATTCACTCACAAATAAAAAGGGTTTTATTGCTCGACTGACGCTCGGGTACAGCAAAATGATCCAAAAAAAAAATCAAATGACTACTATGAGAAATAAAATGAGATATAATAAATAATTTCTCTTTCCGTCCCATAGGCCTATATCCAACCCAGAGCTGAGACTCATTTCTTGTCAGCTGAAGTTCAAATCGACATCTCTTCAAATATCAGACGGTTGGGCGACAGAAAGTTGAACTTTAGGTCATATTTTAGTAAGCGTACTTGAAATGTTGATTCACATATAACGAAGAGACGTAGACTTAAGAGAAAATAATCTTGCTCCTACTACTGTCAGTTCCAGCGTATTTATCTCTGCTGAAAATTAAATACTTAATCGCCTCTGTGCCGATGTTTTGCCGAACTTTTCTCGCATCATCTTGGAGGAATGTGATTCTGGAAAAACTGGCTAGATATTCGAGATAGCAACACCAAGTGTTCGGTTCGAGCTGTACTTACCCAAGACAATCTCGTCAACAATTTCGAGAACATCTTCAGCCGTATCAAAGCCACCGAAACAACATTCTTCTCGTGCAAGTTATAGTTACAATCTAACATCACAAAAGCATTACTCTAACAGACCGTTGTCCGACCCGTCCTACTACATAGCTCGGAGACATGGTTCCTTATGGGACTCGACGATAACATCTGACAGCCATCAAAAACAAAGAGTTGCGATGGATTAATGGTCCCGAGTTCGGTCGATGGGGTGTAGAAACGAGCGTATCCACGCAAGATATGGCAGACCAAACAAACATCAGCAATATCATGCGTCGCACAAGGCTCCAGTGGATTAGTGATGGGATATTCGATTCATTTTACTGAATCAATTCATTTGATTCCGTTAACGTTACTGAATCGATACGGTGATCCGATTCACGGCACATCAGTCACCGCTCCTACTGCATCTGTGTAGTATGTGCTGACAAGAAAGCGAGCAACAGCATTCAGTGCTCGCAGCTGCCCCCAGGTCTTCATACTATGAACTCCTTTCTTAGAAAAAAATGCTAGGCACTCTAATACATCGAAGGTTTCCGGCGACGCAGGGTGGGAAAGGTTAGGATTAGGAAGGTAGCAGCCATGGCCTGAATTAAGGTGCAATCCCAGGATTTCCTGGTGTGAAAATGGGGAAACTACAGAAAACCATCTTAACGGCTGCCGACGGTGGGATTCGAACCCACCATCCCCCGAATGCAAGCGCATAGCTACGCGATACTAACCGCACGACAACTCGCTCAGTCATTTTTGAAAATATGTGTTTTTAAATCAGCTGAGGATTTTTTTAAATCGTCATATTTTGTATAGGGACCGAGCTCGATAGCTGCAGTCTCTTAAGTGCGGCCAGTATCCAGTATCCGGGAGATAGTAGGTTCGAACCCCACTATCGGCAGCCCTGAAAATGGTTTTCCGTGGTTTCCCATTTTCACACCAGGCGAATGCTGGGGCTGTACCTTAATTAAGGCCACGGCCGCTTCCTTCCCACTCCTAGCCCTTTCCTGCCCCATCGTCGCCATAAGACCTATCTGTGTCGGTGCGACGTAAAGCAACAAAAAAAATTTTGTATAGGCTACCCGAGATGTACGGGCTACTTCTCTGATTCAACATACTGTTGGTTAAGTTATTGCGTCTGTCCACATATGATTGAAGTCTTGTGCAACGATGTGACATATGAACTGAGAGAATACTGAGCCGTTCTTTCCAATATAAAACAGGTACTTTTGAGTGGTCATAAGCATGACTCATAGTCGTAGGGCAGGTTAGAGTCGACTTTAATAGGCAAATGTCAACTAAGTTATAATACTAAGATTCATTAAACTAATAAACAGTATAACCTAATAGCCTACCTAGTTACTAGCTACCTCAGAATTATGATTTGACTACATTTTTAACACTGAAAATAAATCCATCTATTATTTAAACCTCCCTGTAAGAAGAGGACAGTGAATGCAAATGGGTATTATTTTCAAATGTGCTGAGCTCGAGAGTCCATTATAGCATACGATTCTTTCTGTGTGCCATGGGTCACTGTATGTCTCGCTGCAGCGGAAGCTCGGCTCTTCCCAGTGTCCAGTGAGCCGATAAAGAGCCGTGTGTATCTTGTGTCTCACTGAGCCGCGCTCGTTCACGATTCTTTCGATGTGCCATGATTCACTGTCTCGCTGCAGCGGAAGCTCGGCTCCCCGTCAACGTCCAGTGAGTGCACACCTCAGCACTGTCCGCTGGGAGTAAGCTGAATCGTGTGCCGTGAGCTCGCCGTCCCTGTGAATCGATTCACTCGGACACTCGAATGAATCGATACACTGCTTCGAATCATGCATTCAGTAGCCAACACTACAGTGGATCAGTCATATTAGGCGGATGCCTGGCAACAAAGCAGTGGAGAGGATACGGGAGAAGAGGAGGCTGTTGGAAGACCTAAAAGACGTTGGCGTTATCAACCGATTGGATACCTGGCAGATGGTGGCGTTGATTGATGACTGGTGCTTCCTGTCAAAAGAAAAAATGGGCCTCTCCGCAGTCCTTTCAGGCAGCGATATCCTTGAAGTGCAGCCGCAGAGTTGTTGTTATACTGAAAAAGAAATTTTCCCTTTGCGAAAAGCTAATGAACATGCATATCTTTCAATAAATGAAACTCTGACAAACAATGTTATATCAAGGAGAACTGCTACTCTACGTCAAACGAACTTAACTTGTAGCCTCAGCATCTTTGGCGGCCAAGGCCTACAGTAACGACTAAAGTGACATCACTTCCGTCAGACGTTTTGTCGCGTTCCACAAATTTTCGGATGACCCCGAGCCATAAGACATTCATACCTAAATAGGAGAAGATGGTGAGCTGTAGTGAGTTCGGCCAAGACGTCACCCTGACTGATCGCTTAAAAATCCATTTGTTTCTGCTATAACACAATGGTACCAAAATCTTTCAGATGTTACACACTCCATGACTACGTTTATATTTTTCTCTCTCGTTAACTCTTTCATTACCCACAAATGGATTTTCACTCCATCAGTTACAATGACGATAATCTATCAAACTTCGTGAATAAACAAAAAACCTAGTACAAAGTAATGAAGAGAATCGCTAGTTATCGTATTTGTAATGTCCCCGTAGACATAAAATGCTGCTAGAAAAACAATTCCGCACGCCGTATTCTGTTGAATGGCTTCTTTGATTTGCAGTTCTTTTTTTCCCCAGTTTTATACCGAAATCCCTCTTGCTGTGAGCCAACTGAGAAAAGAGCCTTCATTAGCCACTTTAATATTAGTGCGTGCAGTTACGTAATGATACTTCTTTTATAAATCAGAGACAAACACTATCAAAGCGAAGAGTCTTTTGAAAGTGCATGTAACAATTCTACAGTTCGTATCCACGAGCTGACAATCCTTTATGAGAGATATACAGACAGATTCAAAGAGAAATTAAATGGGTTAATGGTTCTATAATAGAAAATCGCAACCTCCCAAAAGTTTTGCGGCTTGTTAGAAATGATGGGGTCAACATATGCAGAGAATTTGAAATGAAAAGCTAAGCATTGCAGGATCGCATCGTACGCATGGGAAAGATCGAATGAAAAAAATTAAATTAATTTAATGAAATCAAAATGCACTCATTTCATCGTATCGCACGCATCTCCTTACGGAAAATCCGATTAAAATGGTCGAGAGGCAAACAATCCGGTGCGTGCGACGCGAAAGCATTTCACACCGGTAATTCCGTATCAGATCTCGCACCTGCTCAACGTGTCACTGCTGTTGAATCACTGTACAGGATGTCCAACTCGTTGGCTGAATGGTCAGCGTACTGGCCTTCGGTTCAGAGTGTCCCGGATTCGATTTCCGGCCGGGTCGGGGATTTTAATCTTCATTGTTTAATGCCAGTGGCTCGAGGGCTGGGTGTTTGTGCTATCCCCAACATCCCTGCAACTCACACACCATACATAACATTACCCTCCACCACAACAACACGTAGTTATCTACACATGGCAGATGCCACCCACCCTCATCGGAAGGTCTGCCTTACAAGGGCTGCACTCGGCTAGAAATAGCCACACGAAATTAGTATACTGTACAGGGTTCAGTAGCCAGTTACCGGCGCAAGGAAACACTCTGATTTCAACAGTGCAACACTACGAAGAAACATCCCAGCAGTGAAGGGACAACAATGTAGCGGAGGGAAGGGAGGAATGAGCAGGATTAATCAAGAGAACAGGTCAGGTAAGCATTATGTACAGAATTTACTTCAACGATTGACACAATTACTATATTTGTAGCAAATCATTAACTAAATATTTAGGGGTACTATGAACGGAGCATTAATAAAATTACTCTGCCGAGATTGCCACGGGCTGATGATTGACGTGGTCATTGCACTCCACTCATTTTCTTTGCTCGTTGCGAGCTAGTGAACGTTTAGCTTTAAATGGAACAGCATATACTGTACATCGTCCACTGTCTGTGCATCTCCGATTCCCACACTCGACTAGTGACGAATATTCACAGCAAACATGTCAATTGATGGGGGCATGATAACCGAGTGACATCGTCACTGCCTTCTCACCAAAGCGTGGAATCCGTGGAGACATTAATGAACAACAACACATCGCGGGCAGAAGCCGCGGGTAACTGCTACGAATATATGGTAATTTCTAAGCTCCTTTCGTGAAACTATATTTCGTGTAGGCGAAGCATGTTGTTTTTAGAGCTAAAAGTGTACAGTAATCATAAAACACTAATTTGCGTCCCTCGTAAACCAAAAAATAATTTCCGTGTGCATAAAGCTTATTTGTAAGCGAGTCAGAAAAAGAAAATACCCTTCTCAGTAAGATGAAATACAAGGCATCTAAGCGAATAAAAGGTTCCATGGCTAAATGGTTAGCGTGCTGGCCTTTGGTCACAGGGGTCCCGGGTTCGATTCCCGGCAGGGTCGGGAATTTTAACCATCATTGGTTAATTTCGCTGGCACGGGGGCTGGGTGTATGTGTTGTCTTCATCTTCATCACGACGCGCTGGTCGCCTACGGGTGTCAAATCAAAAGACCTGCACCTGGCGAGCCGAGCCCGTCCTGGGATCTCTCGGCACTAAAAGCCATACGCCATTTCATTTCATTTCAGCGAATAAAATATGATACACTGATTAATTATCCAGACATCTTCTTACAAAAAGAACAATTCTCTCTCTCTTTCCTAGCATTTATCTCTAAGTATGGGGTCCTATGTTTTGCTACATCTCCTCCATTTCGTCCTATTGCTGACATCTTCAGGTCTGAAACCAACGTCGTGCATGTCGGTCTTGATATTTTCAGTCCACCGCTTTAAAGGCCTTCCACGTGGTCGTATTCCTCCCGGATCAACTTGGAGAACCTGTTTAGCAACTGAGCCTTCCTGCCTTCTTATAACGTGACCGTACCAGCGGAGACGCGCTTCCCTCACTTTCTCCACAATTGGAGCGACGCCAAGCCTTTGTCGAACATCTTCATTTCTTATGCGGTCACATCGAGGCAGTCCAAGAGTCCTTCCAAGCATCTTCAGTTCCATTTTATGAAGAGTCTGCTCATGCTTTTTTGTCATTGGACGACATTCTGACCCATAAACAGCTGCTGGGCGTACCAAGGTATTGTAAATTTTTGCCTTTAGATGGTGAGGCATCTTTTTTATCGCAGAGGACTCCGGTAACTTGTCTCCACTTGAGCCAAGCTGCATTTACGCGCACTCGGGTATCAAAAGTGACATCACAGTTTGAAGCGACAACTGACCCTAGGTATTTAAAATGCGTGGTTTTCTGCAAGTCTTGATTATTGATCCTTATGGTCCCACTAGTTTGGGGGCCACATTCTAAGTATTCGTTTTTCTGGGTATTAAGGCGCAGACCATTCTCAGTTAATTTGCTGCTCCAAGTTTGTGTCTGGCGTAGGAGTCCAAGGTGTGTTTGTTGGGCAAGTACATCATCCGCATAAAGAAGAGTGCAGGGATGCGATGTCTGTACGTCAGCCGTTGCTGTATCCAAGCGGAGGATAACTAATAATGGTGATAGAGCTGATCCCTGATGTACACCGACGGTGATGCCAAAAGGTGGAGAGATCCCAGCTGGACTCCGGACCACACTAGTTGTATTGTGATACACAAGTTGTACCCAGCTTACATAGGTTTCCGGGACTTCATAACTACGAAGAGCTCGCCAGGTGAGGTCATGTGGGACTCGTTCAAATGCTTTTTCTAGGAAAAAAAAAGAACAATTATTAGGAGACAAAGACGAATCTGAACTTTAACGCAGTGAGCATACTGAAAAATTCGGTCGATCATTTCCACATTCTTGGCAAGGTCATGCATCAAATACATTTTCTTCAACGAGGCATTATATTCAAAAGCTCATGACAACAGAAAGGTCATTCAAATACAATTATCTCTAGAACAATTTGAACAGTCACCCTGAACACTTAATTTGGGATGCAATCCTATCTTACTAATTTCCTGAAGCACATCAATTTGTACGAAATAAAGTTTTGAATTTGCCTAATGTCTTGATAGGATTAGTAGAACATCTCTGGTGACACTTTTAATTACAAACTCACGCACAGATCGCCTAAGAGAGACCCAGTTTATTCCACCAACTGGTAGAATAAAACGGAACGGACCAGGCGAGTTGGCCGTGCGGCAGCCCTGAAGATGGTTTTCCGTGGTTTCCCATTTTCACACCAGGCAAAGGCTGGGGATGTACCTTAATTAAGGCCACGGCCGCTTCCTTCCAACTCCTAGGCCTTTCCTATCCCATCGTCGCCATAAGACCTATCTGTGTCGGTGCGACGTAAAGCCACCAGCAAAAAAAAATTTTTAAAACGGAACGTCGAAATTGACGCGCAGGTAACCTAGATGATGTCAAACCAAAATGTCTGCATGCGGTAACTGAGATCACATGATTATTACTTTATTTATTATACTCTCTGCATGCTCTACTATATGCTTAGTACTACCTGCACTCAGCTAATCTTACACATTTGTGTGAAAAACATTGATTACATTTAACATACATATTTGGTGATGGCTATTGTTCTCGACTCTTTCTCAATGTTTGAGGTTCAGAAATTTTGCAAATGGTTTTGAATACTTTTTGTAGACTTTTGCATTGGCCAGTTGCCTACTATAATAACGTTGTTTCAGCTCTGTCCACCACAGTATCCCCGGAACTATTATTATTATTATTATTATTATTATTATTATTATTATTATTATTATTATTATTATTATTATTATTATTATTATTATTATTATTAGCGAATTCTCCTAATATTGGAAGACGTTAATCAAATAACTCAATCATTTCTTGTGTGAGTTGTTCTTGTTTTTCCAATAGGCTTTCATTCTTTCCAATAAGGCTTGTTTACGTTCTGCCGACCACTTTGGTCTGTACTGTTTTTGTTGTGGTTGCTCTGAGGCAACTTCCCAGTTGTTTACTTTGTATCTAAAAACAGCTATTTATTATTGTTATCAAAAATGAGGGAGACAAAAATTCAACTGAATCCATTTTTCGGTTTTTCTATGCCTAATCCGAGATAAAAATGAAAGTGTGTAGACAAAATCAATCTTGTTGATATATTGTAAACAGGACCCTAATTTGTGTGATGTCTGTAGAAAAAGTGGTAAGTGCTTATGAATCATACTGCATTACTCATAAGCAGTACTGGAGTCAATTTAACGTTAATCATAAGAATACTTCACGTTATCTGCCAAGTGTCATTACCCTGATTGAAGCTTGTGATTCTAAGTAATTGCTATCTCCTTTGGATGCAATCTAACCTACTTATGTAAACTGATAATGGAGTCTTATAAGATGAGATAAATACTTCGTGGCCCTTATTCTGGTCAAGATCTACTCAAGAGAAGGTGAGTGTGTCTTCAAGTATAACAAGGAAGTATACTTCATTATCATTATTGGGCCATTTCTGTATCTGAGAAAGCATTTGGAAGTGAGATAGGTTTTTGCTGATACGTGACGAAGTTCCATCACCAGGAGGTAATGGTCGGAGAAGGAGTAGACTGTCGTACGGGATACTATGATTGATGGTGATTGTTTTAAGGGGAAGTACAACAACTTCAGGACAGAACTAGGAGTCAGGCAAGGATGCATTTTTTCGCCTATACTATACAGCATCTACTCTTGAACACATACAATAGTGAGCAGCATTAATTTTTAAACTAATCTCAAACTGAAATAAGATACCGCATACAAAGAAAGCGTTTCATGCCAAAACTTTGGTAATATAACCGATGTGTTACGAGAAAACAACATGTAAATTATTCCCTTCCTGTTTCCACTGCAAAGCCCCGAAATACACCTCCGATTTACGCATAAAGCAATAGATAAGCAGTACTAGTCACAACAGGTTGGATTGTACAGTAAGTCAGCAATGAATTGAAGTCAAGGTCCACACAGTTCGCCAGTGAAGCAAGGATGTCCGCCTTACTGTCCTGCCCCCTAGGATTCTGGGTTTGATTTCGGGGCCTTTCTGTGGAAACAGGCAGCTGTTTGGGCGTGGTCTTCTCGTAACACATCGGTCACGTGACGAAAGTTTACAGGTAGGTACAACATGAAGGGTGAGACACTTCCGCTGTTACTGCATGCTCTCCAAAACAGCTCCTTTTAAGACTGATAACAGTCCGCTGAAGTCGTCATAGTGGACTCTCTAAACAAAATACGTTATCACGTATCATTGCGCAATGGATACGATAAAAAAAAATGACTCAATATGACGTTTCCTCTTACTTTTAAACCAACCTTACAAAGTCCATATAATTTTAAAAGCTTTTACTAAAAATATATAGTAGGGATCAAGTAGGAAAATGTATTTAGCGAACTCATTCTGGATTCGTCTGCTAATGGTTTCCTTCGTGATGTACAAATATTACATGTAGAATTTTGTAGGGGTTATTTTGATCCACTTTCGCTCTCAGTATACGACGTCCTAAAGCAAACAACTTTATTAAGGCGTAGATTCACTGAAAAGGTTTCAGAGAGGCAATGAGTTTCTTTTCTTCTGTCTATTACTACGCTCAGCAACGTCCCTTGTAAATTTTTGAGTGAAAGTCTAGATCAGGGCAGGCCAATTCCCTGAGCTGTAACTTTCGTGAAGAAAATGCAGGTGTAACGTCAGTCAAAAGCCCACGATATTCCTGAGAGAGAGAGAGAGAGAGAGAGAGAGAGAGAGAGAGTTACCTGCTCAGATGTTTGGATCAACATTCGTGTGCGAGCAAATTTTTCACTCATTAAACTTGCCAAATCCAAACAAAGAAGTTCATTGTCAGACGTGTAGTCTTATTTTAAAAGTTTCCCAATCATTACGCCTGCATCCCAATATCGATATTGTTGTAAGCCTCCGTGGCTCAGGCGGCAGCGCAAAGCTTCAAATCCTGCTCATTCCATGAGAGATTTGTGCTGGATAAAGCGGAAGCGGGACAGGTTTATCTCCGGGTACTCCGGTTTCCCCTGTCAGAAATCATTCCAGAAACACTCTCCAATATCATTTCATTTCACCCGTCAGTCATTAAACATTGCCCCAGATGAGTGCGAACGGTTTCCTATCCTTGCCGCTAGATTGGGGCTTCATTCATTCCATTACTGACCCGGTTTAAATTGGAAACAAGCAGTGGATTTTCATTTTCATTGTTGTCAGAAGAGAATCACTATATACCGAGCGAGCTGGCGAGCGATTAAGGGCGTACAGCTGTGAGCTTGTATTCAGGAGATAGTCGGTTCAAACCCCACTGTTGGCAGCCCTAAAGAGTGTTTACTGTGGCTTCCCATTTTCACACAAGGAAAATTCTGGGGCTGTACCATAATTAAGGCCACGGCCGCTTCCTTCCCACTTATAACCCTTTCCTGTCCCATCGTCTCCATAAGAGCTGTCTGTGTCAGTGCAACTTAAAGCCAATTGTAAAAAAGAATCACTATGATTATGCTGTATCATCCAAGCTGTAGATGAAAGTACATAATAACGATTTACATTATTTTGTCTGTCTCCTTGGCTAAATGGTCAGCGTACTGGTCTTCGGTTCAGAGGGGCACGAGTTCGATTCCCGGCCAGGTCGAGGATCTTAATTGCTCGTGGTTAATACCTCTGGCTCGAGGATTGGGTATTTGTGTTTAGTCTTCATACATCTCTCTTCATTTACATAACACACTACCCTAACAACAGTCACAGAAACATTCAACAGTGAATGCATTCCTCCACATTATGTTGGCGTAAGGAAGGAGAACTGACTGTGCATGTGGTGGGGAGAGGTGCCTGTTCTCCCCGGAATATTGTGATACATTTTTGCACAAGCGACTTCACCTTTATATCACTCATCCCAGGGAATAACAAGATAAGTCACAAAAGTTAAAGTTCTCATGGAAAACATTTTTTGCTTCGTTTTGTTTTTAAACAATATGAAATTGCCGATTCACCAAATGTTGTCAAACTATTCTGCGATATATGAAACAGCTTTTTAAATAATGATTTTTGGTCTGAATTTGTTTAATTCAAAATATTAATGAAGTACCTGTTTTTGATCCTGAATGAAAGTGAATTGTCCTACATTGAGCAGGGATTATTTTCTGATATCGACCATCTAAGAATCAAAGAATTATTTTACCACCTAATAACTCTTTGATTCTTAGATTGTCATGTCGATAGGGACATGAAGTGGGTAGTTTTTAATGATGTAGACCAATCACAACCGAAGTGGTGTAAGTAACCTTTGTGTATTAATATCTAGTAAGATTTAACCTGTCCGCCTCTGTGGTGTAGTGGTTAGCGTGATTAGCTGCCACCCCCGGAGGCCCGGGTTCGATTCCCGGCTCTGCCACGAAATTTTTGAAAAGTGGTATGAGGGCTGGAACAGGGTCCACTCAGCCTCGGGAGCTCAACTGAGTAGAGGTGGGTTCGATTCCCACCTCAGCCATCCTGGAAGTGGTTTTCCGTGGTTTCCCACTTCTCCTCCAGGCGAATGCCGGGATGGTACCTAACTTAAGGCCACGCCGCTTCCTTCCCTCTTCCTTGCCTATCCCTTCCAATCTTCCGATCCCTCCACAAGGCCCCTGTTCAGCATAGCAGGTGAGACCGCCTGGGCGAGGTACTGGTCATTCTTCCCAGTTGTATCCCCGACCAAGAGTCTGAAGCTCCAGAACACTGACCTTGAAGCGGTAGAGGTGGGATCCCTCGCTGTGTCCGAGGGAAAAGCCGACCCTGGAGGGTAAACAGATGATTATGATGATGATGATGATGATGAAGATTTAACCTCTCTCTTAAACAAAGATAGGTGTACACATTCACTATCAGAAATTCATTTACTAGACAATAATGCCCACGTCCACAATACCAACAGAAAATATACAACACACAAGACAAACTGACTTATCAAGTTGAAGCCACTCTTTTTATTAACAATATTCAGAATATTAACAATAAAACTAAACTTCTTTGGTTTTTACCGGGGACTGTTTTGTATTCTTGAATAATCTGGAAATAAAATGTAGCTATTTCTTCAGTATTACGACGAAATGATTTATCTTGTTAGTGTTAAAAGATAAAGAGCGTTGACCTTGGTAGGTTACTGCAAAAATGTTAAACACCGAAAAAATGACTTATCTGGCTTTTTTCCGGGATGAGTGGTATTCAACCGAGAATTCTTATTAACGTATTTCTACCATACTTGCTTTTCTTTATTGTGTTACAGGTCGTCATGTACCGAATACTAGCAGCGCTGGCAGTGGTGACCTTGTCCGTTAACGGACTAAGTATTTTTGATACTCGAAGTGGCTACACCTTGTACCCTAGAATTGGTTTCTACAAGTACCATCAAGAACTTCTCAACTGGTCAGATGCTTACAGAGTATGCCTTCAGGAAGGTGGTCATCTCGCCATCGCGAATTCACAAGAAGAAGCTGAACTGCTATTGAAAATCTTCACGGATTCTCCACGAACTGAACGTTACTTTTTCCTCGGTTTCCATGATCTTTATTTGAGAAACAACTTCACTACGATCTACGGTAAGGGAAATTATTAAAATGCCATACAAACTAGTGAAGTTGGAGAGACTTGCGCCGAAAAGCGTGGAGAAAGGTCGGTGTCATTAGAAACCTCAAGTGAAGATGATAGCTGTTCAAGGGTAAACATTGTGTTACAAACGGTTTAATTTTTTTAATTTTCCTGGTGCACTAAATCTTTGATTTGCTGGAGTGGCGGTACAGTAATCTGGAAGCTGTAACATGACTGTAAATAACGTCACAAAGCGGTAAGTAAATGACGACTGACTTGACGATGAATTCTCAGAGAGACTGACCTTGTGGTTTTCCTAACTGAAGTCAACATAGGTCATTACAAAAATGTTGGTAGGAAAGTAGCAATTAAAAGCAATGATATCATATAAAATACTCGATCAAATGAAAAACCGCACATTTTCTCACTTTTAATGAACAGAACTACGCTGCCGATCTAACAGTCCAAAGTTCCAGAGCTGGAATGATCAAAGCCGCAGGTAGCCGTGATCCGTCATCACCCTTCGTCTTTTTTCGGCAGGGAGGGGTCGAATAGTGGAGACTCCCACGGCATAAACTATGCCCTTCTACTAATCTGTTTCCTAGGAGTAGCCGATGAATCGGAAAATCTTAATTCACTACACTGGCAGCGGAAAAATCTATCCGACTTGGAGGCAATTTTTTCCTCCAAGCCAGAGGAGAAACCCACTCTTCGCTGTTAATTTGGAATAAAATTAATGTAGAATTTAATAAACGTAAAGAGGAAGAAGCTTTAATTAAGAAACGATTCTTTTCAGGGTCGAATTTTGAGTTATTTAGTGAATTGTGGTGCTATGATTTGGAATAGGCCTAAATTGTTATTCTATACCAGGCCATACTACTACTACTACTACTACTACTACTACTACGTGAGCCTCTGCCTTAGCACAGTGCTCATTCAAAACAGCACGTCAGAGTAGGGATCGAATAACTGAAATACTATGATGATCCAGTGTGTTACGTACCAGCTGTATCAGAAAATGTATGAACCAGAGAAATGGCATGCTAAAGAAGAAAGTTTTCTAACTCCCCAGCTATTTCCCGCTAATATTCAGTCAGGCTGTTATACTCGGTACGCAGCAGTAATCGCATCTATCGGAGTTGAGAGGCAGCATGAGAGACAAAGAACATCACATCAAACAATGGTCAATGTAATGTTATTGTTGATCAATGCTGTGCGCTTTTGATATTGTAGGTCTTAACATTTAGTTTTCTTCCGACTCTGAAATACCACTCTTACCATAGCCGATACTGTAAAACTGATTAAAACATATATGATCGGAAATTATATTCCCTATAAGATTTGTTATGTAATACTTTTCGAATGCACCAACAACATAGGTATTTAAAAATTACATTTTAGGCGCCTTCCCCTAAACTACAACTTCATCCAGGGTGAATAAATTTGTTTATAGCTTAGACTGTTGTTTCTCATTCCCCGACTCTATATAACGATTTTCATTATATTCTGTTAACCCATTTTCTCGTGGCTCGGCGTTGATATGGACTTAGCAACAGAATTACAATTTCATGAATATATATGTTATCACAGTCGGTACGGTAAAAATGTATAAGACATAAATAGTCGGAAATTTAATTCTATATAACTTTGGTTATGTAGTATTTAATGATACGACCATTAATAATTTAAATATTTGAGAATTAAATATTAGACCTTCCCCTAAACTACCATTTCACTCAGTGTGAATAGAATGATTCATAGCCTAGATTATAATGGCTCATTCTCCGACTATGTATGGCAATTTTCATTGAGACAGGACCACTCATAACGTAAATATTATTAAGAATTACATTTTGGCCTTCCCCTAAACTACCATTTCACTCAACGTGAATAAAATTATTTATAGCTTAGATTGTAGCGACTTATTCCTCGGCTTTGAATACCATTTTTCATTAAGATAGGACCACTAATAACAAATATTTGAAAATTAAATTTTAGGCCTTCCCCTAAACTACCATTTCTATCAGCGTAAATAAAATTATTTATCGCCTAGATGCTAGCGACTTATTCCCCGACTTTGCATACCGATTTACATTAAATTCTCTTTAGCCGTTTTCTACTGATGCGTGTACATACATATATACATACAGACAGACAGAAATTACGGAAAAGTAAAAAGTGCATTTCCTTGTTACTGTGGACATGACCGATATAGAAATGCCATTCTTTTCAAATTCTGAGCAATGTACAGACAAAACTCTTATTTTATATATATAGATGTCCTTTCACGAGAGTTTAATCCTGATGTAAACATGGTATGTCCACGCCTTCGTCAAATAAGGAGTTGTGATTCGCTGAGCGTGTAGTACCGGCCTTCAACCCGTCAGCGTCTCGTGTTCGAACGTACAGGGCTGCGCATCACATACGACAACAGTGCGAAGATCTGAACTCCTGAATAAACGACTAAACCTGGATTCTGTTCACTTATTTCATTGAACACATTCACAATGCACTGCCTATAGTCACTTCTGAGCGGTTTTTCTTTTTGTGCTTCACTACACGCGATGGTCCTACCTCTTGCTCCATTTCTCTCACTATGAATATTGACAATGACTGCTGCTGCAAGATGAAACACCGTATCTCCCCCCTGTACAGCTTGGGACTTTCCCTCACTACGAGAAGACTTCCTGTATTACACCACGCATTATGCCTTCGTATCTCGTTATTTAATCACTATTTTATAAAAAGAATCTTATATATACACCGGTATATATGACAACCATATTTTAATTTGATTACGTACTCTTCCAAACTCTCTAAATGTAATCAATTAAAATAAAATAAAATAAAATTAATGCGACGTACTATTTTTCTTCGAGCTCGGATACAGTGGAGTGAGTGCGACGGTTGCTTCTCCCATCAACTACGTCTATGTCCACGTGCAAAGGCAAGTTGCTAGGCCTATTTGTTTACATCAGGATTAAACTCTCGCGAAAAGCGGTATAGCAAGCCGCAACCGAGGCCAGTGACCCGAAATCAACCAGGCTCGTGCATTGGAGATAACGGACGTGAAGCCAGTGGTGGTTTTTGAGATAGGTACAGAAAATTGTCTCCAATTTACTGAAGCGTAATAATGGATTTCCACATTCACACAATTTGTCACGCGTCTCCCCGGCACCCAAAATTCACAATCACTGAAATGTTTACGCAACGTAAGCAATATTGCACGTAGGTAAGCATGGTTAAAAGTGATCTGATAGATCTAAGGAGTTCGATAAATGCCATTCTGTATATTATAGTGTTGCACGTCGTATATTACTCGTTTCACCCGACTGGAAAGACTTAAAGTTAACTAAAAAATGTATTTATCTCATACAATCAGACTGATAACCACTTAAAAAGAAAGGCAAAAATAGACTTGCAGTTGAAGGTAATCCGGAATGCATTAATATTATACATGATCATTGCAGGTGAACCAGTTCAAAGAACAGGCTTCTTCAACTGGGCCCATACAAATTGTGTGGGTCAGAATGTATGCGCGACGAATGTCACCGACAACAAGCGGCTTTCCTGTGGAGTAATGGGCCTGTACTCCGTAGAGGCGGGATTTTACGTGCACCCATGCGACAATCAACTACACTTTATCTGCGAAAAAGAACTATGGTAAGTGTTTCATTACAAGCCTTTTTTCATCACTCAGGCACTGTATGACTTAAATGCGTTTCCTCCTCTCACATTAGAGCAGCGATCTAACACTCGCGGGCCGCGGGACGCATGTTGACCCCCCAGGTACTAATTTGCGGCCTGCGATATATATTTCCCAGTGGTTTAACGACACACTAACACATCGAGTGTTTTCGGCGACCCAAGGATGGGAAAGGGCTAGGATTGGAAATGTAGCAGCCGTGGCCTTAATTAAATCACAGCCTGGTAGGAAAATGGGAAACCATGGAAAATCACCTTCAGGTCTGCCGACGGTGGGATTCGAACCCACCATCTCTCGAGTACAAGCTCACACCTGCGCGACCCAAATATGCGGCCAACTCGCTCGGTGCGATATATTTATCATAATTACAAAAGCAATAGCGAAACTGAAAATAAAATATTTAAAATATTAATTATTTAAAAAAATACACGCCAGAACAATAAACATTGCGTACATTAGTTCATAATTACAAATTGATGAACACTTTTTCGATATAACAATTTAGCCCATGCGATGTTTGCGCAAAAAAATTCTATTAAAGGGAGTCTTTAACAGGCGATTTGAATACTTCAGGGATATGGAAAAAATTTAAAATATATTGTTGTAACCACTGCGTGAAGGGCCTGAAGAAAAAGGAAAAATTCTATACATGCAGTCTTACAGAAGGAAGTGTATGAAATCATCCAAACCACACGGGTTCTGTCGATGTTCGGATCAATATTTTTATGTGAATAATTAGTTCAAGAGTAAACCGAATGGAATATGTTAAAAGATATTGTTTTCAGTTTGAAAAAAAAAAAAAAAAAAAAAAAAAAAACAGACGTTCGAAACGTGTCTCTCGAAAAGCCTGAGACTTCTCATATAGGTTATATCAAAATTCAATACTCAAAGTTTCAGGAATGATAGAAGAGACAATAACACTTCTTCTTATTCTTTTTCCTCTTCTTCTTCTTCTGCTCCTTATTCTTCTTTTCCTGTCGCTTTTTCCCACACATGTGGGGTCGTGGGTGCAAACTGCCTATAACATGTGGATTTTGGCTCTGTTTTACGGCCGGATGCCCTTCCTGACGCCAACCCTCTATGGAGGGATGTAAACACTATTGCGTGTTTCTGTGGTGGTTGGTAGTGTGGTATGTTGTCTAATTATGACGAGGAGAGTGTTGGGACGGACATATACACCCAGTTCCCGAGCCAGAAGAATTAATCAGAAGCGGTTAATATCCTCGACCCGGCCGCGAATCGAACCCGGGACCCTCTGAACCGGAGTCCAGTACGCTGCCCATTCATCCAACGAGTCGGACAGAAGAGACTATAACACATATTTTTATTAAATAACTGTAGGTCGGAAATCAATAGTTGAAGTGCATTTTGAGCTGGCTGAGAATAAAACTGTTGCATGTCAATTTAAATCGGTCAGAAGACCGTCCACCCACTTCAACACTCATTTTGCATTGACATATCATTTCCTGTCGTACATGTTCAAAGACCCCAGGCATGTGTCGTAAAGAGTACGCAGCTGCATGCCCCTGAGCGGCGAGCTCTTCGGGTTCAAGTGGAATCCCAATCACCCTCTCGCTCTGCTATGAACGAACGAAAACGTACTGTATGTTGTCACAGCATAGACATTACATTCTGACATCATGACTTGTTTAACAGAATATGTCATACTGATGGTTTCGACGAGAGTCGTAATTAGTTTATACCCTTACAGTACAGTTTCTGATTTTGTTAGTCATTACTTCGTTTCAGAGCCATGGTTATTTACTCATAAAAATCCGTTTGTTTCGGTCCCTTCTACCACCCCATGAATGTTGATACACGCCGTAAAATGCAATGTTTTCAGCGCTGGAGGTGTATGAATAATTTGTCTTCAACAAATTCTCCAAGAACACTTCGTAACACAAACACTGGATAGGACTTATGGCTGCTTAATACGTCACGTGGGTGTTAGAAATACGTGATAGCGCAGCATTTAGGTTTAGAAAGTTTTTTTTGCCTTGTCCCTTCTTTTGTTATTGTTGTCAAATCACACTAGTTCCTTCAGTCCATACCTGACGATGTCTCAGTGCCATAATAGTCTTTTCAGTGACGTGCCATTTAAAATCAGTAAGTTCTGCGTGAGAGGGTCATAAATGGAAAGTGAATAATCCGTTACAGGTTGTGCGCTACTGGTCTTTGTAAGGTAGTTAGAACTCTATGAGCCAAATGAACGCTTAAAAAAACGCTGAAACTGTATGCGTAAAAATTTGAAGTAGTTCAATTTCAAAACATCCTCAAGGAAAATGCCAATTCAGTGTAATATTTATAATTCCCTGTGTTGTCTTCTAATTATTACTCATATTTATTTGATCTTAACAGGTACGACTATGAACGGATCTCCAATATGGGCTACTACAAACTACACAAAATTGGGAAAACTTGGGGCGATGCCTGGAAGACTTGTCGAGACGAAGGAGCAGATCTGGCTGTCATACAATCTTCGACAGAAATGAGCACTTTGCAGGAAATTCTTGGAAGGTACCCAGAGATCCTTGACGCTGACTCTGACAACAAAGTTCATCTCGGCTTCCACAACAAACTCAATCCAAACATCTACAGTACAGTTTACGGTAAGTAGTAAATTAGATTCTAATTTCATAACTTACAGATGAACAAAAATCCCTTTACTCCCGCATTAGCCGTCCGGTCGGCGAATACAGCGATCTTGTACCGCCAGGCTCGACGCTAGCGAGTCTCGTTCGCACACCCGACCCGATCGAAACTTAACTGAGGGACGTGAAGAAGTTTAATCTCGATCGCATAGTCATAGTGGATTACATTCAAGTCGCATAAGAATAACTAGAGAGGGAAATACAGAAATCGCATGTGTACCGTTCGAGGGAAATTTATTTTAAGATATCGTCGATATGATATATAAAGTGTAAAACAGGAGGCTTGGTAGGGATGACTTCTTTTAATAGGAAATAAACAGTGTCAAACCGGAATCAAAGGATACAGCAATATCCAGATTATAATGCAATAAGCTTACAAATTAGGCTGACACTACAGGATACCTGGACTACCATTATTTTGTTTTGTGTAATTCCTTTAATATGTATTTTTATTATTATTATTATTATTATTATTATTATTATTATTATTATTATTATTATTATTACTACTAAAGAGATTTCCGCGGAGCAGAGAGGTAAAGAAGCATAAGGAGTGAACGGCTGGACAAAGTATGAACCAAAGTTTAAGTTTTGATAATAATACCTACTAAAACATTTTATTTATTTATTTATTTATTTATTTATTTATTTATTTATTTATTTATTTATTTTATTTTATTTTATTTTCTTATCTTTTCCAACCAACAATAACAAAGATTTGACAAGAGGGAAACCTTGACAATAAATACAGAGAAGTTCATAAGATTAGTTAATTTACAATCATGGGAGTAGGATTCCCATTTCGTACAAGTCAGTCAATGAAACTCAGACCAGCAGGTGTAATGAATTTACAAAGTTTACAATCTAAGTCCCATAGCAGAGAGAAAAATAGAAATGTACACAGTTCAATAGGGAGCCGAAGCTTCCAGAATAAGATTACCTTGGAAGGGTCTCGAGCCATGAATCACAATTTTCAATTTACACCTTACATACACCCTTTATGGTCCAGGAAATAACATTAATGCTTAGTATCAAATACCTGTAATACTTGAAGCAGAATGTACTTACTGCTTTAAAAGCTAAAGCAGCTATTACACTCAGTAGCGGCGATTGGGAATAAAAAGTGCAGGGGAAAAAAAATACAGACAACAAACAGTATCGGATTTGTGAGATATAGCGGACCGGCGGGGAATGTTATATACATTTAAAAAAGCTACAAAATAGTAGGTTTGTGATGCTCTCTGAAGGAATTTTAAAAGAGAGGTAAAGGTTGACATTTTACCGACTTAAGTGCGGTAATAATAGTTTTTTGAGATTTTGATTCAAAACTACATAATACAACTTTCACAAAAGGAAAAATATTACACATTTATTACAATTAAAAAGAAGAATGACGTGTTTCTACAATTAAAACCATTTAGCATTCGACTAAACCCTAAGAAAGTAACAGACACTAAAAAGACTGCCAGACTGACGAATGCGCACGGCAAGCGGGTGAATCATACCTTGGAATATATATATACACACACACATACACCTGCTACCCTTCCTCACAGAACATGCAAAGTGTGCACTACTTGCTGTGACGCTATACAAATCCGTTAGCCGGGACGAACGATATTTTGTGTGTAGATATTTCAGCTAATAATGTTGTTAGTAATTAAAGAAAATTAAGGAAAGAATTAGCCGATAATACAACAGGGCTTGTTCAAATTGCTTTTTTTTAAAAAAATAATTCCTGTAATTCTTAGTTTCAACCAGCCAAAATGCAATAAAATGTTATATTTTCCACAAAGTGTGTGTGTGGGGGTGTGGCGACTGCCCACCTCGCACTCCCCCCCCCCCTCCCCCAAACGCCGCTACTTACACTCGCTACTCTTTTATAACAGGGGACCCACATCCAAAAAAGGATCGAAAGATCCACGAAGTTTTACACGAGCCGAAGCCCGAGACCATGAAAAGAGGGGGGGGGGGGGGGAGGAACGACAAATGTAGACGAGAAAGGCCGAGAATAATATGAAGGCTGAAAACACTCGAGAACTCCTAGATCAATACAAAAGGAAACACCTAACAGAGCATAATGCCCGATGACGCAGTGGATAAGCCATACCCTTACGAGGGAAGGGTACGAAGTCGGACGGCGAATTTCGATTTGATTTTTACATATTCGTGAAGGTCTTTTTAAGCTGAAACAGATAGTGGAAGTCTAATTTTTCGCTGGTTCTTTTTAAGGGGCCATTTGGGAGTCCAAAGTTGGCGGTGCACGCAATGAATACTGGCACGCGTCAGCGCTCACAGCCAGCGCCTGCCCTGCCTCGCCTTCCCTCTCCACTCCTTCGGTTCTCCTCTCTCCCCCACCACATACGGCTGTCTACAGTTGTGTATATGGGACGGCGAGTCCTATTCTATTCGGTTAAGTTCTCCACGACTGATGGCTATTCCACATACAGGAGATCGCATTGGATTATTCACTTTGTTATGGCCGCTTGCAACATTAGTGCAGCTCTTATTAATGCCTTCGGTGTTAATATTCAGAAAGCTACAGGGCTTTCTGATGAACAGCAAATTATGTGCTGTATATACAAATAAAGACAAAGTTTGATGAAATTTTGGAGGGAAAATGCGAATTTATTCAGGAGGAAGAAGCCGTTTTCATTGATTCAGAAGACGAAGATGGCGTTGAAAAGGGGACAACATCACCGAAAAAACGCAAACACGGAGATGAGTTTAACGAAGATAACAAGTCTTGTGATGGCCGAGGAAGATCCTGTAAGTCAGTGGAAGATTATGATTCCGAATCATTGCTGGACATGTATCAAAAAATAAAGGAACGAGGACCTATGTACGCTGTACGGAAGTATAAGAAGACTCGGAGACAAATTTTTGGAATCGTCAACCACGTTGAACACAATGGAGAAATTAGGAAATGTACAATGGTTCGAGCTTATGTGAAAGAAGAGTTCACCAAGGCAAGGATGCGTTATTTATATGTCACAAAATCGGACATTGAGCGTTGGATTGGTGAGGGTAGAGAGTTGTATTGCCCCAAACACTCTCTCCAAAGCGACTCACACTTGACAAACCATAAAAGGCGTTTGAAAATTCGGTTCCGAAAAGTAACCAAACTAGTGAGTAAAACGTTTAAAACAGACGAAGAAGTTCGACACGAAGTGGCTAAAAAGTTTGTAACATTCATTAATGAATTACAAGAAAAGAAAGAGATACCGGAGGCCAATATCTGGAATTCGGACCAGCCCCGATTTGTGTACGAAATGGCAACACAGAGAAGTTATGATTTTCGTGGTGGAAAAGACGTTCTTGCTACGGTTGTTTGCCGAAATAGTTTTATGCACTCCCACACAGTGCAATATCACATTTCTAAAGCCGGAGAAATGGGACATTTGTTCTTGATCGTTTTCCAAAAAAATAATGGAAAGTTTGGACCTAGAGTACAATAAAGTATCAAAGCCTACATGGATGCCTTTAAATATGTCGTAATTGATTGTTCATCTTCCGGTAAAATGGGGAAAGGGCATGTACGTGACTGGTTCCAAAACGTTTTCCATCCGCAATTACAGGAAGACGGAAGAAATCTTCTCATAGATTCATTCAGTGGCCAGGGCAAAAATGCACAACTTGAATCCCTGACGAACAAACATGTACACATTGAATACATACCGAAAGAAACTACGTATCTTTGCCAGCCGTGTGATCTTGGACTCTTCCGACAACTAAATGTTTAGTCCGTCGAATGGAAAACATTTGCCGGGTAAGGAATTTACACGGCCAGGCAAAATTACAACCAAAAAACAGACTTTTCATTATAACTAATCAAATACTAGCGCATAACCAATTACAAGCTGATTGTGTTGTACCAATGGTGAAATATGGTTGGAAAGCGGGTGGTGATTCCATTAATGATATTATACTACGATTTCATACTGTCTCGCAAACGAATTTTCATGATTTCACTGATAAAACGTGTGCTGGAAATGATTGTACCAATTTTTCGTTTACAAGGTGCGCACATTGTTGTCTTGTGCTTTGTTATTCACATTTTGTGTTAGATTTTCACTATCATGCCATGAACAATGAACCAATGCCATACTGTGTTAGAAAAAGTCATTTCTTGCACACTTTGAATGTCATGATGATGCGGATGATATTTGATTATGTATTATTTGTATGTTAAGTAGTGATTTGCAAACTATTTTTATTGTTTATCTATTCTATACTGAATTCATCTTTGTAAAGAAAATGTCCCAACTAACGTCAGCCTTCACCCGCAATCCCGTGTACACAACTGTAGGCAGCCGTATGTGCGTATGTGGTGGGGGACAGAGGAGAACCGAAGGAGTGGAGAGGGAAGGCGAGGCAAGACAGCCGCTGGCTGTGAGCGCTGACGTGTGCCGGCATGTACTGTACAATTCATTGCGCGCACCGCCAACTTTGGACTCCCAAATGGCCCCTTAAAAAGGACCAGCGAAAAATTAGACTTCCACTACCTGTTTCAGCTTAAGGAGACCTTCACGAATATGTAAAAATCAAATCGAAATTCGCCGTCCGACTTCGTACCGTTCCCTCGTTAGATGACTAAGGGATAAAATTTAAAGAGCGAAAGGATGGTAGAAAGATATAAAATTTAAAACAGTCACCAGAAAACGTGGTGAAGAAGGGAAACGGGAGTACACACTCGTGCGTCCTTATATTTTACAAAGTCCTCGTTTGGGGCGATTACCGTAGGTCCGAAGACTGACTAGAAAACATCATATTAAATTTAAATTATAAGGAGAATCCTACATTGAGTTAAAGTTCGAGTAAATGCACGTCGACCTAATCGTTACATGCTAAAGGGGAACACTGGAATTTTCCCTTTATTACACGTAGATCAACTTCACGTTGTTAGATTAAAGTTTCTGCCTTTACCTTATGCCACCTCTGTACACCAGCCTCGCCTCTGCATCTCCCGAGGGAGGCCTCAGTTACGTAGCACTCTATTAAGGTCTCGATGAAGACTGACCATATTCGGCCAAAATTCACAGTATTTATAGTGAGGCTGGCTGACAGTTGTGCTACACCAAGTTTGTCCTTCTGTTGCACCATGCTAATATCGCTCTCGCGGCAATGTCTCGAATGTATCAATTTGTAATATTCCCAAACATGACGTATCTTTAGCTTCTCTTTGACAGATGGCGTCTCATGCCATCAATATCTGACGAAGCATTACTCTCTTGTGACACTCTTTGCCTTCCTCTCTCTCTGCGAGAGAAAACAATGTTTGATGCGAGGAAGGTGGAAACGTTAAGCTACAAAATTCTTGCACTAGATGTTGTACGGTTTATCAGATTGATTGATCGTCCACCCTAAGCGACTCTCTGCTCAGAGTCAATGCTTTTGATTATATAGAATCTGCTGGTTCTATTCTTTGGGATGTAAGGTATTTATTTTGATTTTTGGTTTGGCGTAGTTATGCTGATCTCGTGTACTGAGACCCTGTTTTACAGGCTTTTTAATTTTCATTTGCTGTGGGTTTTATTTGTTTCTCTTGTGTGCGTTTGTTTTCCGTACAAATTATTCAATATGTGGGAACGGAAAATAGCTCTCTGTGAATGATGTGTGTTTGCTTGTTGTTCTGAATTGAGACCCTATGCTATGTTTTCTTCGTGGTTATGGCTTGCTGAGCTTGTGTTGGTGTTGATGCTGCGTTAACGCTAATGCTGTGTAATTCATGTTCGCCCTAGGAGAGGCGATATGAATATGTCATCTAGCATGGATACTGGATAAAGGTCATGATCGTAACTGGATGGGCCTAGCTATTATGCGGCGAACCTTGGGTTACGACCTGGTAAGTTGTAATCAAGCTCGCGGTCCAGTGATCTTATTTATCATCCAGTACGAGTTTTCTCGTAACGTGTCTTGATAGTAATATTCATTTTGTCCTGCACACATTTGGTGGCGGCACCGTGAGTTGGCATGGATTTATTTGTTTTAATATGTTATTTTTCCGTATCTTGCAGGTGTCTATTTAACACCACCCCCGTTTTTCTTTTTATTTGCATGTGTTCTCGGTTTAAACGCCGGTTTGATTGTTTATTTTAAAGATTTGCTCTCCATTTTACCTTTTTCATTGTTGGATACATTTAACGATCTCGTAACTATGGCAATCTCTCGTCTTTCATTTATTGTCTTTTTTTCTTTTCTTGCGGGCCCATCTTCCCGGTGTTCTTTTGTTTATTGTCTGGGGATGCGGGTCCTTAGGACGGATTGTTGTGAACCACGCCTTTTAAAATAAGATACGATTTGAACTCGTGTCTGGTGTTACCGAATGCTCGTTTGTGTGATTTAAGAAAGTAAAGGTTTGCTTTGTTCTTCTTGCTTCCGAATTTGGCCGCGTGAAACTTAATGGTTTCTGGCCAATCTTCTTCTATTCTCTTCCCAGAACTTCTTCATTCGTTCACTCCTTTTTTCTTCCCTGCTCCTCAGATATTACAAATTTGGGCCTGTTCTTCCGCTGCTCTTCGTGGAATTTGTGGTCATCTACTTGAGTTCTGAACTACTTTCTGTTGAGGATCAACTCTGGTGTTATTTTAATTTCTTCTGTGTCCTTCTTAACCTCCTCCACCCATTTCGTTGTCCTCCTCAATCCAATTATATATTTAAATATTCATTTAGTCAGGCGGTTGTCATTCATTCTAACGAGATGTCCCGTAAAATTTCAGTCTTCGTTTTCGCATTGTGTCCGTGATTTTTTAGAGATCCTCATTTCTCCTTTTCCTCCATGTCCCATCTGTCGTTTTCTGAGGTCCAAGAATTTTCCTCAGAATTTTCCTTTCCTTCTTCTCGATTTCTTTCAGTTCCCCTTTTTATATTTAGGATAAGGCATTCTGAACCGTACAGCCCCTCTGGTTTTACAACAACATTGTAGTATTTAATTTTGGCTTTGTAGGATATTGCCCGTTTATTGTACCTGTTCTGTGTCAGTCTGTAGGCCACTTCCAATTTTCTAGCTCTTTCCTTGTTTGCCTCCTTGTCTAGTCCATTGGGTTGGATCAGTTCTCCCAAATACTTAAACGTTTCTACTCTTCTAACCTTTCCGCACTTCACTTACATGCTTTTCTCTCCATGATGTTGGTACTCCATGTACTTCGTCTTTGACTTTGAGACCTGTTTTTTTCGCAATGTCATGAAGAAGACCCAGCGTCCTTTGGGCATCCTCTCTGTTTTGAGCTAAGAGAGCAAGATCATCAGCTAAAGCCAGACATTTAATTTCCAAGTTTTGTCCCTTGCACCCAAGATGAATTCCCTGTATGCCTTCTACTTTCAGAGAGTTTTCCCAGGTTCTTATGACTTTCTCCAATACAATGTTTGCTTTCATTGTACGTATCCAACTTTTCGCTTTGGTGAAAGAGATGCTTCGTTCCAAATAATTAATTACTTCGCCAAGAAAGAGGTATGTTCTAGTTCTAGTTATAATTGCAATTCACAACGTTTCCTTATAATTTTGTTAATATCTAGCAAACGCCACTTATTACGGGAAACACAGCTGCGCGTTTTAACGCCATTACGTCTGTGATACGTAAGTAACCTCTTTTCTGTATCCCCTCTTAATTTTTGTTCACTTTACATTTTTATTTGAATTCCCACTTGTGTTAATAAATTTATGTTTTTGATCCCATTCTTTTATTTGGGGTTGCGGGTTATCACCTTTCTGCTTCCTATCGTTGATTGATAAGGTACGAGTCCAGCTCCGGGCTGTTTTTAGCCAGTTCCGAACAGTCCACAAGGTACGTATTTGTGTTAGTAAGTGTGTGTGCGGTGGGGGGCACAGTTCTAGAAGAATGACGTAATGTGTTTTTCCATTGGTGGAATCTAATGTCATAAGACAGATTCTGACTGATCGGTTGATAAACCTTAGAACAAGGATGACAACTCGAAAATAACACATAACCAGCAGATGACAGATCAGGTTACCAAACCTCCAAACAATACGTAACATGAGGTGGCACCAGATGGTCACCACTAGAGACATCTAATCAAAGTACTTCTTCGATATGGTATAGTTCAAAGAGTTCTTAGTAGATAGCACCCCAGTGGGAGATATGACAGCACTTCAAAATTAGGCAGAGGCCTAACTAATGGCACAATTATTATTATTATTATTATTATTATTATTATTATTATTATTATTATTATTATTATTATTATTATTATTATTGCAGGGAGGACAGTGTTATGCGGACCAATCAGCTTTAGACTCTCCTTCCAAGGTTAAAATTCTGAAAGTGTTGTAATATCTAGTTCCCTGTCCTTAAACTCGTTCCACAGTGACTGAAGTAAGAATAATACAAGTGTATACAAATTAAACCAGTTTCTATAATAGATATTTCTGCCGACAGGTACATTTCTGAACTCCACGGGCTACATCTACTGGGCTACCAACGAGCCATCAGCTAGTGGTAACTGCGGAGGTCTCGTACGAAAAGGTCAACTCTTTATGGGTAACTGCGATGCTAAGTTAGCTTTCTTCTGCAAGCACCCTATTGTGAAGAAATAACTAAGAGACTAAATGGATCAATTCGATAAAAGATTTGCAAATTGTGTATTGTATGAGAAAAATTATTATGCATGGTAAATATAGTGTTATCAATTACTGTCACGGTAATTCATCTTCATAATAAAAATCAACGTATTTGAAAAGTTTAGCATAGCAAAGCTGGATGACCTTCATATTCGTCTTTTCAAGTCAGTTATATTTATTCTAGCCCTTACAGTTTTAGAATGATTGCCCTACCCTTTGGGGGGGGGGGGACGCATGGATTTTAATCGAGGAGCCCAGCACTGGATACGAATTACAGACTGGGTTTAATCCACGTGTAGTGGCGACCCCAAGTAAGTGGGAACAGTGCTGGAAAATTATTATTATTATTATTATTATTATTATTATTATTATTATTATTATTATTATTATTATTATCATCATCATCATCATCATTGCAGTATACTTAAAAACTCCTTCCACAGACTAAATGCTAGAGTATTACAGGAAGCCGTAATTTTAAGATCTTCCCTCGTAGATAAAGAGCATCCATTAAATATTAAGCCTATATTATTCACGATGAAATATGAAGATTATAAACGAAATTGCGATTACATTGCTATGCATACAGGCAGGGTCGTTTTCAACAGCAAATGTTTTTAGTGGAACGAATCCCATCGGGGTAAAAGTGTTCGCTCGGCTGTGTGTGTATATCTGGAAACAAAATATGATAGACGTGATTACAACTGCTGCAGCACGATTCAAGCGGATCATAAAATGCACAGCAATTACATTAAAAGTTAAGAATAAAAGTGAAAGGGAGAAGCAGCCCAGCCACGTGGAAGAGTGGTATGGTCTGTACTGCTGTAAATTACCACACCATTGTATCTATTGGATTCCAATAAAATATAAGAGAGATAATTTAATTCCGCTGAGCTGTTCCACGAGAATTAACTTTCATTCAAGCTCTAATAGCCGTGGATGGAGATAAATCCGATAAGGCTGAATTACTTCCGTAAGAAGAGACATTAGCACAAGAATATGGACAGCAACGAACGCACAGGGTGATCCTGGAAGAATGTGCAGGAATCAAATATTTTATCTAGTTTCCGGTAATTTGAATGCATTTAAGAAATAAACTGGCGCTAGGGAGCAGCGGTCATTTAAGATATAAAATCATTATGTCCGTCTGTCTTTTACGGTGATACTGAGAAAAAGAGAATGTTTGACACTAGCTACACATTGGTATCTCCCCTTTTGTAAATAAAATGCAATGAGTGAGGCGTACAGCTCTATTTATCGGCATGGATTCCAGCAGCGTCTATCGCTGAGATCTGTTACATTCCGTATCAATACTGAGAAAACAAGCTCGCTAGGAAGGTTGAATTTGGCACCAGATCTAGGTTACTAGAACAATACAATGATGACCATTAAAGTAAAAAAAAAAAGATACTTCTCTCGGTGAAGTGAATGAATCATCTTCAGCAATCTGCAGTACGCAGCGATATTACCTTCATCTACAAGCACCGAGTTCGGTAAGTAACATTTACCAAATATTGATCGTGTATGCTTTGCTGCAGGAATTTCCATGTGGTAAAATTTAGCATTCTTAGTTCTTTCTCGATAAAACACATCTCATTCAACCAAATGAGAGTGCCATTTTGTTATACGTAGCAACATTAACACTATCTACTCTGGCTACTTTGAACGTTTCGCGGAAAAAGAGCGATATTTAAAAAATGACGATCGTTCAAGCTTCGTTGTAAGTGGTTGCGTACTACATCTCGTCTCTATTTATAATTACAACAATAACAGATTGAATGTGTGTGAATTACAATCTGGTGACCATTTATCAAGAGAACATGTTCATGTGATATCTTCTAGTAGTTTTAACGTCGCACTAATACATGGAAAGTTTTCGATGACGCAAGGATAAGAAAGGGCTAAGATTTGGAAAATAGTGGCCGTGGCCTTAATTAAGGTGTAGCCCGAGCATTTACCTAGTGTGAAAAAAGGAAACCATGGAAAAACCATAATGTTCATTTGAAATTTTCAGTTAATTTTCACATGATCAGACACGCTTACATACAAGTTAAACCAGAGGGGGCATATCGTAGTTAATGATGTGGTCGGTACGGGCCAGTGGTGACTGGAATATTCTCATGCTTACGTTTCGAAACTTGACGTCACGCTTCATTTAAAAGTGGCTGGGAGGTGCAGTTTCTCTTTATACAAACAGTAGCGGCGATTAGAGGGGCAGTTGCAGCCACCCCCTCCCCCACTTTGTGGAGAAAACATTACATTGTTATTCCATTTTATCCGGCTAAAACTAGGAATTCTACAAATGATTAAAACAAACAACTTGTACAAGCCTTGATGTCTTTATCAGCTAATTATTTCCTTTATGTTCTTTAATTATTAACAAAATTATTAGCGGAAATACGCACAAAATATCGTTCGTCGCGGCTAACCGATTTATATACCGCACCAGCAAGAAGTCGATACTTTATATGAGCTGTGAGGAAGGGTAACAGGGGTATATTTTTTTGCCAGGTCATGGACACGGAGGTATGATTCACCCGCTTCCCGCGCGCATTCGTCACTCTGGCAGTCCCTTTAGTGTCTGTTATTTTCTTAGTGTGTAGTCAAATGCTAAACGATTTTTAATTGTATAATCACTCCGTACTTCTATTTAATTGTAATACATGTATAATATAGTTCCTGACCGAGCTGGATAGCTTTAGTCGCTTAAGTGCGGCTAGTATCAAGTATTCTGGAAATAGTGCGTTCGAACCCCACTGTCGGCAGCACTGAAGATGCTTTTCCGTGGTTTCCTATTTTCACACCAGGCAAATGCTGGGACTACAACGTTAATTAAGGCCACGGCCGCTTCCTCCCCACTTCTAGCCCTTTAATGTCCCATCGTCGCCATAAAATCTATCTCTGTCAGTGAGACGTAAAACAATTTGTAAAAAAGTTTTACTGTATAGTATGGGATCAAAATCTCAAAAAACTATTATTACCGCACTAAAGTTTCTAAACTGTCAAGCTTTATCAATGCTTAAATTCAATGAGAGAGCATAAAAACTTACCATGTTGTAGCTTTTTTTTTCACTTTTGGTATATATGCACCCACCCCCCGCCTCCGCCCGCTATATCCCACAAACTCGGGTACTTTTTGTTGTCTGTACATGTTTTGCTCCCGCCCTCTCCCACTTCTACTCCCAATCGCCGCTACTATATACAAAAAACAAACCAAAAAAAACATAATTCCAAGTGTTCGCTATGTGATCGTATACTCACTAGCCAGCGGAGGTTTGGTTCTGCGTACACAGGGAGAAATTTACTGAGTGTATATCAATAACAACAACAACAACAACAAAAAGAAGCACTTTTATTGTAATGGTTATAGAGTTGACAATAACCAAAGAAATAAAATAATTTTAGACAAGCAGAGATACATAATGAGAGTTGAAGGGCAAACTGAAAGGATGGGACTGCTTCTTAGAATTAGAGAAACGAAGATTCTATAGCACGTTTACATCGTGATATGAAGACAAATAACTGTTTCTGTCTGCTGGGATCAGCCTTCAGTTCTAATGGCTCCAGCGGTCGAGAAATTCACCCAAGATTAGCATCCAAGGCAGCACAACAGAACTAAAGAGAGAATGATTAAGGTATTAGTCTTTTCCATAGTTACGCATGACTGTGCAAGTTGAACCATAACAAAATCGGATAGGAAGCAGAATATACTATGTAACGATAAGGTATGGCCAGACTTTCAGGACGCGTTCCTCACACGTAGAAGAAGAAAATATGTTATATGGACGAAGGTCCGTAAACGCTTTATTTCCATGTTAGAACTCATTTTATACAACTCTACATAGTATATTCACCATGGGAAACACACAGGAACAGAACGTACCAGAAAACATGAAACTCTTTCTTACGGGAAATATTCAAAGTACCCACCGTCGCATTGAATCCCGGATGCGCTGATGTATCCCTCCCTGAAGTATTGCGTATGGTTTCGCAGCCTTACACAATACGGACACGAACACATTCTCTGCATCTTGTACTGGGGTTCGATACACGAGATAACTTACTGTATTTCGAATGCCCCCACAAATAAAAGACTAAAGCTTAGGTCTGGAAAGCGTAGGGGCCAGGGAAGCGTTTTCGTACCAATGTACACTGACTGACAGAGCAAATGCAACACCAAGAAGGAGTGGTCAGAACTTTATGCCAATTGCAGGGTAGACTGACGTCACTGAGGTATGCTCATGATGTGAAATGCGCCGCTGTGCTGCGCACGTAGCGAACGATAAATGGGACACGGCGTTGGCGAATGGCCCACTTCGTACCGTGATTTCTCAGCCGACAGTCATTGTAGAACGTGTTGTCGTGTGCCACAGGACACGTGTATAGCTATGAATGCCAGGCCGCCGTCAACGGAGGCATTTCCAGCAGACAGACGACTTTACGAGGGGTATGGCGATCGGGCTGAGAAGGGCAGGTTGGTCGCTTCGTCAAATCGCAGCCGATACCCATAGGGATGTGTCCACGGTGCAGCGCCTGTGGCGAAGATGGTTGGCGCAGGGACATGTGGCACGTGCGAGGGGTCCAGGCGCAGCCCGAGTGACGTCAGCACGCGAGGATCGGCGCATCCGCCGCCAAGCGGTGGCAGCCCCGCACGCCACGTCAACCGCCATTCTTCAGCATGTGCAAGACACCCTGGCTGTTCCAATATCGACCAGAACAATTTCCCGTCGATTGGTTGAAGGAGGCCTGCACTCCCGGCGTCCGCTCAGAAGATTACCATTGACTCCACAGCATAGACGTGCACGCCTGGCATGGTGCCGGGCTAGAGCGACTTGGATGAGGGAATGGCGGAACGTCGTGTTCTCCGATGAGTCACGCTTCTGTTCTGTCAGTGATAGTCACCGCAGACGAGTGTGGCGTCGGCGTGCAGAAAGGTCAAATCCGGCAGTAACTGTGGAGCGCCCTACCGCTAGACAACGCGGCATCATGGTTTGGGGCGCTATTGCGTATGATTCCACGTCACCTCTAGTGCGTATTCAAGGCACGTTAAATGCCCACCGCTACGTGCAGCATGTGCTGCGGCCGGTGGCACTCCCGTACCTTCAGGGGCTGCCCAATGCTCTGTTTCAGCAGGATAATGCCCGCCCACACACTGCTCGCATCTCCCAACAGGCTCTACGAGATGTACAGATGCTTCCGTGGCCAGCGTACTCTCCGGATCTCTCACCAATCGAACACGTGTGGGATCTCATTGGACGCCGTTTGCAAACTCTGCCCCAGCCTCGTACGGACGACCAACTGTGGCAAATGGTTGACAGAGAATGGAGAACCATCCCTCAGGACACCATCCGCACTCTTATTGACTCTGTACCTCGACGTGTTTCTGCGTGCATCGCCGCTCGCGGTGGTCCTACATCCTACTGAGTCGATGGCGTGCGCATTGTGTAACCTGCATACATAAACATCAATTATTCTTCCGTGCCGAATCTGTTTTTTCCCCAACTTTCATCCCTTTCGAACCACTCCTCCTTGGTGTTGCATTTGCTCTGTCAGTCAGTGTACGTATAAATTATTTTCTACCGAGCGAGTTGGCCGTGCGGATAGAGGCGCGCGACTGTGAGTTTACAACCGGGAGATAGTGGGTTGGAATCCCACTGTTGCAGTCCTGAAAGTTTTTCGTGGTTTCCCATTCTGACTCCATCCGAATGCTGGGGATGTACCTTAATTGAGGCGACGGTTGCTTCCTTCCTACTCCTAGGCCTTTCCTATCCCATCGTGGGCATAAGACCTATCTGTGTCGGAGTGACGCAAAGCCACTAGCAAACAAATTAATTTATTCTAAGTGTGTTCTTAAATCTTGGCCTTAACGTATTGTTACATGCTGCATACACTCTACGGTGCTGAAGGAGGATTACCAGATGTATTCTTTGAAGAGTAAACGTAGGCCTACTCTTTACTGGTGGGGGGGGGGGCTACTTTTGTACTATCTCGTTTTCCAGTAGAGTACTCTTTTCTCACGCCAAGTATATTTACTAACTACTGAAAAAAGAGTAAATAGATTATACGTCGGACCTAAGGTAGGAAAGTAAACCAATCACAGCACTGCTAGCAAAGTCACCATAGTTACCAACTACCAGCCGTTCTTATACAACTCATGTCATTGGGTACCGATCATATTCCTTAAATTATTGAGACGTTTAATGGAGGAAGAAGGGATTATTACTGAGGAATCCCTTCTAGATCATCAACTTTCAAATATTAAACATTTCTGACAGGAAAGAAGGGTGTAAAGAGTTCAAGGAAGGATTGTCTAATGAAAAGTGGGTGAGCAATAAAATTCCTGTGCCACTTAAATATCACTTTGTTCTGAATTCCAAAGATTTGTGAGTCTGTTTATGCTATACCTGCTGCTCACAAGCCAAAAGGGAAATAATGTTTAGCTTAATGAAAGCACGGTAGACACAAGAAAGAAAGAGACTATCAATGGATTCAACAACAAAACAAAACAAAAAAAACAAAAAAAAAACACCTCCTTGTTAACTCAGTTGAAATGCAATTACTTAAATTACATCCTGTTCTTTGGACAATCTTTCAAGGAACAAAGATGTACTCATAGCATTAGAAGTTCTTCAAAATACAACTAAAGATGAGATTAGTAATAGAAAATATATCGTTAAGCATGATAAGAGCAGGCTCCATCATTTCGTCTAGAATTCTTAATCATTAGTTTTAGGGCCGCGCAGCTGTGAGATTGCATCCGGGAGATAGTGGGTTCGAACCCCACAGTCGGCAGCCCTGAAAATGGTTTTCCGTGGTTTCCCATTTTCACACCAGGCAAATGCTGGGGCTGTACCTTAATTAAGGCCACGACCGCTTCATTCCCACTCCTAGGGATTCCCTATCCCATCGTCGCAATAAGACCTATCTGTGTCGGTGCGACGTAAAGTAAATAGCAAAAGTGATTAGTTAGGGTTAGGACTATGCTGCTGTCGCCACTCACATCGTCAGTATTAAACCTGGTGATGTTCCCGCGAGTCACTGAAAAATGTATTTTTTTAATACCTCGTCTATCTGGTAACTGTATATGGAGAATAACTATACTTATATCTTGGACAACCAAGAAGACAAACAAGAAGTTTAATCCAGATCCGCTTCCTGAGGCATTTATTACAAGATTACAGCTGTCATACTTGGAGCACGTAATGAGATGGTCTCATTCCTTGGAAAATGTTTGGAAGAGTTGAGACGACTCAGAGATGAGAATGGCCTGCAATGAGATGGATAGACTCCATCAAACATACAATGATGCCACTAAAAGATCTAAGAGGCTACGTGGAAAACAGGCACTTTCTTTTTCCTAGTGGTTTAGCGTCGTACCAACACACTGAAAGTTTTCGGCGACGAAAGGATGAGAAAGAAGCGGCCGTGGCCTTAACGTACAGCCCCGGCTTTTGCCTGGTGTGAAACTAGAATGAATACATTCCTCCTCATAGGGTTGGAGTCAGGAAGGGCATTTGGCCATAAAACAGGGCCAAATCTACACGTGGAGGACCGTTCACACCTCCGACACCTCCCCCTTCCTTACACGGAGGAGAACGTGGTAGAAAAATAATATTTATTTATTTACTTGAACCCTTCAAAATGTAAATAATACAGCTCTCGAGTTGGAGAGAGAGATGGTTCAGATTATCCTCTCTCATGCTAAATTGCGTTCACAGCTCCTCGCAATGAGGTAGTGACACGCTTGCTCTGATACTAAATTAAAAACAGAAGATGGAATATTTTACAAACTTTTTAATTAATGATGTTAACCTGCTCTCCCAGATGTGTTTATTCTACTCTTCCCACAGGCACAGTCTCCCCCCATGAACCTTCATTCCCTCGTCCATTGCCTCGTATTGCTTGTCCGATGATGTACCAGCTTGGTAATTTGAAAACATGACAACTACTTTGAAAGTGAATTTTGAGCACTTTCAAATACTAAGGTAAAATGGAAACCGGCATCTTGGGCTCAGAAACCGGCAATCTACCATCGGAGCAACTCAGCCCGGCAAACGGACTTCAAACATAATACAGACTAAAATAACAATAATAATACATCTTGATATTTTACGTCATTTTCCATCTGGTTTCCACCGATACCCTCAGACTCAGCGAAGATAGGACCTCAATACCACCCTCAGGCAGGAGGCTTTTAGAGTTGAGAATCAGGAAGTGATAGACAGACTTAAGTTTGGACATTTCCTCGGCTGTCTTCACTAGGCTGAACGCGCAGCGTTACAAACCCAACCCCAGATTATAAATACCTGGCAGGGTTGGTAATCAGACATTGGACAAGAGCTCTGACAAGGAGGACGCAAGTTCTTTTTCGGGCCTCCTAGACGGTGTCGTCTCTCAGGCCAGGAGATTTGAATCGTAGAAGGAGGTGTGCGGAGAAGGTGAAAGGGTTGGCGGCCGTGACCTATACTGGGAATCGTCCCGGCATTCGCCTTAGTGTAGAAGAATGAAAAACAACGGAAAACCATGCTCAGGACATCCGACGGTGGAAAATAGTCCCTCTCCGTCTCCCGAATACAGAGGCGTAGAGCCGTGGCCACCTATGCTCGGTTGGCCGGTCGGACTACAGAGCTGTTGGACCACGGACCAGTCGTGGCCGCTTGTGCGCCGCGACCCACTCCCCATCCGCCGACATATATAGACAAATCGCAAACCACATGATATGCAACCCGCATAACACGACACGAGATGGAGGTAAAGCAGGACGAGTACAGTGGCAGTTAATTCTTACGCAGACACTGATTACGGTACATATGTAGTTTAGACGACAGCAAAAAAGTTACACGATTTTACTTTTAATTAGCCTGCGTATTTTATTTTACATCAAAACGATACGAAAGAGTGACGGACCTCCTTATAGTTTGCGCGAAGGGAAAGAACTACCTATCAGCCCTGAAGATGGTTTTCCGTGGTTTCCCGTTTTCACACCAGGCAAATGCTGGGGCTGTACCTTAATTAAGGCCACGGACGCTTCCTTCCAACTCCTAGGCCTTTCCTATCCCATCGTCGCCATAAGACCTATCTGTGTCGGTGCGACGTAAAGCCCCTAGCAAAAAAAAAAAAAGAACTACCTATTGTGGTGAACCAGTAAATGGCCATTCACACATGGTACGCCAACGCTGTTGTAACAGTTTCCACTACATTTTCGAACTTGGCATCTTTCCTACCTGTAGCATTTCGAACACGTAATGTATGCTCTTCAGTTTCGGAGCATTTCTAGAAATCTAAACCCCAGTTAGCAACAGAAATTAAAGCTCTTGGCATTTCTTCATCCGAACGTCCTCTTCCATAAAACATTTTAATTTATTTCCTATACCGGAAGTGTTTTTGAACCTCTTCTGTTCTTTTCCCGTGGATTTATTACGTACTAGTTTCGCGAGGTCATGGTTTCAAACATTTAAAAAAATATTTCTAGTCTACACAACTTGTCACCCGCAATGCTGTTTATTTTGGCCATTAGGCCTGATTGAAATAATTTGGTTATACTGGGGAATTGATATTAGACGCACTGAATTACATTTTGAAAGAAATTTAAGTCCGACTCTGTGGTGTAGTGGTTAGTGTTATTAGCTGTCACCCCCGGAGGCCCGCGTTCAATTCCCGGCTCTGCCACGAGATTTGATAAGCGATACGGGAGCCGGAACTGGGTAAATTCAGCTTCTGGAGGTCAAATGAGTAAAAGGGGGTTCGATTCCCACCTCACTCATCTTCGAAGTGGTTTACCGTGCTTTCCGACTTCTTTTCCACGCAAATGCCGAGATAGTACCTAACTTAAGGCCACGGCCGCTTCCTTCCCTCTTCCTTGCCTGCCCGTTCCAAACTTTCCATCCCTCGCGAACTGTTCAGCACAGCAGGTAAGGCCACCTGGGCGATGTACTGGTCCTCCCCTCCAGTTTTGTCCCCGAACAAATGTCTCACGCTCCTGGACACCACCTTTGATGCTGAGTCCGAGGGAAAATCCGAACCTGGAGGGCAAACGGACTTAGAAATAAATAAATAAAAGAAAATCTATTAAATGTCAACGTTCTAAGAGGAAATGCCACAGTTCTAAACCTGTCAGCAGAATATTCCTTCAGAATATCACTGAAAGGTGGGTGGAAAGTGTAAGAGTGAAGAGTTTCAGAGAAGAATCACATCGAGTAATGAAGTCGAAGTCCGCAGAAAATTGATTGAAAATACATTTTCTGCCAAAGGAGGAAATTTATCTGTCTAACTCCGGTGTGATATTCTCCGTAAATATGTTTAAATAGTCTTTAAAGAGAAAATTTGCAGCTATGCATATTGGAAATTATTTGTTTATAATTGTAACGCTCGAAAATAATTAAATTATCATACTGATATTAGTATTTACTGTAAACAACTTAAAAGTATACTAATAATAATAATAATAATAATAATAATAATAATAATAATAATAATAATAGCTTTACGTTCCACTAACTACTTTTACGGGTTTTGGAGATGCCGAGGTGCTGGAATTTAGTCCCGAAGGATTTCTTTTACGTGCCAGTAAATCCACCGACATAAGGCTGACGTACATGAGCACATTCAAATACCACCGGACTGAGCCAGGATCGAACCTGCCTAGTTGGGGTCAGAAGGCCAGCGTCTCAACCGTCTGAGCCACTCAGCCCGTCAAAAAAAATGCTTTATTATCTGCAGCAGATTAGTCTAAGCTCAAGGTCCTGGGTCAGGTAGCGCAGGATGAGTATGGTCCTCAAAATAAATGAAGTTGAGCAAGCCTGCTATGTAGGATTTGAATGTATGACATCCAAAGCGTGGAGAATGTCTGCTAGATAATCCATCCAAAGGCTGGTTGGATCTTAAAATAGCGCCACCAAAGGTTATGCGGTTACAGATAAACCACAAAAACCGATGGTGGTACCAAAATGACGCGTACTAAGCAAGATAAGGAGTGATGTAGTTTGCCACTTATTTTCTCACTGGGCCAGAAAGTGCTATTACAGCACGGCTGACGCTGTGACTAATAGGTTTTATAACACTCGGATGCACTACTCGAACTCCAAATACCATTACCATTACTCAGCACCGCCCATACTTCTAGCAGATTCCGTACTTCCACAGCCATAGATGAGACTGAGACTTCGGTGGAAGCTACACTGTGCCCTGGCCTGTGCCAAGAGAAATACTGCATCCATCAAGGAATGATAACAGGCGGATGTGAAACATGTGTAGAGAGATTTGTTGCAGATGTCGTTCGAACCGATTTAAATAGCACTACAATATTACGGGCATCAGATGTTGTTACGGGTGGTGAAAGCTACCTAAAGGAGACTTTAAACTGTATCAGAGCAGTAGAAGAACGTAACTGTAATCTAACAACAACGATGTGTGCACTCACATAGCCATAACGTTGGAACTACGGGCTAACATGCACTTATGTCATACAGAGGTGGACAATCAAATTCCATCTTTTTCCGTGTCGATCACTGGGTACCCTCCATAGTAATACCATTTTTTTAAAATAAGTATTTGAGCATTAACACTAAATCCCAACTAATGACATACAAATGAATTGCGTACACAATAGATTACAGCCAAAAAGGTATAAATGATATGAAATAAAGTGTAAATAAAAATTGAACCTGTTCAACACAGCACTGACTCAAAACACAGAGCAGGCACTATACCATACTGTCGTGTCCTATCCACAGGATCAATAACCTACAACGTAACTTACATAGTAGCAATACAATAATGCCTATCAAAATAAATAAAAATCCACAGGACACGGAACAATTAGCACGATTGCCCGATTAAATATTCAGCTCTCTGAAAAATAACTTCATTTCTCGGAAATTGTTAATGACAACCTTAAAGAGATTATTCATAACCGGCGTCATACTTTGTTAACACTGCTGTATATGAAAGGAAGAGCAGTATCCTGGAAAATCTTTGCAGTTACGGTACGAAGAATATGGTTCCCTTGACTGCTATAATTTTGTTAGATCTAAAATTAACAGGCGGCTAGAAAGACTAGGAAATTCTGGTACTGATTTATAAAATTTGTTTTATAAACAGTTACTTCAGTAGCTTATTTAGAAATGGTGCAGAACTTCATAGTACCTGAACTGGAAAACAACTAGTTTCTACATTTCATTTGACAACAAGAACGAACTCGACTCCACCTTGGATTGAACTTTTGCAACTGTTTGGATCACACATTCACAAAGTGGATCGGGCGCCGTGAGACTATTGATTGGCTCTTGTGGGGGATTGTAAAGAGTATGGTGTTTTCGATGTCGACAAAAATGCATATGAACTGAGAATGAAAATTTAATTCGTGTCATTAATGTAGGTAAAAATGTGTATAGCTCCTTGACTGAATGATCAGCGTAGTGGCCTTCGGTTCAGACGGAGCTGGGTTCGATTACCGGACGGGGTCATGGATTTGAATGGTAAATTCCCCCGGGTATTAGTATTCGTTTTAATACACTTCTCTTCGCCTACACAACAACATACCACAGCGGCAACCACCACAGAATCACGCAATTGTGAATGCATCCATCTACATAGGGCTGGAATCAGGAAGGGCATCGGGCCATAAAACAGGGGCAAATCCACACAAGTGGCTCAGCCAGTTAAGGCGCTGGCCTTCTGATCCCAACTTGGCAGGTTCGATCCTGGCTCAGTGCGGTGGTATTTGAAGGTGCTCGTGTCGGTAGATTTACTGGCACGTAAAAATATTCTGCGGGACTAAATTCCGGCACCGCGACGTCTCCGGAAACCGTAAAAGTAGTTAGTGGAACGCGAAGCCAATAATATTATTATGATTACTATGATCAGTAATTTTTTTAAGTTGTTTACAGTAAATACTAATATCAGTATGATAATTTAATTATTTTCGAGCGTTACAATTATAAACAAAATAATTTACCAATATGCATAGCTGCAAATTTTCTCATTACAGACTATTTAAACATATTTACGGAGAATATCAGACTATAGTTAGACAGATAAATTTCCTCATTTGGAAGAAAATGTATTTTCAATCAATTTTATGCGTACTTCGACTTCATTACTCGATGGCATTCTCTGAAACTCTTCACTCTTACACTTTCCACCCACCTTTCAGTGATATTCTGAAGGAATATTCTGCTGTCAGGTTTAGAACTGTGGTATTTCCTCTTAGAAAGTTGATTTTTAACAGATTTTCTTTTATTTATTTATTTATTTATTTATTTATTTATTTATTTATTTATTTATTCCTTAGTCCGTTTGCCCTCCAGGTGTAAGTTCACACAAAGTGCCAACCTCAATAAACTGGGGGAAAGGCCAGAAAGAGAGCGGATAAGTCTTATTGAACAAAGCGGTGGACACTTTGAACGATCTTGGTCTTGATGGTTGAGTAGCACATGTTAGGGGCAGCGACTCTTGCGTCACCTTGTATTTAACTAAATAATACAATTTAAAAGCAGAGTTTGCTACAAACCCTTTGAAAGCAATGAGTCACATCTAGATGTAACTGAGTTACGTTCGTAAAAAAAAAAACAAGACTTTCTATAGCTTTGTCAGAATTTCTATTTCCTAGTAAGTTCGGGTTTTTACGGATTTGGCGTTCTGACTTTAACGTATATCTTCTCTTTACATTATAGAAACGGATATGGCTGATGGTCATGGTGACGCAGAACTGTAGATAAACTGAACAAGTCACGTTCCTTACTCTTCCTCGCGAAACTGAGCTATGTTTTGTTTTAAAAATGATTGCGAGAGGACGTTATCTTGCTTTAATTTAAACACGCCCTGCTCTATTTGAATGACCTAGACTGCAAGTAACAGAATATTAAATCAGTGGTCGGAATTATAATTCTGTTACATTGTAAGCCACTCATGCCGTTGTTAAATCACGTTTTTGTATTACTCACTGTACTTACAAAAGACTGCTTGGTAATACAACGGCGTTTCAAATTTCGAGCAAATATATACAGTACTGTATATACTATGCTGTTGCAAAATGGTCACTCCAGGAGCAACAGTACTGCACGTATCTAAAAATAGCAATGAGATTTCAGAAAAAATCAACAATAAATGCATATTACAGAACCATGTTAATAATAATGCTGCTGAGTGAAATAAATACCTCTCCACTCCAGATCCATTGCCTTCACATTAGAGGGCCAAGATAAATTACGTAAGGTAGACAGCAGGATAACGCCCGCCCACACACTGCTCGCATCTCCCAACAGGCTATGTTCAGAACACATTCCTTACACGTAGAAGAAGAAAATGCTTTCTATGGACACGGGTCCGGAAAGGCTTAATTTTTATTTATTTTTACAACTGGCTTTACGTCGCACCGACACCGTGACGATGGGAGAGAAAAGGGCTAGGAATGGGGAGAAAGAAGCTACGGCCTTAATTAAGGTACAGCCCCAGCATTTGCCTGGTGTGGAAATGGGGAACTACGAAAACTAATCTTCAGGGCTACCGACAGTGGGGTTCGAACCCACCAATCACTTTTTCTTTTTTTTTTTTTTACGATTGGCTTTACGTCGCACCGACACAGATAGGTTTTATGGCGACGATGGGCTAAGAGTAGGAAGGAAGCGGCTGGGGCCTCAATTTAAGGTATAGCCTGAGTATTTGCCTGGTGTGAAAATGGGAAACTGCGGAAAACTATCCTCAGGACTGCCGACAGTGGGGTTCGAACCCACTATCTCCCGGATGCAAGCTCACAGATGTGCGGCCCTAACAGCACGGTCAACTCGCCCGGTAACAATCCTTATTTGTTAACTATGCGGGACTATATCGACAGCCTGCCACTGCTATGCAGCGTCTTGGAAATGTGTGCCAGACCAACTGATGAGCCCAACAGCACGCTGTGGGCGAAATGATGCAAGGTCTAATAACAAAAAAAAAAAAACACTTGCCGCTAATTGCCATATTATCATTTACATCTTTACTAGTGACGTAATGTCATAGCAACACACAAAATGGTGTTTTGACGACACAGGGATGGAAAGATGGGAAGATATCAACCGTAACCTTAATCATGATACAGCCCCTGTTCTGAAAACAGGAAACCGCAGAAAACAATGTTCAGGGTCCAAACCCAACTCCTCTGGAATACAGGCTCATGGGTACGTGACCCACGCCGAGCATTTTGTGCGTTCACCGAGGCAGTAGAAAAGGACAGTTGTAATCGAGCTAGCGAAGCGAGAGGTTGTATTGTGCAGTGAGTGCTGAGTGAGAAGTATGAATATTGCTTTAGAGCAATATCGCGCGGCCATAGGTCGATGGCACGGGCGAGTGAAGTGTGTGTGTACGCCAAGTGATAAGGTGCATTTACGAAAATCTGGGCTTGAGGGAACTATGATGGTAGCAGCAGTGGTGGCAATTCTTCTGATAATAGGAGGCATAGAAATGAACCCTGGACCAACGGGTTCATTGAGCTGGGAGGACATAGATAAGATTAGGGAAATAGTCAGAGAGGCTTGCCAGTTTGAGCAAACAAGGGAGTTAATTCGCGAGCTGAGAAATGACATGACAGAAATGAAAGACTGTATAAAAGAAGAGAGAAGAATTATGACAGAAAAGGTGGTGGAAAACTCTAGGGAAATAGAATTATTGAAGTCGAATATGAAGGAGATTGAAGGAGAAAATGATAAATTAAAGTGGCAACTGAAAATGACTATCCAGGACGCAAAGAGGAAAAATATTTTCATATACGGCATTCCAGAGAAGGAAAAGGAGGATTCGAATGATCTAACGAATAAAGTGTTGGATATTATAAATAACCATATCAAGATAAATTGTAAAGAAGAAGATATTGATGAAATATATAGGCTGGGGAGAGTCAAAGGGAAAAGACCTATTAAGGTTAAGTTGATTTCTGCTTTGAAGGCGAACAAAATTATCCTCAATGGGAAGAACTTGAAAGGAGAGAGGATTT
The DNA here is from genome assembly GCF_040414725.1 of Anabrus simplex. Classification (NCBI taxonomy): domain Eukaryota; kingdom Metazoa; phylum Arthropoda; class Insecta; order Orthoptera; family Tettigoniidae; genus Anabrus; species Anabrus simplex. Next base: position 63,720,006 of record NC_090273.1, on the reverse strand, counting down.
GGGTAAGAAGAGATATGGATAAAGAGACAATCATAGAACAGAGAGTCTTGCGATTTCACCTAGTAAAAGCTAGGAACTATGGACTAAAAGCATACATAAGAGGCAAACGTCTTATAGTAGGTGACAGTAACTGGTCGCGGATCTGGTCAATTGCACAGCTACGAGAAATGGATAGACAGTTGAGTTCATCACACCAGGAAGTGCAACGGCCTGTAGAGGAAGGAATGTGTCAGTCAGCTGCCTGCACAGTGGCTGATAACGTACAATCTGATGACAACAGCGATCTGCATACTCTACAGAGGAACAGAAGACGGCAGAGGGACGAACACCTAGTGGAGGAGGATGGACAAACAGCTGACTGTCGAGTCGACACGAATCCAGGAAGTAGCGGCACACCTGATGACAGAACCAAGACTCTGGCTGGGAAAGATCTTCCAGCGGAGTTAAATAACAGTGGGAGGAACGACGAGGCGAGCCGGATGTCAACAGCGGCGCCGCGTGGAGGAGCTGAGGATACTTCCAGGCGTAGGTCAGTGAGTCTAAAAGACTTTTTTCAGAAGAAGGGGATGGGTTCAGGTAGTAGATTAAAACTCACAGAAGAACTATCTGAGAAGGACGTTATTTGCTCTCCAGAGGGAAGTATAATGGAAGTGGAAAGATCTAGAATAACTAGAAGTAAGTCAGGGAGTTTAGAACATAGAAGTAAAAAATAACTAGAGTTAAAGGTATCATGTGTTAACATTGAAGGAGTATGGAGCAAAATAGGTAACGAAGACTTTAAAGAGCTACTGGAAGAAATGGACATCCTTGGGCTTGTAGAAACTTGGGATGATTACAAGAAAGACTTAAAGATAGAAGGGTGTATCGTATGGAGTCAATATGGATCAAGGAGGTCCAATAGAGGAAGGATATCGGGCGGAATTTCAGTGGTTATCAAAAACAACTTAAAAGATAGAATACAGCGGTTAGAATCTGAGTTTAAGGAATTAATCTGGATAAGAATATTAGATAGGGTTAATTGGAGGAATGAAATATGTATAGCTTTTATATATAATCCACCTTTGAGCTCTCCATTTGCGCAGAATGATTTTTTTGAGAATTTAGCGACAGAAATTAGACGAATGAGAAGTACGTATGATCAGGCAAGCATTATTATTATGGGCGATCTTAACGCGAGGATAGGGGACAAGAAACCAGTTTATAGTCAACGTGAGGACGGGGTATTACTAGTTAATAGAAATAGTCAGGATAAAGAATGTAACAGAAATGGAGAAAAACTACTAGAGTTATGCGCGGTAGAGGAGCTTTATATATTGAATGGGTGGTGGTTTGGAGATGAGAGTGGAAAACTAACCTATATAGTAGAAAATGGGGGTAGTACAATTGACCTAGTTGTATGCTGTAGGGATAGTTTGCAAACTATCAAAGAGATAAGCATTAAGGATTGGGCAGAGGCAAATCATATGCCAGTAACTATAAAATTAATTATTCAAGAGATAGGAGCGCAAGAGATCGTTTACGATAGCGTACAGGAGAGGAAAATAGCTAGGTATCGTTGGAGAGAAGAATTAGGAAATGAATTCAGAGAGTACTTCAATGGAGAAAATTTTGAGATTTGGAAAATAGGTATTGTAAAATTGATAGAAGAGAATAGAGTGGAGGAAGCCCTAACCAGGATAGAAAATTTAATAGGAATGGCAGGAAAAGGTATGAGGCAAAATCCAAGTAAAACGCAGATAAGAGGTGGATGGTATAATACAGAATGTGTAAAGAAAAAGTCACAAGTTATGAAGGCACTTAGGATATACAGGGTGGATGGTGGTCAAGTAGCTAGAAACGAATTTTGTAAAAAAAGGAAAGAATACAGAGAATTGTTAAGAAAGACGAAGTTGGAATGGCAACAAAAGTTGGCTGCAGATATAAATAAAAAGTGCAAGGACAATGACAGTAGGAAAGTATGGGATAAAATAAATCAAATAACCAAAAAGAAGTCGGGCTCTGGGGGGACCAATATAAGTTATAGTACATGGGTCCAGTATTTCGAGAAATTATTGGATAAAGAAGACACATGGAGAGCTCAGCATGAGGGGATTACTGTTTCGAGGGGTTTGAGTGTCACTCTGCCTGAATTAGATGAGGCTATTTCGACTCATGAAATAAGGAATCTGTTACAACGAGCCAAAAAGGGAAAATCAGGAGCAATTTCAGGTATCACATATGAATTTTGGAAAGAGGTGGGAGAACGAAGCGGCATGTTGGAAATTTTGACAAAGATATTCAATAAAATATTCGAGAAAGGGATATTTCCAAAAGCTTGGAAAGAGGGGATTATATGCCCTATATACAAAAATAAAGGGGATAGATTAAATCCAGGGAACTATAGGGGAATTACCTTATTAGATACATTGGGGAAAGTATATACGGGTATACTAGCAAATAGACTAAGGAACTGGGCAGAGAGACATTCAATCCTCTCGAAATTTCAAAGTGGCTTCAGAAGAGGGAGAACAACACCAGATAATGTTTTTATTGTGAGAACTCTTATTGACAAATATGTAAAGAAAAAACGTGGAAAGCTCTATATTACATCAATAGATTTAGAAAAAGCATTCGATACTGTGAACAGGGGGGCAGTCGTTACTAGATTGAGACAAGTAGGAGTGTCATGTAAAATGATAAGGGCTATAGAAAAGATATATGCTGAAGTAAAGTGTACTGTGAGAGTCAAAGAAGGAGTAGTAGTAGGAGATATTATTTCTAAAATGGGTTTGAAACAGGGATGTAAATTGTCACCGATTTTATTTTTATTGTTCATTAACGATATACTAGAATTTGAAGTTGAGGAAAGATTAGCACTGCCGTGTTTAGAAAATCAGGATATTCCTGGTCTTGTCTTTGCTGACGACATACTCCTGTTCACACTAACGCCAGTTGCAATGCAAAAAAGTATTGATGGTATCGAGAAGTACTGTAAAGAGTGGAATATGAAAATTAACGCACAGAAAACTAGAGTAATGGTGTGCAAAAAAGGGAACAAATTAGCAAAAAAGGAAAAATGGTATCTTGAAGGAGTAAATCTGGAAGTAGTTAATAAGTTAGAATATTTAGGAATTATCATATCAGGAAATGGAAATTGGTCTGAACACGTCAAGAGAGCAAAACTGATTGGTACAGCAGCCCTAGCTAGTATAAGAATATTAGATAACAGGATGCCTAATATTGATTTTAGGGTACAAAGAAATGTATACAACGCTGTGATTAAATCTAAAATGATATACGGTTCAGAAGTATGGGGCACAGAAAAGGAAATAGTAATGCTCGATTCAGTCACTAGTAGATTTATTAAAATAATTACAGGCTTACCAATAAGTACAGCGAATAGTGGAGCAAGATTAATGTGTACTGACATTAATATAAAAGTGGATATAATTAAGAGATTAATAAAATATTGGTTTAGGTTAAAAAGGGGAGGAGGGGGAGAAATTCTAGATATAGCTTACCGACACCAAATGAGGTATCAGGATGGGTACTGGGCGGGCAACTTAAAGAATATACTAGAAGGAATTGGGATGGGGAACTATTGGGACAACGGTTTAGAAGAAAGAAAAGTCTGTGGGAGAGTGGCACAGAGGGTAGCAGATATAGAAATACAAAGGCTAAGAGCTGAGGGTAATAATAGGAGAACTCTGGAGGAATTCATGAATATATACCCAGGTATGAAAATAATACATGATAAATTAACCAAAAGAGAATACAGGGGAATGATATGGTGGTTGATGGGAGTTTATAAAAATAAGGCATTTACAGAAGTCGCAAATACATGTTTATTGTGTGAAAAGGAGTTAGGAAATGCACATTTCTTGAGACAGTGTGAAAGTACAAGAGCATTACGGGTTAAATACTTGGAAGCGGAAGAGATAAATAAAATGGAAAGAGAATCTGAGTACTATACTCTTGTCAAATTAATAAACAGGGAATGGAAAAGGCCAGGGAAACTATCAAAATTATTCACAATTATAAAAAGCTTGTGGGAGAAAAAAATGAAATTAGTGTATGAGGGAAGGGGCACATGCTGCTGAAAAAAAAATGATGAAACAGCGTAATCAGCACGAGTACACATGGTTAAAAGGATATTATGGGACACTTAAGCTACACATACAGGAATGCATGCTAGTATTTCAGGATGAACCAAGTCTCGGCTCTCCTACTTCGGACGACCGAAGTTGGAAGAGGGAGATTCCAAATCGACCAGTTACCCGTACAATGAATAAGAAGTTTAAAATTGATTATAGTCAGTAGAAGAAAACATACGGAGAGTAGTTATCTCTGAAGTATCATCTCTGTATGGGTTAATAATAACGAAGTTTTGTAATCATGTATGTACATAAAACAACTTTGACTCACAGATATGGAACATTATAGAGTTTAACTCACTAATAACTAAGGGCGACAATAATTATAAGTTTAGTATTATTTTCGTTTTTCATATCTGTTCAGTTTTGTTCCCTTGTTCCTTAGGTATTGTTGTTTGTCTGCCTGTTTTATTTTCTTTGGTTTTGTTAGTTAGTTTGTTTTGGCTACCTTCTAATGAGATTGTTGGTTGTTTGTCTGCCCGTTTTATTTTATTTTGGTTTTATTTTAGTTTGGTTTTGTTAGTTTATTTGTTTTTGGCTGATGACGTACAGTGGAGTTGGAAGAGGCGGGGATAGGCCTGACCTATCTCAAGCTAAAGTGTTGATTCGGTACGTCTGCACATGTAAAGTAGAGTAAAGTAGTGAATAGTGTTAGGTTAGGGGAAGTAAGTTGTCAATGAGACAGTGAAAGATGAGCCGAGTTATGGTATCCGTCTCGGCAGTGAAATATAGGTGTGATAGCCTACATGTAGAGCTAGGCAATCCGCTCACATGTGGGTTGTTACAGGAAGGAGTGGTGAGGAAATAACATTGACAGCTTAAAGGGTCTATGAGGTATCGGTTTCCGAGCCTCATGAGACATGTCTGGTCGTGACATCCCAGGGAAGGGTGGTAGCAGTTCCTCACCAGGGGTGATGTCACGGCCAGACAGATTTAGGATAGATTTAGTATATATTCATGTAGTAAAGTAGTTAGTTTAGTTAGGTGGTGTGTTGCATGTGGAGCTGGCGAACCGCCCATGTGCAAGATGCTACAAAATAGATTTAGAAGTAGTTAAGTAGTATATTCATGTAGTAAAGTAGTTAGTTTAGTTAGGTGGTGTGCTGCATGTGGAGCTGGCGATCCGCCCATGTGCAGGATGCTACAAAGTAGATTTAGAAGTAGTTAAGTAGTAAGTAGTTAGTGTCTAGCTATAAATAGTCTGTGAGTGTTTATTTTATTGGAACATTGTAACTGGGCGAAAGCCTGTTATGTTCAGTTCAATAAATTCATTCATTCATTCATTCAGTAGAAAAGGAAAGGAAAGGAAAGGAAAGGAAAGGAAAGGAAAGGAAAGGAAAGGAAAGGAAAGGAAAGGAAAGGAAAGGAAAGGAAAGGAAAGGAAAGTTCATGCTAAACGACCAGAAATCCATATACTGTGAAGAGGCGAGCAAGTTCTTTTCTTTGTCTACGATTGTACTAACTTTAAAGGTAAAATGATAAGTTCCTCGATGTCCCTTGCGTTTGTTAGTGGGGTAGCTTTTCTTCAGCTTCATTGGGGAGGATAAAGGTAAAGCAAACATTCGATAGGTAGTCTTTCTGTCCAGTCAGCGTCGAGAAGTTGCGCCCTTCTGCGCGAGTGGATGAAGGGTTGAGCGAAGACAAACACAGCGGATCAAATCCCTGCAGGCATGTCGCGTGACAAGCATCCTCCATAAGCACGTTCCATATAATATATAATGTATTTCCTTGACATTTTGTATTCTGAACGATGCAGCAGTCGTGCGACAGTTGAAAATAAAAGACGTGCAATACATCTACAGAAATGACTCCGTGCTTCTGTAACAGAATGCCCACGTGAAGACCAAGTAGGAACTTCAAGAATAAGTTGAAAAGAGAGAATGATGAGAAAGGAATATTTATTAAAAGAATCACGTCGGATAACTTTTAGACTAAGATTCTAAAGAACAAGCTGAAGTTATGTTCAGTATTCCAGTGTTCGTATAAACATGTTTCCGTTCTCGCATGTAAAACTATCTCCTTGTAACCTCCTTCTTTTCTTCTTTGTGTTTTTTATTTTAATAATAATGATATTGTTTTTATGTCCAACTAAACATTTTGATGGTCTTAGTGGTTTTCGGAGACGCAGAGGTGCTGGGGTTTTGTCCCGCGGGAGTTTTTTTACATGCCAGTAAATCTACCGACACGGGGCTGACATGTCTGAGCACCTCCAAATGCCACACACTGAGCCAGGATCGAGCCTGCCAACTTGAGCTCAGAAATCAAGCACCTTAACCTTCTGAGCCACTAATACGGCTTTTTTCCAATTTTCTTGAGATTGAAACTTGTGTGGATTTGGTCCAGTTTCACGGCCGGATGCTTTTCCTGACGCCAACCCTATGTGAAGAGATGACAACACTATTATGTTTTCCTGTGGTGTTTAGAAGCGTGGTGTATTGTGTTGTGAATAAACGAAAGAATGTGTATTGGGACAAACACCCAGTCTCGGAGCCATAAGAATTAACCATACGCAGTTAAAATCCTCAGTCCACTGGGAACAGAACACGGGGCCTCTGAAATGAAGGCATTACACTGACCATTCAGCCAAAGAGATGCACCCTCATTTAGCTCCTTGTAATCTGAGTAATTTTGAGTTTGTATCTATGTGGAGGTTAATCTCGCAAACAAGACCAATTTCAGTAATTATTAGAAAGTTTACATCTTCTTGATGACGGTTGGTAAAACTTTTCCTACTAGCATGTCAATTAAGGTCCTGTTTATTACTTTTTATTGTATAATGTGCCATCGGTTATTTTTCCTTAAAATCAACATGAAACCATCTCATTTGACTTCATTTAGATATTTTTTAAAATGCTATTTAATAAAGGCGTCGACCTAAGAGTATCTTTTGCCCCTAGTTTGCACCATATATTATGAACCTGCGTGTATTTGGAAATTGCGGAAGCGTAATGTGTTGAATGTGAGCAAAGGAACATTAAGGACGACACAAACACCCAGTCCCCAGGCCAGGTATGTTAATCATTTACAACTAAAATCCCCTGACCCGGCCGGGAATCGAATCCGGGGCCGCCGGGTGTCATTTAGATGTTAGATAGCATTACATATAAATCTATGCGACTGAATGTTTCATTATTTTATTTTGCAAACACCACTGATAATTACTTTTCAAGAATGTGTACATATTAAGAATAAGATGTAATTTTGCTTTTACGTAATAAAATTTGTAAATAATGTGGCCATATAATTAATTGTGACATACGTCTATATTAAAGCGTGGGCAAATATTAAAATATGCTATGTTGCTAGATTTCCGAACTATTTATTACATGTTGAAAACATTAAAGTCCGCCTCTGGGGTGTAGTGGTTAGTGTGATTAGCTGCCACCCGCGGAGGCTCGTGTTCGATTCCCGGCTCTGCCACGAAATTTGAAAAGTGGTAGGAGGGCTGGAACGGGGCCCACTCAGCCTCGGGAGGTCAAATGAGTAGAGGTGGGTTCGATTCCCACCTCAGCCATCCTGGAAGTGGATTTCCCTGGTTTCCCACTTCTTCTCCAAGCAAATGCCGGGATGGTACCTAACTTAAGGCCACGGCCGCTTCCTTCTCTCTTCCTTGTCTATACCATCCAATCATCCCAATCCCCGCAAGGCCTCTTTTCAGCATAGCAGGTGATGCCACCTGGGCGAGGTACTGGTCATCATCCCCAGTTATATCCCCGACCAAACGTCTGAAGCTCCAGGACACTGCCCTTGAGGCGGTAGAGGTGGGATCCCTGGCTGAGTCCGAGGGAAAAAACCGACCCTGGAGGGTAAGTAGATTAAGAAGAGAAGAAAAGAAGAAAACATTAAAATATGTTAGTATGTGCGGCATGCCATTGACGTCGTGTGCGCGTGTCGCCTAATGGCACGCATGTCACAGGTTCACAATCCCTGGTCTATATTATTCTGCTAGCTTATTAGGAGACTAGGTAGCTTTTAAAAAAAATGGATCAGGGTGGAAAAATTGTGTGACTGGGACTCTTAATTGTAAATAAGCTGCCTAAACTGTCTACGAAGTCTTCTTAGAATTCAATAGAAATAACAATAGAAAGAAATAAGAAATAAGAAAGAAACAACAGAAAGTCGGTATACCCCTTTCTCCTTCCTCTACACCATGGTTCCAAAAAAATTGTGTTGCCACATGCTCATCCGATAAGAAACTTAAAATAACGGGTAAACTGCTTGTAGCATTTTTAAAATGCATATACACAGGATTCAGTATGAAATTTCCGACAAAAATATTCATATGCATTTTTTGTAGCTCTAACAGTTTGCAAGACAACTACAGTCTTACGTGTTAAAGGAGCATTTCCAGCATTCAGCCCAGAGGGCTGTCACGTCGAGTGTGGTACAGCTGGGTGGATTAGGGTGGATATCATTATTAGTAGTCACTACTACTAAAACGTTTTCATTCCGTCCCTGAAGGGGACGGCGGGCCTCCTAGACAGTAACGCCGTCTCTCAGGCCAGGGAGTTGTGATACGGTGAAGGAGATGTTACGGAGAAAGTGAGGGCTATGGCGGCCGTGGCCTATACTAGGAACTGTCCCGGCATTCGCCTTAGTACAGGAGAATGGAAAATAACGGAAAACCAGTCTCAGGACAGCCAACGTGGAGCCAGCCCCTCTCCATCTCCCTAACGCAGAGGCGTAGAGCTACGGCAGATCCATCCTGTGCTCGGTTGATCGGTCGGACTGCAGAGCTGTTGGACCACAGACCACCCGTGGCCACTTGTAGGCTGAAGCCTACTTTGAAACCGCCGACGTTTGTATTCACTGCTGCTGTAGTAATACTACTACTAGTAGTAGTAGTAAAATGAAATGAAATGAAATGAAATAGCGTATGGCTTTTAGTGCCGGGAGTGTCCGAGGACAAGTTCGGCTCGCCAGATGCAGGTCTTTTGATTTGACTCCCGTAGAGGACCTGCGCGTCGTGATGAGCAAAATCAACCAATTATGGGACCCCTGTGACCCAAGGCCAGCATGCTAACCATTTAGCCATGGAGCTGGATGTAGTAGTAATAGTAGTAGTAGTAGTAGTAGTAGTAGTAGTAGTTCTGGGCTTTCGGCATTGAAACGTTTGCAGTTCCATTGTTAAAGTGATGCACAATTATTATTTAATTGGTTTAGAAAATCTCCCATCCACATGTTTCCACCCCCTCTTTCGTTCAAGACGTCTTTTCTCCCTCTTTGCCAAAGTACACTCATATATAAGGTGTCCCATTGTCGCTTCATTTTCTCCATCTGCCCCTGTGGTGAGGTATTATTTTTTGCTGCTAGTGGTATGTTAAAATATACGATGATTTCAGCAGTTCTTACAGAAAACGTGAAACTTGTGACCTCCATGAACCCGAGAAGCCAGAAGATCTAGGAGAATGGTTAACTGCCGTACTTCGAATTCTCGACATCAACAACACTGCTCCCTGAGGGTTTGTTTGATTTACAACATTGTAACACGTTACGCCCGTTGAGGGAGCTTTGGCTCTTCATCTGAGGAGAACGACTTAAGTTACAGCCCAGAAGGAAGTCACAGAACAAGTTTATTGTGTACTGTATAGTGCACTTCAGTTAAAATAAATCAATAAACATGTATTGTATAGTCAATAAATCTCTTGGTCCACCTGGCGTGAAGTCTATACGATCTGACACCGTGGTTTGCCGGTTCGAGTTTCATTGGTTGAAAAACTTCTCACCGTCAAAATGTTGGCTGGCAGGGTAGGAGAAGTGTTGGTATATAATTTATCATCTCTGCGTACTAAAAGCCTGGATTCAATTCCAAACCCTACCGCAGTTTTCTTATGGAAGGAGGGCATATACTGCTGTTGATAGGGATTCGTCCGTCGGATGGGGATGTTAAGCCCTGAGCAAACCCCTTGGTGCTATTCGACAGGATTAGGCTATATAACGGTACCGGGTTACACCCTCTCCTTTCCTATCATATATCACACCATTAATTTCATCTCATTAACTCCTCTGATGAGGTTGACATCAGGAAGGGCATCCGGTAGTAAAAACTCGCTACGAAGATTCATGTCACTTCATACCCGACCACAAACGGACTTTTCATTTTGGAAAACCCACGTCCACAGGCCAGGACTCGACTCATGGGCGTCTTGGCGAGGCTCCAGTGACTATTCCAGTCAGCTAAACGCTGCCCAGCTCCATTGCTAAATGGTTAGTATGCTGGCCTTTGGCCGCAGTGGTCCCGGCACGGGGGCTGGGTGTATGTGTTGTCTTCATCATCATTTCATCCTCATGCTGGGATCTCCCGGCACTGAGAGCCAATCGTCATTTCATTTCAGCTAAACGCTGCATTGTTAGAATTATGTTTAGGTCAATCTATCTAACTATATCTATAAAATAAAAAGGAAGATTGATTGTTTGTTATACAAATCTACACTCCTCCATTGATCTGTACCAAGGCTCATGAGACACTCGGAAGGGTCAAAGAGATGGACATATCGTCAAAGATGTAATAAAATTGGTCATAATATGTGATATACGGGTGGAAGATATTGACGTCATTTTTTATACCAAAGCTCTTCAGGAACAGCCCGGACACATGAAATGCATGGAAATTCGAACAGCAAGGAATATTGTCAAGCCTTATACAGAGGTACAGGGCTAAACTCTTCGTTCGTATTTCCCTGCATTTTTCTCTATGACCTTATCTAGTAATTTATTATCTGGCAAATTTTAACCTCTAGTACATAAATTAGTATCAAGTGCTTGCTTGCATGTGGCGGATTTTACTCTGATGATGATGATGATGATGATGATGATGATCGTTTAAAGGGGCCTAACATCTAGCTCATGGCCCCTAATGGTACGAAATGTATTGACAATTTAAAATTTCAAAATTCCATCCACTGATCACAATTAAAAACTCGATGATGAAGAATGAATGGATGAAAATGAAATTAAAATAATCTGCCCATCCAACTCACAATGAAAATGAAAACCTACAGCCTGTTTTCCTGTCTTTGACCGGGTCAGGGATGTAATGAATGAACCAGATATAGGCTATTATTACAATGGGGTCGCCACTCCCAAGGTGATATTAATCACTGATAAATGCTATGAAATGATAATGGAGAGTGTTGCTGGAATGAAAGATGACAGGAAAAACCGGAGTACCTGTACCCGGAGAAAAACCTGTCCCGCCTCCGCTTTGTCCACCACAAATCGCACATGGAGTGACCGGGATTTGAACCACGGTATCCAGCGGCCAACTCACAATAATAAAAGTTAAAAATAAGTCCCAACTCAATCCACTGACTAGAATTCAAAGAGACGACGACGAACAATGATTATGAACTTAAACAATCAGTGGATCCGACCCACAATGCCCTACATTCCCAGAAACTAACTTAGAACAATCGTGTATACTTTTTTTGCTACTTGCTTTACGTCGCACCGACACAGATAGCCTATGTCTTATGGCGACGATGGGATAGGAAAGGCTTAAGAAGTGGAAGGAAGCGGCCGTGGCGTTGAGGTACAGCCCCGGCATTTGCATGGTGTGAAAATGGGAAACCACGGAAAACCATCTTCAGGGCTGCCCACAGTGGAGCTCGAACCCACTATCTCCCGATTACTGGATACTGGCCGCACTTAAGCGACTGCAGCTATCGAGCTCGGCAATCGTGTATACTGACCAAGGAGCTGCTTCCAAAGCACAATCCTGAATCGATTATGCTTGTTGTCTAAAGGGGTCCAAAATCCAGGTCAACGGCCCCTCATTAGTGGTATTTATCGCTAGTAAAGCAGAACCATGGTATTTCTCACGCAGCGTATTTCTCAAGTAACGTAGAGTCACGGTGTTCCTCACATTGTGGTACTGCTCACAGGTAAGGTACTACGCTCAAACCTATGGTATTCCTCACATAATGGTACTTATCACAGGGACTCGTACTATACCGTGGTGTTCTTCACATGGTGGGTACAAATCACTCGCAACGCAGGCCCATGGCGTCGCTCATATAGTGGTGTTAATCACACGTGGTGTTCCTCGGAACGCAGACCCATGATGTCCAGAACCAAATGCTGAAACACCCCTCCTTGGGGTGTTCCAACCGAACCTGGAGAGAAGGGAGCCTCCGTGATAGTGGCGGATACTAAGCACGGGTACTGTAAACCCATAGTGATCCACCCACAGACCCATGGTATTCCTCACGTAGTGGTACCAATCGCAAGAAAAGTCGACTCATGGTGTTCTTCGCGTGATTGTACTAATCAAAAGTAATCTCATGGTTCAACTTTTTTTTTTTTTTTTTTTTTTTTTTTGCTATTGGCTTTACGTCGCACGGACACAGACAGGTCTTACGGCGACGATGGGACAGGAAAGGGCTAAGACTGGGAAGGAAGCGGCCTTAATTAAGGTGTGAAAATGGGAAACCACGGAAAACCATCTTCAGGGCTGCCTACAGTGGGGTTCGAACCCACTATCTCCTGAATACTGGATACTGGCCGCACTTAAGCGACTGCAGCTATCGAGCTCGGTTGGTTCAAAATTCAGCATCCCTTGGGGTCGCTCCTTTCAGTCGCCTCTTACGACAGGCAGGGGGATACCGTGGGTGTATTCTTCGTTTGCATCCCCCACCCACAGAAGGTGGATTTTACTCTATGATAGCATCATGACAATTAAAATAGAAAATAACATCTATGATATTGGGAGGAGGGGGGCATGATTAACATGAACACAGGTATGTGAAATGACGAACAGCTATTATTGCAAACATTCCTATATAATAACAATCTGAAAAGAATGGACAGAAGAAAGTTAACTAAAGAAATCTTTCACTTTTTTTATTCAAACCCCAAAACCACAATTCCCTGGTTTAGAAATACCAAAGAAGACCTGCAAATGCTACATATCTCACCTGAAGACGCCTTTAACAGAGATCTCTTCCGCATGAAAATATTGACGAACGGGCTAAACCGAGACGAGTAACCGAAGAGAAGACACGGTGCCCCTTGGAGTGAGGAGCGTAAGCAAGCCCACTCACAAGGAATGAGGGAAATTTGGGCTCTAAAGAAGGCCAAGTTCAGTGTCAAATGCAACAAGACTTAACGTGGTCCTTGATGGCCCCAGCGAATTATATATATATATATATAACAATATATACAAACAGTAAAAAAGAACAATAATAGAGCTAGTGTCTCAAATATATTTTTGAAGGAGTCTTATGTGCGGAGTTTTCAATAATATTCACAAGAAAACAGAAAAATACGACATAGCAGTTTCTTCAAGCACTGGCTCATACGGAATGAAGAAAAGTTCGCCACCACCACGGCATTCTACATCGAACATGAAGTATTTACACGAAAAAGTCCAATGTTTTTGAGTTTCACAGGTCAATACAAGGGAACTGTGAAAATCTGAATACCGTGGCACGTATCAACAGAATACGATGACGCTATCTTTTTGTAGTATGGGCCAGTGGTAGCGTGTCAACCTTTGGATTCAAAACCGGCAACGGTATTTAGATTATTCAAGGGCGGACAAAAGTCAATTCGACACACTATGTCGTACGATGCCAGCATTAAAGGATCTCTGGTTACAAATTTGTTGTTTGCCCGACAAAATAAATCAAACTCTGCTACAGATCGCCCACGAGGGATGGGTTTTCTCTGCCATCTGGTACACTGAAACGGAATATCGAAACTAACGCGCAGTCTATATGGCGTTAGATGAAAATCCCTGCATACGGTTGCTAAGGCCATACGGTAATTATTATTATTATTATTATTATTATTATTATTATTATTATTATTATTATTATTATTATTATTATTATTATCTGTACCGTATTTTAAAATACAACTGAATTAAATATAAAAGAAAAAGCAACACACTACTTTATACGACACAATATTTGCTTTACGTCGCACCGACACACACACAGCTTTTATAGCGGCGATGGGATAGGAAAGGTCTAGGAGTGGGAAGGTAGCAGCCGTGTCTAGTGTAAAAATGGTAAACTACGGAAAACCATATTCAGGGCTGCCGACACTAGGGTTCTTTTTTTTTTCTTCTTTGCAAATTGCTTTACGTCGCACCGACACAGATAGGTCTCATGGCGACGATGGGACAGGAAAGGGCTGGAAGTGGGAAGGAAGCGACCGTGGCCTTATTTAAGGTACAGCCCCAGCATTCGCCTGGTGTGAAAATGGGAAACCAGGAAAACCATCTTCAGGGCTGCCGACAATAGGGTTCGAACCCACTATCTGCCGAATGCAGGCTGACAGCTAACGTAACCAAAACCGCGTAGTCACTCGCTCGGTACCTTCTTTAGTAAATATACATAAATTGCTTAGATGTTTTATATTGAATACAATAGAATAATGTCAATTTAATTAACCTAATAAGTTTCGTAGAAAATTACATTCTTGATGGCAGACTTTACCGAAGTCGTGCGACGGGAAACTAATATGTTCTCAGCGGTGCGCGCGCAAATGAGTTTACTTTGAAGAGCGCCTATGCCACATCAAACAGTGCATACTTTACGACAAGTCGGAGAGGTTGTATTTAGATGAGAGTACGCTGCAGCAGATACAACAAAGAATGAAACAATTCTGAACATCCCGTAAGCATTCTTTTTTGCGCCTGCGTGTATCTGACAAACGCACATACATTCACAAAGTTAATGAAGCTCTTTGTGCATTGCTCCTGGAATCTGCTATAACACACAGGCCTGCAGGTCAGGTGTCATCCACAACACACGCACAGCTTCACTGGAGTGCATAAATTAGTGAACCAACGACTGCCTTTCCCGGATAACAGCCTATTTTAGCTATCAAACCCAGATGGATGTCTGAAATCTAATTAAATGTCCCGGGACATGAATCAGCTGCAACAGTGCATAGCAGAAGTTAGCTCAAATCTGAAACCTCTCTCCACCATAAGTAGAGAAATCAGTCATTTACCGTGAATTTGTAAATGATGGAGAGCATTTTCTGTTGTCTCATGATTAGAAATTACCAAGATTGCAACTACTTTGATTGGTCCAATATTTTAAATGTAACACTAGCTGCAAATGACAATATTTCAGTGTTTCTTCGAATGCAAGCACTTGCTGTTTTCCCAAAACATCGATTTCTCATTTACGCCACCTCCATATGCAACTCATCACTAAATAGAAATAATGATTTTTAAAGGGTAAACGACAAGATCACCTGCCAATTTTTACCTTCCGGACTCAGCTGCTCAGACCGTAGAGCAACTCAAGTTGCTCACTCCCGACTCCATGCGGCGGTGTTTCTGAAGGTGATCTATCGCTTCAAGCCTCGTGTCGGTCGACTTACTGGCACGTAGAAGTCCTGCGGCATCAAATTCCCATACCTCGGCGTCTTCAAATACAGTAAACGTAGTTAATGGAATGTAAAATCCAATAGAAAATGTGTGTGAATTCTTCAATGTGTGGTTTCTTCATTGCTGCCAATTTCATTTAGGTCTTCGCTGATTTCTTTCAGATAATTCTTGTGATTTTTCACTGATAAGGCTAAGTTTAAAATTTTCGTCGTGAGCCTGTTATTATCCCTGCTATAGAAGTGACCACAAAATTGTAATCGCCTTCCCTAATTGTATCTGTGATTTTTTCTCTAACTTCATAGATTTCATGTGATTTCTTTTTCATCTAAATTCCATTTTAGCATTTTGGTCCTAGGATTTTCCTAAGGATTTTTCTTTCTTGTTTTTCAATCATATTTATTCGAGATTTGCCACCAATTAAAATAATGTCAAATGCATAAAGTGCTTCAGTTTCAACTTTTTTGCAATAGTTCTTTTATTGTATCTGTTCCAAAAAAATTGTAAACTCTTTGAAGTTTTGCAATTTTTTCTTTGTTAGGTTGCTGATTTAACGCTGCTGGTTCAATAATTTCACGTACATGCTTAAACTTGTCTAATTGTTATTATAACACCGGACTGAGTCAGGTCCTTCACAGCTAATCGAAGTAGAAATGTGTAAAACAAAACAAAAAACAAAAAAAGCAAACAAACTTGCAATTTTACAACGATATATCATCACGTGACCTGCAGTTTTACGAGGAATCACAACCATATGGACATGGCTTTTCATTTCAATAATCTCCCATGCATTGATCGCCTTGGTGAGAAGCCAGTGCCAATGGCATAATGTCGCTCGGCCTACTCCTCTCCAGAAACATCAAGGGTTGTGCTCAAGGCTTTACATCGCCTTCCGACCGACCAATCACCATCAGCAGCGGCATATGAACACTGCGGAGAGGTTTCGAATTAAATCCAGGCTTTTTACACACAGTCTAGTGATTATAAATTATATAACACCACCTCTCCTACTCTGTCGGCCAAAAATCTGATGGTGAAATTGTTTTCCATGAACGGGATTCGAACCGACAAACCACGGTGTCAGACCACAGAGACTTGATAAATTAGCCATCATGGCCACCAGGCGGGAGTAATAATAATAATAATAATAATAATAATAATAATAATAATAATAATAATAATAATAATAATAATTGCAGCCTCCGTAGCTTAGGCGGCAGCGAGCCGGCCTCTCATCGCTGGGTTCTGTGGTTCAAATCTCGGTCACTCCATGTGAAATTTGTGCTGGACAAAGCGGAGGCGAGTCAGGTTTTATCTCCGGGTACTCCGGTTTTCCCTGTAATCTTTCATTCCAGCAGCACTCTCCACTATCATTTCATTTCACCTGTCAGTCATTAATCATTGCCCCAGAGTAGTGCGACAGGCTTCGGCAGCCGGCACAATTCCTATCCTCGCCGCTAGATGGGGCTTCAATCATCCCATTCCTGACCCGGTCGAATGACTGGAAACAAGCCGTGGACTTGTATTTTCAATAATAATAATAATAATAATAATAATAATAATAATAATAATAATAATAATAATAATAATAATCGCATGGCCTCAGCTGCAGGTACTTTGAGATGTAACGCCATTTAGGCAGCATCTGTGTCAATTTTAGCGTTCTGTTTTAATCTACCAGATGGCAGAGAAATGAGAACTCTGTCGGGCCACTTATGTCTGAGATATTGTACACGCCGGCATCGTACGGCATGGACGCCCGGTTACTCCTGTCGGATTTGAACACGCAGTCTTACGATCCGCAGGCTGGCATTCTACCAGTCGTCCACAGACGAATCTTTTTTTATAGGTTAAGTGTGTATGGTTAAGGCCCATAAATTACCCTCCAAACTACATTCCGGATTTTCCGAGAAACAAACGTAGATTAAGGCGTTTCAACAAGAGATCAAATCTATTCGCAGATCTCGATGAGACATTTATAGCTGCAAAACTGTAGACTCCGTCGACGAATTAGACTGTTGCCAGTATAAAAGATAGGCGAGCTACGCATCTTTCCATCTTAAACTTCGAACCCGTGCCATCGATCATCATCAACGGTGCTGAGATAAGCAGCAAGAAAATATGCTCCTTTTCAAGAAGTTACGACTGATATTTTCATTACATGACAAGGATGAGGGAAATAACATAACGTTGTTCTTCTTCTTTTCCTGCCGCTTTTTCCCACACCTGTGGGGTCGCGGGTGCGAACTGCGTCGCACATGTGGATTTGGCCCTGTTTTTACGGCCGGATGCCCTTCCTGACGCCAACCCTCTATGGAGGGATGTAAGCACTATTGCGTGTTTCTGTGGTGGTTGGTAGTGTAGTGTGTTGTCTGAATATGATGAGGAGAGTGTTGAGACGGACATATACACCCAGTCCCCGAGCCAGAAGAATTAATCAGAAGCGATTAAAATCCCCGACCCGGCCGGGAATCGAACCTGGGACCCTATGAACCAAAGGCCAGTACGCTGACCATTCAGCCAACGAGTCGGACAAATAACATAACGTTGTACATACCGTAAAACAGCCCTCTGATCATGTGTAGGGATAACTTGTAGCTTACCTAAAACAGAAGAAAAATCAAAACATTAAAAAACAGGGAAATACTACCGAATGCAATCAGGGTGTTCAGTTCAGGTTTCTTGGGGAGGGGGGAGGGAGGGGGAAGTGTCTTGTCTAAGACTAGATTTTTATGAATGGGCAAAAGTTAGGTCTGTTTACTTTGGTGGAATGAGGAATACAAATAATAATTCGCTCAGTATCATGGGTAGTTCTAAGTTGCAAGTAATACATTTCCTCCTCAAACAATGAAATTATTAGTTAACCCCTGTGAAATAATAATAATAATAATAATAATAATAATAATAATAATAATAATAATAATAATAACAGGAACCTATACACGTGCTTCATTGACTATCAAAAGGCCTTTGATACAGTACCACACACTTGGCTCATACATGTTCTGGAACTACTGTATATAAAGTTGACCCCTCAATCATTCACTTCCCGAAGACGGTAATGGCAGACTGGAATACCTCACTTCACGTTTCTCTAAGAAACTGCAGTGTTACAACAAGACCCATACCAATACGGCGAGGGATCTTCCAAGGGGACTCACTGAGTCCATTTTGGTTCTGCATGTCATTAAATCCACTATCCTACCTACTGAACACAAGTGGGTATGGATTCAGCATTAAGAATAAGCGAGAAGAGCTATTCAAAATCAGCCACCTACTCTATATGGATGACATTAAGCTGTATGCCTCTACCAAACCCCATCTCCAACATCTCTTCTCAATTACCAAGACGTTTTCTTCAGATATAGGCATGCGGTTTGGATTGGACAAATGCAGAACCCAAACTGTCATCAGAGGATCCTACTCAGCACAAGGGACACCTTTTAGTTTAAGCGACGAATCCATACAACAGCTGGAGGAAGAAGAAATGTACAAATACCTCGGTTTTCATCAGAGCACTCGTATGAAACATGCCGACATCAAGAGAAATGTCACGCTGCAATACATAACACGTCTCAACAAGGTACTATCATCAAAACTGACAGCTGAACATCTTACCAAAGCAGTCAATACGTACGCCGTACCACTGCTCGCATACTCCTTTGGTATCATAAAATGGACCCAAACAGAACTTCAGCAGTTACAAACGAAAACAGCAGTTTCACTCACCCGGTACCATATGCACCATCCTAAATCTGCAACCGAACGTCTTACACTCCCGAGATCAGAAGGTGGTAGGGGCTTCTTATCCATTGTCAATTTACACAGCAATCTGATATCAAATCTAAGAGAATATTTCCACTCGAGAGCTGATACATCGTGTCTTCATCATGCTGTTTGCAGAGCTGATATAAACTATACACCTCTCAATCTGTCGTCGCCAGAAATGCCTGTTTCTACCCCACCTACAAAAAAAATGAATATGGCCATGTGGAAACAAAAACCTCTTCACGGGAAATACCCCCATGAACTGGATCAGCCTCATATCGACAAACCTGCGTCGCACGCTTGGCTGACCTACTCCGGTCTTTTCCCAGAAACAGAAGGATTTGTTCTGGCCATCCAAGATCAAGTAATTGCTACACGGAACTACCGTAGATTTATCATGAATGATCCAACAGTTGTCTTAGACAAATGCCGCCGCTGTTCCAGAACTACAGAGAGCATACAGCACGTCATCTCTGGTTGCTCACACTTGGCCAACACCGATTATAAGCACCGACATGATCAGGTAGCAAAAATCATTCACCTGAAACTTTCTGTAAAATGTGGATTTCTTCAGTCACCAACTGCATATTGGAAATATACACCTCCACCCATTCTCGAAAACTCTTCATATAAACTACTATGGGACCGAGAAGTCATAACCGATGTCACGCTCAGCAACAATAGGCCAGATATTATTCTAATCGATAAATCAAAAAGATCCGCATCCCTTATAGAAATTGCTTATCCAAATACCTCCAATCTGCAAACAACAATAGCCACAAAGATATCAAAATACACAGAAATGACAATAGAAATACAACGCCTGTGGAAACTAGAATCAGTCACCACAGTTCCAATAGTAATATCATGTTGCGGTGTTATCCCAAAATGCTTGCACAGCTCTCTGGCCGCATTAAACCTGCATCATCACACATACGTAGAACTACAGAAAGTCACCCTGCTGAGCACTTGCCACATTGTGGGAAAGTTCCTGGGAACGACTTTTCCTCTGAGTCAAGCCAAACAGCATGAAGTTCCAGGCCGCAGTTCCAGTAATACTGAAGAACAGATTCCCAAAACGGGGACATAAGAAGTCTGAAGTTGTTTGTATTTATTGTATAAATGTATATGTTGTAATTATTTCTGTTGTAAATATTTGTTCATATATGTACCTGTAGTTTCATAATCAAGAGGGTGACTCCTTGCTTAGGCCAAGTCAGCCCATTATATTACCGGCACAAGCCGAGCCTTCCTAAATTGATACTAATAATAATAATAATAATAATAATAATAATAATAATAATAATAATAATAATAATAATAATAATAATTGTTGCTTGCAGAAATGGGAGTCGATGAGAAACTGCTGCCGATAATAAGAATAGCGCTAACTAATACCAAAGCCAAAGTAAAATTCCAAGGATATCTCTCTGAACCCTTTGAGATCAAGACAAGCATTCAACTGCGACATGGGCTGCCACCTCATTTGTTCAAATGCGTACTTGAAAAGGTAATGCAGGAGTGGCGAAAGACATTAAAAGAAAGAAACCTTTACAAACCCTAAAGGATTCCGACAAAGAAAAACGGAATGGAAATAGATTGCTTAGCGTTCGCTGATGATATAGCCCTAATGACAGAAAATTTCGAAAGTGCAACAGAACAGATCAATGTGTTGAAGGAAGTAGCAGAACAAACAGGTTTACAAATATCCTTTCAAAAGACCGAAGTAATGTCGAACATCAAAGATGATACGGCACAACTAAACACTAAATATGGAACGATAAACCGTGTTAATAAATGTAAATACCTTGGGGAATGGATCCAGCAAAATGGACTTGACAAAGAGACCATAGCAGCAAGAATCCAGAAAATGGAATTCACTTTCCAAACCACCCGCAATATATACAACAAAAAGTGCTTTTCCCTGAACAGAAAAATTCGTCACAACACTGTCATCAAACCAGCATCGCTGCATGCATCTGAATGCCCTATCCTGTCCGAGAAATGTTTGCTTGCGGATTTAGAGGAAAGAAAGAAAGAAAGATCCTACACACCATACGTGGCCCAAACTACAAAAGTGGCATCTACATTAATAAAATTCAGGCAAGAAGTATACTCTAAGATAGGGAAGATCGCAGACAAAATGCGTAAAGGCAGAGTTCGGTTCTACGGTCATGTATTACGGATGATCGACTCTCGATGGACGAAACGTATCTTCAGTATATTTGACTCAAAACCAAAAACGGCAATGCCATGGTACATTAATGTTAAGAATGATCTAGAACTGGGCATACAAGCAGAAGATTCAGAAGACCGAAATCTTTTCAGAGCAACCATCAAGACTTTTGGGACTTTCCTGGACGAAAAACGGGCAACTGGTGCGAAATGGAGAGAAGAACGTCGTGCTAAACATACAGAGCTAATGAACAGGATGTGGATCAAGCAAAAATGAACAAATGCCAGAATGCAAAGTGAGGCTTATCGTGGTCCCTAGTTCGCCGATTAGCAAAGTTGAATGAATAATAATTATTATTATGCTATTGGCTTTACGCCCACTAACTACTTTTAACGGATTTCAGAGACGCCGAGGTGCCGGAATTTAGTCCCGCAGGGTTTATGTTACGTGCCAACCAGAGTTTTCAGACCAACTTTGTTGTAAGGGAGTGAAAGCTGGGTGGACTCAGAATATCAATATTCTTGACATAAAAGTAGCAACAATGATCGCTGGTAATGCAGGAAGGGATAATGGCAGGAGGGAATTAGGATATAAAGAATGAAGTAGCAATGAACTCAATGAAGCTATGCGTTCAAACCGGCTTCGATGATGAGGTCATGTGAGGCGAATGGAGGAGGATAAATTAGACCAACTGTCGAGAGACCTGAAGATGGTTTTCCATGGTTTCCCATTTTCACACCTGGCAAAATGCTGGGGCTATTCCTTTATTATGGCGACGGCCGCTTCCTTCCCACTCCTAGCCCTTTCCTGTTCCATCGAAGATCTGTCTGTGTCGGTGCGACGTAAAGCAACTTGTACGAAATTCGATACTCGTCCGTTGAGGGCAGAGAAGCAGATGGAGTTTGTACAGTGCCGACTGAAGTATTTTCCACCCTGGAACAATCCGACTTCCTTTGCTGGGTTTGAAGCAGCGATCTATAAGTCCCTCTACCAGTAATCCGCGGAGGAAGCATTAAAATCTGTAACTAGGAAGTTAGGCTATGGAGGGAAATGATGTACGTTTTCGTTCCTTTGCTCAGTTTCTCAAATACATTAGCCACCTTTTTGGAGAGACGAGAGAAACAAGAAACTTCGATTCTTTTCAACTGCTACCGTTCTTGAGAGCCTGGCGGACCGACAAATTGTTCAAACTCTGCACTTAAACAGGGAGAGAAGTTTTAAATTGCATTTTGTTTGTTATTCAGTGCGTAATGAAGTGGGAGGACATGGACAGATCTACAGTGCGCAAGTCCTTCCTCTTCTGCTTTCTACTCAACCAAGCAATGGTGTAAACAAAGGATGGTAAGGGATGAGGGAGAGGTAAGTAGAGAGAAAGGAGAAAGGTCGAATTGTTAATAGTGTTAATTAGGAAACACACCACAAAAAGCTCTTTCTGCCACGTACAAAAGACTACCAACACATAATAGAAATTCAATACAAGCTACCTTTCTGAACATAGGCAGCTCAGGATTATAGCATTGCGGTACAATACAGACAATATAGCCTACCGTAAATAATTAATTAACATTTGTCGTGAGTAGTCCATACGAGGGAATAGCTTACCAACCCGATTGTAACGATGTTAAAAAAAGGAGAGTTTGGAAGACGCCCCGAATAGTTTCAGTGATGATTTTGATTGGAATTATCCTTAATTAATTGAACATTACCTTACGGCATCGCATCGATAACAATACTAGTAAGTAAACTCGTGTCCTCATCCCGAGGTAGTGCAGCTCTTTTCAGGTACACCCCCATTGGAGGTGAGCTGCATGTACCATTTCAACTACATACCAGCCCTCCTGCCATTCTTAAATTTCTGGCAGTACCGAGAATCGAACCCGGGCCCCCAAGGACGACAGCTAATAACACTAACCGTTACGCTACAGAGGCGGACGATAATAATAATAATAATAATAATAATAATAATAATAATAATAATAATAATAATAATTGCAAAAATTCCCTTGAAAAGACAGAATATGAGTATGCATTCCAATTATCCAACCTGGGCAATGAAGACCAAATACTACGTCATTATTCGAAGAACCCAGAAATTCAACTACTTAGGCAAGATTCTACACCGAATATGAATAAAAAGGCAACAACTGAAGAAAAGATAGAAAGCATGGAGTTATCATTCAGGCAATCACAAGTCATAGAAATTCAAATCACTCTCTTATCAAGCCAAATTCACACATTCGAGTACAGTAGTCAAACAGGGACAATTGCCAGGAATGGAATATCAGAAATAGACAAGAAAGTAAGTTTCCAAGGAATATCATGGGACCCAGAAAAGTAACAGCTAACGACTTAACATTCAGGACGAGACCGAACCAAGAGTTATACGAAAAGATCTCATCCTCGGTAAAGAGAAGAAAAATAGGCATTATTGGCGCGTCGACAAAATGTGACCAGAAAGGACAGCAAAAAAATCTTAGCTTTCCAGGAGAACAGAACAGAAGGACACAAGTTCCATGGGTGAAAGAAGACCAGCTAGATCTAGGGATCAAGGTGGAAAACATCGCACACAGAGAAGCGTTCAGAAGAAAAATAGCGGCGGTAAATGTTTTGTCCGAATAGAAGCCAAGAGAACAAATAGAGTATCTTATCTCAGGAAAAAGAGCAAGCAAGGACGAGTCAGAGAATGAATACTGGCGAAAGAGGAAAGAATCTGAGAAATTGAAGGAAGCTGTGTAACCGAAGTTAGCTACAGTGAATATAATAATAATAATAATAATAATAATAATAATAATAATGATCGTGTGTTCTGAGAAACTATATGCAAGAATTGTAATTTGATGCCATTTAGGCTGCCTGCATGTCAACTCTTACGTTTAGTTTAACTCTACCGTAGAGCAGAGGAAACCGGATCTCTGTTGGGCGATTTATGGATCAGTTTTAATTGCTTTTGTCGCCTCAACAGCACATTTTACAACATCTTTAACATTTATTTTATTCAACGTATGTTCGAGGACGTGATCAGCTCGTCTGGTGCAGGTCTTTATATTTGACTCCCGTGGGCGACCTGCGCGTCTGTCTCGATGTGGGGTGATAATGAGGTAGTGCCGGCACGTAGCCTACTCCAGCAAGGGGTCCACTTAAAGCCTCGCCAAAAGCGTCATACGAACACTGTGGAGAGGTTTGGAATTAAATACATGGTTCTGACACGCAATCTAGTGATTAGAAATCGTGGCCTATACTACCACTTGTCCTACCCTGTCGATCAACGGGACGGTGTCAAACCACATGGGCTTCACGCCTTACCGATCATGGCCACCAGGCAGGCTATCTTCTACAAGCCGACATCATACGATATGGAGTGCCGAATGGACATTTTCCGACCTTGAAAAATCCGACTACTTGATCCCAGTTTAAACCTGGGATCTTGAGATCAGGAAACCCAGCGTTGCCAACCTCCGAAACTTGAAAAACCGTACAGAAATTCAATATAAACCGTATTATTTATCGCAAAACTGTACAGTATTAATATTCACCCAAATAAACTAAAGGTAAGGTAAGGCTGTATTCTGCCCGAAGGAAGGTCCGAGCCTCCTCAGAGGTGTGCCTGAGCCAGAGTTTACGTACGGTAGGGTGGCCAGTTCCTTTCCGCTCCTCCATTCCCTTACCCCCACCAACAGCGCGTGGCAACCCATCCAAATCTTGACCACGCCCAATGTTGCTTAACTTCGGAGATATCACGGGATCGGGTGTTTCAAAAGTCAATAGAATGTGTGCACTAGTATCAAATAGGAATACTTAATTGAAACGTATTACTAGAAGTAAGAAAATGCAACGTATACACTTTGCCCTTTCTTCACATGTTGGATCAGGACACAGCCACTTCCTATACTGTCTGTACTCTCCCACAACTGCCTGTACTTTTGCTTCTTTCTGGGTGTTTTAACAGAAAGTTTTAATTTTTTGGGTGTCGAAGGATCTGCTTTACTTTCGGAATCAGTTAACCGCATCTTTACTTATTTAACATTCAAAATGAACACCAAAGAAAATCATATAAATACTTAATACATAGCAAGCTAACCAACAAGAAATTTAAGAAATTGAAACACTGCCTATCACGCAAAAGAATATGTAAGTACACCGCAATATTATTCATGTTTGACGAAATCACGTTATCCATAAGATTTATAACCTTCTCTTTGCAAGTGGCTTTACATCGCACCGACACAGACAGGTCTTACGGCGACGGGCAGGAAGGAGCTAGGAGCGAGAAGGAAGCGACCGTGGCCTTAATTAAGGTACAACCCAAAACTTGCTTGGTGTGAAAATGGGAAACCACGGAAAACCATATTCAGGGCTGCCGACACAGGGATTCGAACCCACTATCTCCCAAATACTGGATACTGGCCGCACTTAAGCGACTGCATTCATCGAGCTCGGTGGGATTTACAACTAGACGCTGCAGTGTTACATGTTTGATGTTACACCACACTTCACACTGGTTATGAAACGATTGACGGAGTTCGCTGTGGGATGATTGTGACTCTGAACAAATATACGACGAGATCCACAGTTGATAAAGTTTGAAGTACGGCAATCCCGGCCGCAGAGTGAGACATAAAATTCCGACGTGTCAGACTATTCAGGCGCTTCATTGGTTGATCTTAAACCAGCCCAAAAGTGAATCACAACATTCAAAGTTTGGGAGTCCTCTGGAGAAATGGAGGCCGCGTCATACATGTCCAGGAAATGAGGTATGTTCAAACAGGAGAAAAAATAATTTTGCATACAAAATCTCAACATCTCCAAAAATAAAAGATGTTCATTGTAAAATTCCGGAGAACCGTACACCGTTCGATTCTAACCGTGCGGTTGGCAACGCTAATTCTATCACTGATCTGCAGAGGCAGCTACAGCTAATGAGAACTTGGAAAGTGTAGGTCGAAGGAGAGGTCCGATAACTGAAGGTTAATTCGATGAAACACAACGAAGCATGACTGGGACTCAGACGGTCTCCTTGGTGTCCCTAACACTGTTTCATTAGATGTGACGTTTCCACAATTAGATAACAATACAGAGGAGCCAGCCAATCCTGTTATGGATATTGTATTGTCCGCATCATGTCAATGTCATTATACATCAAACTCGAGTGAGTTCAAATTTCACTTTCAAATGTGTACAATCCCTCGTGCCGAGCGCTACGTCATCATCAGGGTAACAACACAGATGTTAAATCACCAATGTATAAACAGACAAGTCCCCAGCCTCATCATACAGCAGGCCCGGGCCACAACTCTGCTCTGGCCATTCTTATGAATGTGAAGTTCCAATAACTACTATGATCACGCATAGATATGCAAATATTCCGCCTCCAGTAAGATGGTGATGAGAACCGACTGGGTTGTAATGGTGTGAGATGAAGAGAAAATGGCAGAGGGACAGGCGGAATGAGTAGTGTAATATTATCCTTACCCTCCCTGCTTCCTCCTACGAATCCCATTATCAACCACCCAACTTAAGAGGACCCGTAACTGAAATGTTGAACTTCTACAATTTACCACTTATCAAAACCAAATTTTAAACACAAGCATATATTAACAATATATAGCCCCACACAAAATTTGGAGTTGTTTTTATTAGGGTTATTTGACACAAAGGTCTTATCGCGACTCTTACAGGTGATTACAGGGCAATGATATATTGTAATTATAAGAAAAAAATATAAATAAATATAATGTAAGTAAATTTATCAGATTTTGGAGTGCAAGCCAGTGACCTTGAGGAAGTTGATGGTTTAGTGCTGGAGAAGCCAGTGTCACTTCCATTTCCTTATGTACAGTATGGTGTGGTATTGGCGCCAATGGTGATACAGTTGACATACTGAGATGTTATGCCTGACAGAGAGAGAACAGTTACATTTACTGCAGATGATAGGTTGTTTCCTTTCTAAGAGATAGTTGTGGGTGATCTTGGTGTGTCCTATCCTTAGTCGGGATATTAAGACTTGTTCATGTCTGGTGAGGTTTTCTCGTAGATATTTTTTTTGGGGGGGGGGGGAGATGCTAGAGGAAGTTTTAACCAAGTTCTTTTCCAATCGCTCATATAGTTCGATTTTGATGTAAACGATGATATCACAATGTGAAGTGGCAATTTGAGTGATCAGAGAAGGTTTGAATATGTACAGTATTCTCGTGATTGGGATGCAAGTTGCCTCTTTTGCTGTTTGATCAGCTGATTCGTTGCCTGGTATACCTCTGAGCGATGGTAAAATTTAATGGCGCGTGGCCTCCGAAGAGGCCGAGTGCAGGTCTTTCGAGTTGACGCCGCATAGGCGACCTGCGCGTCTATAAGAATGGGGCCCTACCTGTGATGAATTCTAATGCTGAAGACGGCACACACACATACACACACACATACCCAGCCCCCGAGCCATTGGAATTAACCAATGAAGGTTAAAATCCCCGACCCGGCCGGGAATCGAACCCGGGGCCCTCTGGACCAAAGGCCATCACGCTAACCACCTAGCTATGGAGCCGGACTGTGCGATGGTATCCACATAAAAGTAACATTTTTTCCTACAATCTTGATCTTGTGGTACATCATTTGAATTTCTTTAACAAGGAGGTGTGTTGTTGATGGGTTTTGTATTGAAGTTAATGCACTTTTGGAATCAGAGAATATTATGAATGAGTTATTGTAGCTTCGTTTTGAAAATTTGGAGTTGATTAGTTAATTGGTTGCAAAGTTATTGACAAATAATTTTATTTTATATGTTGCATGGAAAATGCTCCTTGCGGGACATTTTTATATTTTTGGGCTATAATTTGGCAGACTTGTCAAAAATACTCATATATTTAAGAACAACTCCGGGTTTTGCAGTCAGGTATAAGCTATTGGAGATATAATTTTTTAAATCTTTCATTATTCACTGAATAGGTAAAAATCTAGTTTCCTGCTATTCCAGGAGTAAAAATAAGAATGTAATATTCAACTGATAATAAAATGCAGAACTACTTCTAATTCCTGTATATATTGAAACATTCTCTGAAAATTTCAGGTGAATCCGATAAGAACTCTGTCGCAAGGAGCGTTTTATGTATAGCAAAGTTTTAAGATACATAAAAGCAATTGAAAGTTTTAGGAAACATACTTTCTTAAAAATTGCCCTGGACTGTAAATTACTGCCGCAGACTTCTTTCTCCACTTAAGCACAGCGTAGGACTACTACAAGGTAAATACTGTATATTCCGGCGGTATTATTGAAATGGTAGACCGAAACAACGTGGAAGCTATTTTTGTCTCACGGCTTGAGAGAAAGTGGCGTGAGCTTGTTCTATATAGCCTACGCCGAACTAGTGATGGGATAATCGAATACAAAATAATCGCTTATTCGATTATATTTCCCCATTCGATTATTCATTGGCATGAATGAGGCGATCGAATAGTGAACATTTTTTCCATCTGATAATTTTTTGGATTATTCATTCGAAACTGCATTTGAATGAATGAGGAAATTGGATATTGGATGCTTTCGAAATAATCTAATGACAAGTTATGTTATTAAGACAGTTAATTCACTCATTTACTTTCAACATTTGGAGATACCTTTGGAAAAAGGCGTATTTCTTTTTTTTTATTTTTATAATTCATCTATTCGCTTATTTCAATCGATTATTCATCCGACACACTTAAACCGAAAAATTGATTCATGACGCATCCGAATATTCTGTGCGATACAACTGAACGATATTTGAAACTCATTCGATTATTTATTCTATTATTAAAAGTATTCGATTATCCCATCACTACCCCGAACTGTTGCCCTTTAAATTCGATATTTAGAGATTTAAAAATGGCATTGGGGAAAAGCTGATAACGGGATTTGAAAGAGCAGGAATAAGGGGATTTTTTAAAGTTAAAATTGAAAATTCTACATTTTTGGTAAGAAAATTGCTATATTTCAAGTCATGACTTCCCTTAATATATGAGGAGTACTCTGCAACAACCTACTAACACCCCAAAAACATGAAATAGAGATATTGCTGGTTGAACTTTTAACATACAGAAATGCTCCCTGTGGAGATCCGTGACAGCCTTGGGATACCAAGATCGCGGGTTCAAACTCAAGAGGTAGTCGGATTTTTGAAGGACGTAAAAATAAAAAAGTTTATCCAACACTCCATAACGTACGATTTCGGCATGTAAAAGAATTCTAGTGGTATATTTAGTGAAAAATGAAAAATGAAAATCTACAACCTGTTTTCCAGTCTTTGACCGGGTCAGGGGTGTAATGAATGAATCAGATATAGGCTGTTATTACGATGGGGTCGCCACTCCCAAAGTGATTTATATTAATGAGTGATAGATGCTATGAAATGAGTATGGAGAGTGTTGCTGGAATGAAAGATGACAGGGAAAACCGGAGTACCCGGAGAAAAACCTGTCCCGCCTCTGCTTTGTCCAGCACAAATCTCACATGGAGTGACCGGGATTTGAACCACGGTATCCAGGGTATATTTAGTATGTACCCGAAAAAAATTAATTAAAACTCTGGCAAAGGTCGCCCAAGAGAGATCTGTTTTACTCAGTCATCTGGTTGAGTAAAGTGGAACGGAGAAATTGACGCGCAGGCATCAAATCAAAACCGGTATTAAGCTAATCTTAAGAACACAAGAATGTTTTTTTTATTTACTGAAGTTACGAGAGTGGTTCGTTAAATTATGTAAGCGAACCTCTTACTGTGTTAATACACGCAACTTCTCCATATACGTATGAAACATAGTATGAAGTTTCTGTGTTCATATTCTTCTCTCACACTGTCCTTATTGTTTTTAGCGCAT